>NC_056727.1:261018674-261366174 GCF_019279795.1 Protopterus annectens | reverse complement strand
CACTCCTGGGTACGTATCCAGAGGTAAGACTTTGATTAAACAGCTGTCCTAGCTGTGGGTTTAATTCCTCATTGAGTTCATGGAGCACACAGCCGGGGACACCATCAGGTCCCATGGATGCTGTGTTTTTGCTTTGGAGAGAGCAGTTCTCACTTGGGCGCTGGAGATGTTTGGGGGCTGCAATCGTTTGGTATAGATATCTCTCCTTTGGGGAGGGGAGAAGTTTGCACTGAACCTGTCAGCCAGTATGTTGGCAATGTCTGTAGGATCAGTAATCTTCACATCATTTTGAACTAGCTCTGAGCATATCTGGGAGTTTCCTCCCAGGTTTCTAACATAGCTAAAGAAGGCCTTATGATTGTCTTTTGAGTCTTTAGCTATTTTTCTCTCGAAATTTGCTTTGGATGATTTTATGAGAGCTCTTAGTTTTTTACTTATAGTGATCAAGGGTGTCTTACCTTTTAAGGATTTTGCTCTATCTTGTAGTAGCTTCCTCCTTTTGTTGTAGAGTTTGTTTATGGCTGGGGTCCACCAGACTGGACGCTTGCCTTTGGTACAAAGAGTCTTTGTTTTGCTTGGGATTGCCTTATCCATGCAGTCCTGCGGTAGAAGGCATTTGTAAGTGATTCAGCGGCTTGAGTACTGTTTTCCGCCCGGGGCCTTAAAGGAGACCACACTAGTCTTTAGAAGTGTGTAGTCGGAGTTTGAGAAGTTCTTTACTGTGGTCTTTTATTTCAGGTGGGGGTGGGATGAGGACCTCCAGCGAGATTAGTTTGTGGTCTGATCTCACCAGTGAGGGGTACCCCTCCGGTGTTGAACATTGTGCTCCCATGTTCGTGATGATGAGATCAAGTATGTTATCTCTTCTTGTGGGGATGGTGACTAGTTGTTCCATGGCATTTGAGTTTATGAATTCCAGGAACTTTTGGGCTAGGGTGTTTGGGCTTGAGTAGTGTTCCCAGTCTATATTAGGGTAATTGAAGTCACCTAGTATGATGGTGTTTGGTGATACATTTATCCCCTGTAGTGTTTTCAGGAAGGCCATGTGAGGTTCCTGAGTTTGTGAGGGTGACCTGTAACATGCTACAATTTGCAGAGCAGTCTTGCCTATGGTTAATTGCACCTGGATGGTCTCAGATGCATCGTCGTTGCCACCAGTCTTGAGGTGTGGGTGTCCTTGATGAATATGGATACCCTCCTTTCTTGGTATTGTCCAGATTTTGGGGCCGAACGCATGATATGAGGTAAAACCTGATAGCGCTGGGGTGCTCTCAGGAGCCTTGAACCAGGTTTCTGTCACAGCACAGACATCGATGTTCTCCATACTGAGAAGGGCCTCGAGTGCGTGCATTTTGAGCTTTAGACTTCTGGCATTGAGCAGCATTACCCTTAGTTTTTTCCTTTTTGTGTTCTAGGGTGGTAGGTTTAGAATTTGAGCCTTGCCTAAAAAGGCACTATGGGGTGGCAAGAGCCTTTGCCAATATCCGGAATCCCAGGGTGACAGGTGCAAGCCGCAGCGTGGCTTGTCCAGCATGTCATCCCAGGCAGACAGACACTGGATCCCCTTTGAATGACACCAGTGTTTAAGCCAATTGTTAAAGCTGATCATCTTATCTCTGTATTGTGGCATCATTCTTGGTGAAGGTAGGATACTGCTCAAGGTCAGGGTCATACCTGTCTGGGCTACATAATCAGAGAGCTCCTCAATGTCTCTTTTCATGTAGTCCAAGGAGGTACGTCTCAGGTCGTTTACACCAGCGTGGACAATGACTGAATCATATTTGTACCTGCTGTTGAGAGACCTGAGTGCTTGCGTTATGTGGCGGATTCTAGCGCCCGCAGGCAGCTTACTGTGACCTTCTCCTTACTCAGTCTGGTGAGCGGGACGTCAGTGTGTCTGACTATGGAGTCACCAATGACTAGTGTGTCTGGCATTGTGTTTGGCCTTAAGGGCTGTGACTGTTTGACACTCTGACTGTGAGGTCTATGTGTTGCAGGTGTTGTGTTCTGAGGTGGTGGTTGTTTGGGTGTCTGCTTTGGTGGCCTCTGCTGTTTTGGTAGATTTTTGATCAGAGCCTCCGAGTATGTCTTTGTGTGTTTATGTGTATGATTTGAGGTTGTAATGGTAATATGTGAGACTGGGTCTATAGTGTGTGTGGTAACCTTCTCCTCCTGACTGGTCTTGCCAGTCCTATGTTGAGAGAGCTCAGCCTCCAGTTTGGCCGTATAGTTGCATCTCTCGCATGTATTTGTGTTTTGTGGGAGGAGGAGAGGGTTGTTCAGGTACATGAGGCAATTGTAACATTGCCTCAATATTCCCAGGTTCACCAGCTGAGCAGGAGAGGACACTAGCAACTGATCCCTCGACATGCTAGAAGGAATAGACAAAAAACTTTAAAAAGATTCCGGGGACGTGGGTGACCGAGAAATGGGGGTTGCCTTTTTGGGGTACTATCTATGACAAGAGTGCCGTATCAAGGTAATAAGTACTGTAGGAGCAAGTGCTACGTTTAACAGATAGAGAATAGTCTACTTGGAGTCAAGTAGAGATGATCTTTTTAATTATAGGATACGCTGATTAGATCAGTAGTATAGTTCGAGGAAGGTAGTTTTAAGGGAAAATTTGAAGAGTGGACTTTAGGTAGCCCGAATAGTTTAAACCTGCTTAACCGGCGCTGGCCTAGTGTGCAACAGTAGCAACTCCGCGCTAAATCTGGCTAAATCGCGCTAAAGCGTGCTTTATAGCAGGGGGCTGGAAAAGACAGGAAATGACCCAAATTGGCCAACAAACCACAAGTCACTGCCCTAAACCACTCCTCTGAGGACAAATGAAGGAGTTATGGAAATGACCCCTAGTGGCCAATAAAACTACAGTTTCAAGTCAGTAACCACCTCTCCGGGGGGCAGGGAAGCTGCTCAATGTTAGTCACTGCCACTGATAAACACAGAGACCCTCCCTCAGCCCAAGCAAAAATGGCCTCACAGAAACTTTCAAACAGTTCAGGAACAGCAAGCCTGTAACTGAACTTTTTTAACTCTCAGAAAAGTGGGGAAAAGCAAGATTTTTTTTTGTTTTGTTTTTACAGAGATAGCAGAGGTTCACAAGTAATATCAAGTTATAACAGTGCAGTAAATGACCCCACACAAGAGTGCTAGGCCAAGGACAGAAAATATGCAAGTTTTAAGAAAAACGATTTAAAATTAAGTGCAAACAGGAAATTCAGCAAACAGCTTTTGGTTGTGCTCTAAATACAGCTACTAATACAGAAATCAAGTTTAACAAGCCAGAAAATGCTCAAGCTAGGCAGCTATGCAGAAAAACTTAGCAAATAAACAGAAAAAAATACTTAAAATCTCAAAAGTGGCTCCCTTCTTCTCTAAGCGTTTTTTCCTCTTGGAGGGTGCTTCACCAACAGCCAACAAGACTGAAAAGACGCTCAAACCACGAGGCAACTAGGTTTTAAGAGGAAGATGAAGGAGTTATGGAAATGACCCTAGTGGCCAATAAAACTACAGTTTCAAGTCAGTAACCACCTCTCCGGGGGGCAGGGAAGCTGCTCAATGTTAGTCACTGCCACTGATAAACACAGAGACCCTCCTTCAGCCCAAGCAAAAATGGCCTCACAGAAACTTTCAAACAGTTCAGGAACAGCAAGCCTGTAACTGAACTTTTTTAACTCTCAGAAAAGTGGGAAAAAAGCAAGATTTTTTTTTGTTTTTGTTTTTACAGAAATAGCAGAGGTTCACAAGTAATATCAAGTTATAACAGTGCAGTAAATGACCCCACACAAGAGTGCTAGGTCAAGGACAGAAAATATGCAAGTTTTAAGAAAAACTATTTAAAATTAAGTGCAAACAGGAAATTCAGCAAACAGCTTTTGGTTGTGCTCTAAATACAGCTACTAATACAGAAATCAAGTTTAACAAGCCAGAAAATGCTCAAGCTAGGCAGCTATGCAGAAAAACTTAGCAAATAAACAGAGAAAAAATACTTAAAATCTCAAAAGTGGCTCCCTTCTTCTCTCAGCGTTTTTTCCTCTTGAGGGTGCTTCACCAACAGCCAACAAGCCTGAAAAGACGCTCAAACCACGAGGCAACTAGGTTTTAAGAGAGGAAGATGAAGGAGTTATGGAAATGACCCCTAGTGGCCAATAAAACTACAGTTTCAAGTCAGTAACCACCTCTCCGGGGGGCAGGGAAGATGCTCAATGTTAGTCACTGCCACTGATAAACACAGAGACCCTCCTTCAGCCCAAGCAAAAATGGCCTCACAGAAACTTTCAAACAGTTCAGGAACAGCAAGCCTGTAACTGAACTTTTTTAACTCTCAGAAAAGTGGGAAAAAAGCAAGATTTTTTTTTTTGTTTTTGTTTTTTACAGAGATAGCAGAGGTTCACAAGTAATATCAAGTTATAACAGTGCAGTCAGTGGTAAGCAGCACTGTAAACTGCTTCTGGATATCTAAACTATAAATTGCTCTTGGATAGTCAGTGTCAAAACAGTTCTGTTTCATAAAAAATTCAAGTTTGTTAAAACAAGGACACTAGTGGTAAATAATTAATTACTACAGTTTTCTCCCTTCTGAATACACATGTCTTGCTTGTTTTCTTAGAGAAACACTGATTACTCGGCTTTTGCATTGTGCACATGAGAAGTCTGTTGCTTTTTTTAGGAGTTAATGTCAGTATGGCACGTGTTTTGAAGTAACGCAGAATATTGGTACCAGAAATTATCTGTAGTGCTTTTTTCTTGTGTTCCAAGCCCTAGGTGGCTCTTGATTCCTTTCTCCTCATAACTGGTTTAATTTTAATAATTAACTGTACAAGTCAGGAGTCTGTACTGACAGCTGGCCCTGGCAGCGGTCACAGATGGTTTATACATGACTCTATCTGGATAGTTTAAGGAAGAAATTACTATCTGTTGTCATGTTATTAATTGCAGCCACTTTTAACTGAAGTACAGTCTTCGAGCATGTCACATATTGAGTGCCATCTTCTGTTGGGATTTGATAGGCAGCTTATACTGAAACTGTTTTAGCATGGTATCGGAACACTTATCCGATTAGTAGTAAGCTAGGAGTTTGTTAGTGTTGCATCCCAGTTTTCACTGAAAAAATGTAGGTGGGATAATGATATCTGATTTTGTTTTTACTCTTAGACTAAAAATAATGGCATCATGATCTATATTAATTAAGGGTAGTATAACCATCGGTGTGCTACAGAAAGATCCCATGTTTGTCAGTATAATGTTGAACATACTGCCACAGCTAGTTGGATTTTTGATTTTGTACTGCTTGTTCCAAAAAATTTTCATTAATAAAAATGTCTGTGTGTGTGTGTGTGTGTGTGTGTGTGTGTGTGTGTGTGTGTGTGTGTGTGTGTGTGTGTGTGTGTGTGTGTGTGTGTGTGTGTGTGTGTGCACACGCGCGTGTGCGGACACACAAGTGTGATCCAGAGGCGCAAGGTTTGATTCCCTCACCCTGCATTGCCTAACTGAGAAGGCATAGACTGTTTTTTCCAGATGAAGGATAGAGCGTCCACTTTCTATGCTTTTTTGTGATGAGTTCTTGTGCAGAATTTTTCCAAATGATAGTTTTGGGGAGAGGAAAATCAATCTATGTGTAGGCTCCACCATTTCTGTGTTAACATGCTGAAGATTTTTGGATCTAGTTTCCATTTGTGTGTCTCCATAAGATTTATGCTTAGGGTTTCTGCCAGTGTTTTTTGCTTTCCTGGCAGCAATTGATCGTGAACATGTACTTGTTAAGTCAAGGCTGTGTTCCACAAGGCCATGGCTAGTCTGCAAAGGGGCAGGAGTGGGTACCCCCTGCTTGCTTATGTAAGCGTTTTCTGTCGTTATCAGTAGTTGTCCTATGGATGAAGGAATTCCTTGAAGGCTGTCAAAACATTCTGTACAGCTAGCATTTATTTCAGGTTGATATGTAGATGCAATTGGTTTGGGCTCCATTTGACCTGAATGCATCTCCCGGGCGGATGGGCCCCCCAAGCATAGTCTGATGTGTCTTATGTTAGGGTTTGGGCGACAGGGGGTATAATGAATTACAGTCCCTTGTTTTGGTGACATGCATCTGCCCACCAAAGGAACTCTTGCTGCAAGCAGGGAATGAGAGGAATCATTGTTTCCAGACTGTGACAATGTTGACTCCATAAGGTTTTTAGGTACCGTTGAAGTTTCCTCATATGCAGTCTCGCATATGTAATTAGTAGAATGCAGGTTGCCATGAACCCCAAAGCCTGCAGAGTTTGTCTTTTAGATAGCTGGGTTTTTGGTGCGACTTGTTTCAAGTATGTTGTCAATTGAATTAGTTTGTCTGGCATGAGGTAAGCCATCAGAGCAGTTGTATTCAAGCCTGCACCAAGGAATTTATAAGACTAAGAAGGCAAAACCTACCTGTAACGTTACCAAATTGTTGTGGGTCAAGTTAATTGATTATCAATGTCTAGATTTATGATGTCAGAAATGATCCCTTCCATGGCTTTATAAGCAAGGCTGCTTAGACTGATGGGTCTGTAATATCTGTGGTTCGTGTTTGTAACCCCTCCCTTATGTATGGGCATCATGCTGGCTGTTCTCCAGGCCTCAGGGATATAGCCTATTACAAAATTGATGTTAAATAGCTTTAATAGAGGTTGCAATAGGCTGTACTTATTGCTGATTTTTAAGTTGTACGGCGTATTATGAGGCAGAGGAGGAAGGATGGCGATAGGCCTCTAGTTTGTGGTGTCAGTATTATTTCCACCTTTGTTTAGGGTGATGTTGAAGGCAAAACGCCCCATGGAAAAGTCATATAATTCCTGCATGGATCTCTTTATAAGTACAGATATGGGTAAGGCGATGCTGTCTGCAGATAGAATGAGAAAGGTAGGAGCTAGAATGACAGGTGTATAGGAGCTAGATTGACAGGTGTATTGCGGCAGGGTTTGAGTTACAGGAGGAGTCACAGTCTGCAGACACAGGCAGATTTTGGACTTGCTGTGAAATACTATTAAAAAAAATTTATCAGCTTAGAAAGCGTTTACTACACATTACCATTTATCCCTAAGCTGCATATCAATCAATCTCCTGAGGTGTTACCTCTCCTTCAACCCCTGCTGTTACTACTGGCATTTACCTTTTCTCATGCATATCATTATTTAAAGAATTTTAAATGCCATTTAGTCTCAAGCTTCAGTGATGGACACCTGCTAGGCCACTGTCTGCAGACACATAGGCATCCTCTTGACTTTGCTGTCATTTCCTGCTGTGAAGGACTATTCAAAACCCATTAACCAGCTTATCAAGCATTTTCTATGTATTACCATTTAACTGAGCTGCAAATGCAAGACTTTCCAGAGGTGTTAGCTCTCCTTTAACCCCTACTGTGTTGAGTGGTTTAAAGTGAACATTAGCAATATGTGCCTCCTTTCTTTACAGTTTTCTGTCTCCGGTTGACTATTTCCACATGAAAGGCTTCTCTCACCATCCTAACTGACATCATGGTATTCAACCCTTTGTGAGGCAGCTTGGTTTCATAATTGTCTGTCTCTGCTATTCAGTCCTATGTAGAGTAATCTTGGCTCTTTTGTTTGGCTAAAGGTGATTATTTAGACATGATAGACCTCTGTCACTTTCCTAAATGGCGTTGTGGTACCCAATCATTTGTGATTCACGTGGTGTTGATAGTTGTGTGTCTCGCCTTTAAAAAGGGTTGAATGTGTCCAAAAATTTAAGGACAGGTTTAAACTTCAATGTATCTAAATGTTTTTTTTTTCTCTATCAGAGCACCACCACCCACATATAGACAGAGAGAAAGAGAAATGGAGAGAGACAGCTACACATATGTAGATATACCTTACTTGTAACACAAGTACCATATGTAATACGTTACAAGATATGCTTGTCAAGAAATATTTATGATATTTTTTTTCTAACTGCCTCTGTTTGGGTATGCTGATTTAGGATAATTTATGTATGTATCCCATACTTGTATGTATATCAGTATTTATGCATTTTCAAAGTGCTTACTGTAATAAATGTGTGTGTATGTATGTACAATGTTAGTGTAAAGGCCTATATAGCACAATAGTATTAGTGAAGAATAATTGAGGTGAAAAAGAAGCAAGATGTATACGGTTGATAGGTTCATAGGTTCAAGGGTGTGTGGTCAAATCAGACCAGGCAAGAGTTGACTATTCCTGTACAGCAAGGGTCCACCCTGTTGATAATGATCCAGTGACGATGTTGCTACCTCTAGTGGGGGTAGCAAAGATTTTTTCCAGGCCACTCTAATTTAGGAATTCCCAGAAATGTTGAGCAAGTGTATTGGTAGATGAGGGGACGTTGCCGCTCACGAGTGTAACAGTGTTTATTTGTACCCCAATATTCTACAATGGTGCCTAGGATTTTCCCCTTCAACTGGCTGCAATGATGGATATGGTACACATTATTTGGTGGGCTGTGGTTGCCCCCCACTATGGAGTGTATTGCAGCCTTGCCCCCTGTAAAAGGTTTCAAATAGTGTTTTCGGTCAGTTGCTTTAGCAATTGTCACTTTGTGGGTTTTGATATTCCCTTTCAACCCTGGTTGCCAACAGCTAATGATTTTCATAAGTAGGAAGGCAGCCTGTATTAACTGTAAATTGAGACTGGGTTTTTGCGCTGAGAAAGCGGTGTGCCACTATAAGAATGACATCATTTGTCAAGGACATAAATGCAGAACGCTTTGTAATAGTATTACTTTCAATTCTTTCAGTGTGGTTACTGTGATGGAACCTGATACATGCACAGTGCAGCAAGGCATGCAGACGGAAGGTCAGTATTGTATTGAGTTGAGCTGCTTTCTGTTTTTTAATGCTCATACTGTAGCTGTCACAGTAGTGGGTTGTTAACACCATGATCTGTGTTGGTTTAGGTGTCCCTCAGAGACCTCTCCAGGTGTGGATATGTGGCCATTCCTACATGCACTGGTCATCGAGAAGAGCTGTAGAAATAGGACCCAAAAATCTGTGGCAAAGTGAGTCCGAAATGCAGGTGTCATGGGTCAGGAAAAGAGGCTTGCGGTGGGATGGTCTGCTATGCTTGCTGCGTGTGAAAAATGGCAGAGGTGAAAAACCCGATATCCTAGTACTGCATCTGGGAGGAAATGACCTGACCACATGCCCCCTTGTGGATCTGAAAGTAGAAATTAAGACAATTTTGTGGAGACTGCTTACCTGGTGGCCTAATCTACATATCGTATGGTCAGACATCATACAAAGGATGGATTGGAAGGGCACACGTAGCATTAAGGCCATTGATAAAATCAGAAGACTGCACAATAGCTTCATGTGGGGACAGATGGAGCTGTGCAAAGGATCTGTGATTCACCATAGCGCTATTAATGCTCGGTTGCCAGAGATATACTGGTTTGACCATGTTCACTCCTCCCACTTCTCTCCTGGCTAACCTCACTTACCTACTTAACCTCTTTAATATACTCAGCTTATATTCCTAATTAGTACATCCTGATTTCTTGCCTACACCAGGATTTTTCCCCTTGAATATTTGTGATTTTTTCTTTTACTTCTCAGTCTCTGATTACTGTTATTTGTGATACAATAGTCTATGAAACTTTTATTGTTACTTTTTATTCAAATTTTTATGTAATTTCTTTTAAATTGTATGTAACTGTATGTAACTAAACACATGGAGCTTTTCTCCCCTGGCCTCCACTGAAAACGGACCCCCAAGCCCAGTGGACCTCCCCGGTAATCAAACTGAAATAAATAAATAAATAAATTCACCTTAGTGACAGTGGACTAGATATATTTATATGTCATTTGAGAGAGTCTGTAATATCTGCGAAAACAAAAGGTGCACAGTTGTCCTGGTTTGTAAATAAATGTGCTGACCACCCATGCCAGGAAATGTGTTTGACTGGTTAATGTGTTTGTCTGTAGTCACACAAGTAGTCGGTCCATAGGTCAGTACACAGCAATGTGACATAACCATGAGCTTGATAACATGTAAAATTAAAAAAAAACTGAATGTACTCTTGGGTCTGTCTTACTTGTCATGGATAATGTGGTGGGGGCAAGGAAAGCTCTGTTGCCAGTTGAGGGGTGAAGATCAATATGTACCATGGGTATTGCATTGACCCTACTAATAACTTTGTACTGCATGGCATGTGTTAAACATTTACTGACCAAGTGAGTGTATTGCTCACACAAGAGCAGAAATCATTTGTATATGACACAATTAGCCTCTGTTTTTGTATACCATGACTGTTGTGGATAGCACACCTACTATTTCTAAAAATTTGAATATGCTTCATGGTAAATGGTGGACTACACATACCCTATGTTTACAGCCAGTACTCGCTGATCATCGCTTTTGTTAGGGAAATAGAACACTGGAATCAATGCATCCAGACAACAGAGTTTCTGCATGGGCCTTTCCATTAGTATCTTGCGGCATTCAGTTGACTACGAAATCTGTCAAGAGCTACCCTGAATGTTGCTAACCAAATGGGTTAGATGGTGGTATATGTTGTTCTTGGACTAACAGTACTAGTTACGATGTTATTAACTCTGCTTAACAGGAAAGCAATGTCGCGAATACCTATAATGGCTGCTTTGGTTAACTATAGGGGAATGTCAAAGTACAGGTAAATGACCTGATGCACGGTTGAGTAACTGTTTCCCCCTTCTTTTTGTGCACGGTTGAGTGACAATTTCCAACCTTTTTTTACAATTGTTTTTTCTTGTGTTTGGCATGTACATCAAACATCTTCAACTGGCATATGACATCACTGCATGCATTTCCACCCTTATTGACACTTACCATCACCTACTGTGTTCAGAGAAAGCATGGTTTCCATACCCATACCCATTTACTGTCTCTGCCACTCCATCATAGACTCCGTGAAGTTACGTCTTTGTCAAACGTAATACATTGATTATAGCAGCAGTAAAAGGATATGACTATGTCCCCATCATCTTCTTAGTGGTAATTGTGCTTCATCTTCTCAGTGGTAATTGTGCTTCGAAGTTAAAGCGATACTGTAACTATTTTTGTATTGTGCTGTGCAGTCAGTACATGTATTAGAAAAATGTGAATTCACAGTGTAGATGAAGTCTACTTGTCTATGGTAAAACTTGAAGAGTATGTGAAACTGTACTCACATGTTTCATCAGCTTACACATGTCATGTATCCCTGTTCATGCTTAAAATGTGGTATGCTTATGCAGTGATTGAAATAGGGAAATGCCATGCATCTCTGCTCTGATACTGGATTGATGTCATGTTTTACTGGACAAAGTGTTGCTTTCTGCACTTCACAGAATTATTTGGCGTGATGTTCGGGATGAATATGCATGGTCCAGTTCCTTTCAGTTTTGAACCGGAATATGCACCGGGAGAAAGAAGACCAAACCAATGCCGAGATAGCAGTGGAAGTAGTGATGTAGGAGCACAGGAAGAGAACACCGAGAGCATGACTTGGTGCACGTGTGAAAAGTGTGTTGTAATGAATACCCACGTGAATGCTACTGCTGTGTATCGTCCCATGGCGCACGTGTTAAAATTGCTCAGCTTGAACTCGCTGTTCAGCCAGTGTGCATCACTGATCACACAAACTTTGAAATGGCGTGCCTAACGCCACTTGTACTAGAATTGATTCTGCGGTCTATGCACTACGTTACAAGGCGATCACGCAACATACAGTGGACCAATAGGTAAGGGAGACGTGTCCAATTCGAAAGATGGTTGCTGTTACAGCACATAAATACTCACAGGTGATATTTACGTGGTGGTATATCTTACCTTGCACTGTATGAACATTACTCTTTAGAACAGCACCAATTATGTAAGTTTAACTTTCATAGCCAGAGAAAAGCATGGTGACTTCCTTTACAGCTATTGTAGATAAATGAGTAGTTTGTGGTAAGACATTGTTAACTTAGTGTAGAAAGGTGTAAAATTGATGCTGCAGTCAAACGTTGCGGTATTAGGGTCAGGTTGGAAAATATTATCTGTTATCTCGATTCCTGTGATATTGAAGAGTTGTATGTTGGCCAATGTTTGTTGCAGGTAGCTCACACAAACATATCATAGTCCTAACTAGAAATGTGAAAAGAACGGTTTGTGATACTTGTGATGAATTCATGATGAGGTGTAAGTTGCTATAATAGATGTTGTGATTTGACAGGTTCTACAGCATGATGGCATACCGGGCTTATGTGCTATGGATTTTTGAAAATCGAAGACTGGGACGTGGGAACAGAGTTGTGATTCCGGCATGTGTAGTGTCGCGTATACGAGAAAAATTTCCTGAAGACGACAGCGAACATGTTGGTTTCCTGCCTTTTAAAGGGTTTTGGGTATACCCGGAGTAACTGACATACATTGGTGTAATGGAAGTTGAATGACTATTCAGTGTCTATAATGGACAACAGAGCATTATGTTTCGCTGCTATAAGGATGTCTGAAAGTGTTACATGTCATGTGCTTGTATATGCCAATAAAAGTTAGAATTCTTTGGAAATTGTTTTGACTTACGATTATTTGAAGCAGACTCTGTGAATAACCGATGTAATGGAAATGTAAATATGGATTAGTCATATTTCTTTGTAAATACTGAGTTTGGGTGTATTGCATGCAAGTTGTGCATTGTAGTTAATGTGTGGTATGCTTGATGGCAGTGTTCTCAATAGAGCCAATTCTGGTCCTGCCATACATCATGTCACAAACCTAGATATAGGTAATAATGCCTTATCAGAGCATGTTTCTGGGTCATGACGATACTGGTAATAGTTGAGACTGTGGGGTTGTACAGTTGATGCCTCCTTAAGTACACTGCTGTACTGAGTCAATGAACTTCACTTTGGATGGGAAATGTGTCCGTGTCCATAATGTCACATTGGACATGACACATTCACTATAGACATAATCCAGACCCATTTTACGGTGGAGTGTACTGTGATCTACATGTGTGATGTAAATTGAACATTTTCAATATGTTTCTGAAGTGAGGCACAAGTCGTGACAAGTGTAATATTGTTACAGCTGTACTGTCATTGTATGATGACTCGATACTGCACTGCTGAGCATTTATCGCCGATTGACAGAAGGAGTTATGGGAGGTCGCAAAGTGTGATTGTCATCACCTACTGTGATCTTGTCCTTGCTGTACTATGTGAATGCACACGCAAGTCAATCATGGGTGACAGATCATGGATGTGAAATCTTGTACACACAATGTGGAGTACAAACGTATTAACAATTCAGGGTGTGTGAGTGTGTTGTAATGGTCAGTCAGGCTTCAAGAAATGATGGTCCTTTTATATGCAGGCCAGTAAAAAATTGCCAAGGCATTTAGTTACTCTGCGCTTATGACCAAATCACTGTGATAGGCTTTGTCCAGCTGTATTACTAAAGCAGGATTACTGAAGGTAGTTAACTGAAATCTATGGCTTCGAAGGGCTACTGTTCAAGAGCGAGCAATATGAAGTGGCCAGGTACACACAGACCCAGACTGAACACCACAAAAGCAATTGTGGTTTGTAACATTTTAAGTAGACCTTGTGGCGAGTACATGGCTGGCTGTATTCCACCAAACAGTTATACTTCCATAGTGCACTACGTTTATGTGAAGGTGTAGTCAGGGCCATTAAACTTTTTTTGTATAAATGAGCTCATCTAACAATCAGTTTATATTTCTATTTACAGATAGCCATATATTGCATTGCAACACTGAAATATATTTTGTGTAAAGTTCTTTGATGCAGTCAATATTTAGTGTTTTACAGTACATTGGTGTATAATTTTACATTCAATAACTTTATGGATTTATAAATAATTACAATTTTATTTTTTATTAGGTTAATCAGTATTCTCCAAAAGGATTTGACAAAATGCCACAGTGTTTGACATATGGCTGCCAGACCAGAAGAGGGCACATGCCCGAAGGTATGTCATTTCACCGATTTCCGCAGAATGCACAACTGTGCACAGTGTGGGTGTGTTGATGTGGAACAGATGTTGGTGACATTCGAGAATTTGTTAAGGCGGAGATAGTGAACAACCCCCCAAAGCATTACCTGTGCTCTCGTCACTTTGAAGAAGACATGTTCGAGTTAGACTTTCGATTTGAATTGATGCCAGATTCCATGAAACCACGTAGACCTCGCCGTATATTGAAGGCTAATGCACTACCAACGCTGTTTGACTTTGCCCAAAAACACATACGGAATACTTTGGTGCAACATATTCAATGGAATATGCGAAGAAAGGTATGTCTGCTTTTCGAGTAACAACTGCTATTAAAAGATGTCTGGACACTAGTATCCAACGACCAGTATTGAGCAAGCAAGCTCAAAGACCATTAAGCAATACCAGGCTTGTATATAGTCACTCTAAGGATGATGTCACTTGTTAGTTACTTACTGAAGTTCATGTGAAATTTCACAACATTATCTGTAGTCTAAAGTCAGGTGGAGATACAGAGAAGGTTCTTAACTATTTGATTGTATTTGTACTGCATCAGTGGTGTGCACAGATATTACTGTTGTACTTGTATTTGTGCCCTAAATGGTGTGCAGAAAAGTTACTGTTGTAGATGAACTTGGAAGTGCATGAAGATAACTGGGTCTATTAAAGGTTACAGTATAGTGTATGAAGTTGTTCTCCTGTATTATGCAGCTTGTGGAGGACCTGCTGTCAGAACCACAGCCCGTACAACAGCATTTGGAGGAGACGGCCAGAAGCAGTAATATGCAGGTAAATCAAATGACTTGCATCAGGCAAAAGTACACTTGAACTTAACCTATGCACTCCGTTTTTAAAATTTTTGCAGAAAGGTTTATAAGTACGGCATCAGTGCAATGCATTATTACATTTGCACTGCAATGATAGCGAGAAATTTCATTAGTTGATAATTGGAAAATCGATATGTGACTGACTAGGGTACAGTTGACTAACAGTTGTACATCTGTGTGAGTATCAGTTAGACCCCACACGGACGTGGAAGTATGAGTAGTTAAATCTAAATAAAATGTGAATTTACAGGATGGATGTTCTGATGACCCAAAAGTTAAGGTGATAAGAGTCTTGTCAGTAACGCTTTCCTGTAATGGAAATTTGCATGTATAGATGACTGAAACAGGAGGGTGTGTAGGACTCTTAGTTTGAAGAGCTCATGTTGAAGTAATGTGTATTAGAAAGGGGAAGTTGCACAATCCTGTGTACAAATTCACATGACTTTGGCAAATATTTTGGCCCACTTTGGTAGAAGAGGGTACATAAACAGATGGCACTGACACATTGTACAAAACTAAATGGTGTGTATACATAAAAGGATAGCCATGCATACATCAATGTGTAACTCTTAATTGTTCTCCATTTGGCTTACCAGCAGCATGCATCAGTATTCGAGCATGAGGATTGTTGTGAGGGAACGCGGATGGACGTTACAGAGCAGAATAACAGTGTGTACATGGAGTCAGGCATACATCCTACTTATGTGAGTGATATGTACCAATTAGTACATCAGAGAAATAACAGATGATATCAGTGTACAGAGATTCCTTTTGGTTGTGATTCAGTAATCATCCTAGTCTCTTTCGTGTTTTCCAGTGGACATTTGGATTGCATCCCTTGGCACCTGTGGCCATCATTTTAGCACTTTGTCCACGGTCAGCTTGTCCCAGAAAACAGAGCAGACAGTGTGCAAAAATTATGAAGGGATATGGCACGGACAAGTGTAGCATAGCTGCATGTGTCCGATATATTTACAGTAGCAAATTCACAGGTGCGTTTCTCTTGAAATTCTTGTGCTGGTAGGTCACAATGTCAGTCTGAGGAGATGGCAGACCAGTGTATGTAAGATTAAGTAGAAATTGTAAATCCGGTGTGATATGCAACCAGAAGTGCAGGTGTTTCAATGACCACATTAGACTGTGACTCCGGACATCTATTATAAGGCTTAGTGTTTGTGATGTATTTGTAAATGGCCACCACAGCACAAGCATTACAAGCATGAATGCCCCTCAAGTTATTGTCACAGCACATCAGTTCGTAACATGATTGTCATGATTCATTCCAACATACCTACACTGACCTGTGGCAGTGAAAAGGTTATTTTTTAGCCATGAAAATGCTGCAAGGCTGTTTATGTACTCGGCCTTATTGTGTATGCTAATTGTAATGTATGACATTCAATTCTGAGATATACTGCTAAGGATGACTGCACTATGTATTCTAAACAGGTGCAGATGGAACTTGGACCACACAGAGGTCATTGTGGACAACAGTGAGGTAATGATTAGCAGATTGAGAAAAACAGGTAAGTTGAAGAACAAGTCCTGTCAGACCCAAAATATGCTGACTGCAGTGTTGGAATACAGACAAATATACCAGAAACTAGTAGTAACACATCTGAAGTAAAGTTGATCCAGAGCCATAATGTTGCTATTCAATTTCCAGAAATAGTAGTGCAAACATTTGTAGATCACAATTACAGTAAGGTGTCAAAATGCACACAGAAGAGAAATGCCTTGCAGCCAAGCACAGAAGAGGACGTAGGTCATAGTAATGTAGAGAGTGCGAGTAATCATCATTCAGTGGTACAGTCTTGCATTGAAGCAGTGCAGGTCCAAGAAGAAAATGAGGGCAGCATGTGTAGTGACAACAGTAGTGAGGATTGTATGTTTGAAGGAAATATACCAAATATGGGTAATGAGAATCTGGAAGACCCAGACTGGGGAGAATCCTCAATAAGCATGTCTCAGTCTGAGGCAGATGATTCATTCCAGGAATTGTCAGAGGAGGAAGACATTGTTGGACAAAAAATATTCATTGTTTTTGAGGCATGCCTCGATAACTTGTTGATGAAACTTATATGTCCAGTGTGCAGGGCAGCAGCTTGTGAAATTGAGAAGAAGACCATACTTGGAACTTTTGCTTGTGTTAAAGTGTCTTGCTTTAATGGACATGAAATTGTAAGCTGGGAAAGCCAACCACTGCTTGGTCAAATGCCAGCAGGCAACCTAATGAGTGCTGCCGCAGTACTGTTTAGCGGTACTACTTACGCACACATATCAAGGTTTTGTGCCTACCTAGGTGTAGAATTCATTGGAAAGATGACATACTACAACACACAGAGCCAATATCTTTTCCCAGTTGTGCAATTCCATTGGCACGAGCAGCAGAAGGAGCTGTTGAAGGATGCTGAAGGGAGACTGATAAGGTTAGGTGGTGATGGACGCTGTGACAGTCCAGGATTTTCTGCTAAGTACTGCACCTACAGTATGATGGATTTAGACACAGGATACATACTGGATTATGCTGTGGAGCAGGTCTGTGAAGGGGTGGCATCAGTGGGACTGGAGAAAATAGGTTTTGAGAGGTGCATGAGAAATTTAATTAGTAAGGGTGTGAGTATCGGAGTAGTAGCAACAGATAGGCATCGGGGTATAGCATCAGTAATGCGTACTCAATTTACTGACATAGATCATCAGTTTGACGTTTGGCACATGTGCAAAAGCATTAGAAAAACAATTATGCTGGCTGCCAAATAGAAAGGACAAGAGGATTTACTGACATGGTGCCGCAGTATTTGTAATCACCTGTGGTGGTGTACAGCAACATGTGAGGGTGATCCAGTATTACTTATGGAGAAATGGTTGTCCCTGTCATATCATGTGATTGACCAACACAGCTGGGGGGGGTGCAACCAAATATGTGAAATGTCCACATGAAGTACCAGTCCCTCGTGGGAGTGATAAGAAATGGCTAGAGGAAGGAGGGGAGTGCCACAGTGCACTGCATAAGATTGCCAGTAACACATTGTTTATAAAAGATCTAAAGCAGACGACAAAGTTTTGTCATACTGGCAATCTGGAGGTATTCCATGCATTGCTGTGTCGTTACTGTCCAAAGTTAGAGCACTTTAGCTATGGAGGCATGAAAGCAAGAACAATATTAGTGGTCTTGGACCACAATGCAAATCAAAATAGGGAGCATTTAGTTATTAGATGCCCCTCTAGTCGCTCCGGGCCAGTTGGTGAAAAGAGATACAGAATAGTGTATCCCAAGGCCAAGCAAGAGTGGATAGCAAAGCCTATATTTGAAGGTAGGAAGTATGACTACATCTATGACCTCATGATGAACGTAGTGTCTGCCAAGACAGGTAGTCTGAGTGTGGATCCAATGCAAGTACCAGAGCTGCCCAGAAACATAGCTAGATCTGAGCGGCCAGAGAAAAATAATGTGATTGCATGTTTACAGTCACGCTACTGCAGTAAGTCGTAAGGTACACGTAAAAAAATTTACTGTAATGACTATTTGCTAACTACCTGAGTCCAGGGTAAATTAAGGATAAGTTGCTTGTCATGTGCGTATGTGAAAAGAGCCAAATTTTTAAGCAGTGCCATTGGTATGTATTAAGTACTAAACAGTGTCAGATAGTCTGCGAGACTTTGACAGCAGTGGCCTGTCTGATTACTGTCACTCAGTGCAGAAAAAAATCCTGGCAGAAGCGTCACTATTGAAAATATGAGAAAAGGTACAGTGGGTCTAGCTTCATAGGGTCAAGCTTCATATTTCTTTGGTAAATGAGACAGTCATGGTGCAGTTACAGAAGTAGATGGTAACTCGTTTATGAAAGTTAAATGTACCTGTTGGATGGTATGGGCCATTCAATTTGTGTCGCGTGCACTAAATTGTAGGCAGGCCAGTTACTGAAAGATAACGTGAAAAACAGTGTCAGTCTGCCAGACTGACTGAAGTGACCAATCTGAATAGTGTCATTCAGTACAGTAACTAATGTAGGAAGAAGCATTACTAGTGATAATTTGTGAAGTGCTTGAGTCCCTCAAGCTTTATATGTCCTTTGAAGGTGACAGAAGCTGATGTTAACTCATGGTTGAAAGTTTAATGTAGTTGGTGGATGGGATGAGACATTCAATCTGTGTCACTTGCACTACATCAGTTGTAGTTAGCCTGGGTTTTCCTCCACTTTTGCCCGTTTTCATGGTTGAAGGCTTGTATCGCTTTGAACATGGGTGGTATGGGTGAGAAAAATAGGGAATGGCCTTAGCTAATGATATGCAACCTGTTAAATTTCAGGTGACACGTCAGTGTATAGTAGCTGAAAATGAGTTTGTCTGAGTGGGTATTAATATATATACAGAGCAACAGGTGATCCATGTAAAGTGTGTATGCATATAATGGTGTAAAACAGCTAATCCATGTAAAGTGTGTATGCATATAATGGTGTCATTTATTCCAATGGTTCTCTCTCGTCTATGTCCTGTTGATTGAGAAAAAGTGATGTGAAAGTTGGGTGATCCATTTTCCGGTAACGAAAACTTTGCTGTCCTGAACATTGCTGGAGTGAACCGTCCAATTGCCGATGGAAATGGTATTTGACATGGATGACAGAATTACCTTGCTGACAGACAGCAATGGTGGGTATCACAGGCGATTTTACAGCATGCAAGAAGTAAGGATTAAGTCATACATAAGTGTCTATATCTGTAACCTAACAGTATGTGTTATTGATGTGCATTTACAGGCGATGTGAATGTGGAGATCTCAACTGAAGATATATAACCTGAACGAAGTGAAAGGATCGGCCGAGTACTCATGGTAAATATTGCACAAAGGAAATATTACAGCCAAGGTAAGTTTGATTGAGTTAATAACGATAGCCCTTGAAGCAAAGATGACAGCTCATAAGTGAGTTTGAAAGGTAGACAATACTCATACTTGTTAGTGAAAGGAACTGTCATGATAGTGTTATACATGTGTTATACATGATTGTTTTCTTTATGGTGAAGGAATTATGTTGGAGCAAGAGTGGCATTGGTTCTAGGGTGCCATATTGAAAGTGGTTATAGTGTGAAGATAAAATGTTCAGGAATACCAGCTGGAACAGGTTTCAGCTCACTGCACATTGCTGGACATGAACACTGCAGAGGCATGCTGTACCAAGGATGATGGACATTGAGACTGACCCATGAGAGGGATGGTTGTTGAAACTGTGTCTGTTGCATGATGCACTTGCATAGGAGAGGGAATGGGAGGGTTTAATGGCAAGTCATTCGATTACAGTCTGTGGTGGTATAATAGAAACACTTAACAGTTGCAACGGTCATTGTCTGTTGACTTGACGTGCTTGACACACAGCTATGTTAGATGTTGTAAGGGAAGGGAAACTGAAAGGTTAAGGTATGTTGACACGAAAGCATGGCGGTGTTACACTATTATGAATGATGTGCAAGTGGAAGGGAAGCGCAAGGATCGGTGGACGGACTGCTTGTAACATAAAAATGAGAGGCAGTGGTAGGTCAATGCTACTAATTAGTGGACGTGCAGTTGACGTATTGCTATGTGCTATAGCAAACATTCATGCACATAGTTAATTTAATTGGAAATCTTGTATCCTTATTTTGGCACACTGAATGCAGGCACACCCGTAGGATAAGTATATTGCTGGTCGTGCATGGTTTTGTGTGTTCATGACTATTTCAGATATGTAATTGCATCATTATTTTTGTTTGATACACTTTGGTATTACAGAGAGTCTGTTAGTTGCAGTAGTGCACTGAATTTGATCAGGCCATGCACTGGGATAAAGGCAAAAATCATACTTAGCAAAGCCGTTGTATGTATGAAGTATGTACTGTTAACCAAAAATACATTGAGCTTATGTAACTAGCAGGAACCAATTTCCATAGACACCCTTGCACAATCACTGAGAAGTCTTTCATTGTTAGACATGAGCCAGAGTAGCAAGTGGGTGGTGACATGGCACAGAAATCACAATGTTCAAAATCCTGTGTAGCCGTTATGCCCTGTAACAGTGTTTATAGTCCAAGCCTTTGTGTAGTGTGCTCCCTGTCACCTGTGCAGATGATGATGGCTGGTTCCCTTGACACACTTTAACTTGTGTGAACATGTACTAAAATCTGATGCACAGTGTGAGACAGCATAACATTATGCAGCTGTCACAAATTTGATGGCAAAGGGATTTGTGTGATGTGATACATGTACCGTTAAGTAATTTGTAGGGCCTGCACACATTTACACAAAGTGGAGAACACTATGACATGTGCTTTTGGATCTCAGGTGGCAATATTTTGGAGAACTTGGAGTAAGATGTGCAATATTGCCAAAAGGACACACAGCGCCTGGTACAGTGACTTGTAATAATGTAGACAGGAAAATTATGGAGTCAAACTTGTCAGTCTGTATTCATGACACTGACTAGTATTACTCCGGTGTGCTTTACTGCCTGACTTGACAAGTTTAGTTACTACAACTGCAAATTGGATGCTGCAATCCTTATTTTGCTGAAGGGTGTAAACCTTCTTACGTGTTGTTTTCTGCGTACTGCACATCTCTTTTGTTTTAAAGATACCAAAGTCAAATTATTAATGTTAAAATTATGAAGAAATGTTTGGCTGAGTATGTCTACTGCCAATTAACAGCTCGATATATGACCAGTGTAGCAGTAAGATGTGAAATCTGCACAAAGAAAGGCAGGGAGGCCCTCAAAAGTAAATTTAATAATATGGAAAAAGGACTAGAGGATTGCTAGATAGTATCAGCTAGGGTTGCCAACCATCCAGAATTCTTCCGGACTGTCCAGAATTAAGGGACACTGTCCAGAAGAATGGAAAAAGCCTGTGTTGTCTGGAAAAAATGGTGCACTGTGCACATTTTCATTTAGTTTTAAAAAATTACAATTTTTTTTTTTGGGGGGCTTTCTTCTTTAAGAACGCCCTTTGCGACCGGGTGCAGATGAAGAAAACAGTGTCTTTGCGACTGTTTACATCTGTTAGTACTCACTGTCTTCCACGCGTGCAGAATTTGAATTATAAAGATGACGGACTGTTTGCTGAAAAGTCCCAGGCAAAGCAGGAGTCCGGCTGGTGTTTGCTCTGAATTTTCTCTAATCCAACACTGCTGCACATGTAAGTTCCGCTTTTAAATTTTTTTTTTCCTCTCAGCTCATACTGTGTTGAATTACAATGGGGCAGGGAGCTGCAGTCCTGTGTATGTGCTTCTATGATGCCTAGTTGTAACTAAGTACCTGTTTGCAGTTTGCCATCCATTTCCTATTGCAGTATTACTGGCAGCTTACCATTTTTTAACGTAACATAGGCTATCAATTCTTCAAGGGCAGCATGCATTGATCTGTAGATGAAACACTGAAATATAAAATTGTTTGCTATCAGCAACTTGTCATTAGTTGCAGATCTATTTAATGTGGAATTTAGATGTTTTACTTCTGCACTCTGCAGAGATTGTGCATATTGACTGATATTGGTGGATTTTAATGACATAAGAATGAGTGGCCATTTATGGTTGAAATGTTCTGAATTGGGCAGTTTTGTCATTTGGTTTATGTATTTTGTTTCAATGCTTACTGGCAAAATCTTTACAACTATGAATTTAACACACAGTCTAACAAGTGGTGCTGTTACTGTCATCACATCATCACTGTCAAAAATAATAAGTCTTGTTGAGCTATAGCCGGCCTTAGGCATAGGCCAACTAGGCGGTCGCCTAGGGCGCCGCAGTAGTAGGGGCACTTTTCCAGTATTTTTTTGTTATAGGTAGACCAGGATGGGGGCACTGAGTGGTGTGGTGGGGGCATCATAGAGCCCTTTTGCCTAGGGTACCAGTTGACCTAAGGCCAAAGTTGAGGGCAATGTGTTTGTGTGTGTTTCTAAAAGCTGCAAGTTGAACATTGGCCATATGTTTTTAATTCGCTTATCAATGAGAAATCAGAAGTGTACAGATAAGTATCTACCATTTTTGAGAGGTAGTTGGTATATGAAAATAGCACTTATAGCATTACTTCTGCCTGATTACTGATGAGGCTGTTCATAGGTTCATAGGTTCATACTAGGCTATCTGCCCTAGCAGCAGTGTCTGTCAAAGAGCAATATTGCTATCTTATTTATGTGAAGACTTCACTGTCATATCTCATCTGATGATGTACCCATAGCCGGTTTTAGGCACCAGCGAACCCTGCGGTCGCTGGGGGCCCCCTGTTCCCTGGGGGCCCCTACCCACAGCAAGTTATCTTATCCTGATATTTTGTCACATCTGTAAAACCAACAAAAGCTAGTGCAGCAGTCTTGCATACTTAATAAACTATGAGGGTAATAAATCTTATTTATATCTCCTTTAAAATTCAAAGATATTTCTGGTTGTAGTAACGGTGTTTTGTCAAGTAACAGGCATCAGAATGCCATTAAATATTTTACTACTGACATAGTGGCTTAGTTAAACCCTGCTTTTGGACATTTTCTCCACTAAAACTAACTACATAGCCAGCTTTTAGTCCCTGCAAAACCATGGCTGCAGGGGCCCCTTAATCATCTTTGTCTGTGTGGGGCCCCACAAAAGCTGCTGCTGATTGGGGAAAATGAGGAATGAAAAATGCATTAATTTCCTAATTATGCTCTTTAACATGAACAGGGCTGTGATATGACCCTGTTAGGTTGAAGATGATAATGAACATGAACAATATAAGCACTAGAAGGATCAGCAGCCCAGAGTGACTTACCTCAGTGCAAACTTTGGATTTTAAGAAGAGTTGATGCTTCCGATCATCAGGGATAGTTTCTCTTTCAGGTAGTTTTATAACTAATACCAGAACACCAGATACTATAACTCAATTTCTTTGCTTAAGAATTCAGTACAATCCCAAAAATAATAGAATAAATGCTCAGAATCATAAATATGTTTAAATATTTCTCTAATTCACTTAAAAAGTTACTAGAATAACATATTTTGCATCAACATCTATTTTGGACAATAAGTATAAAACTCAGATGTCTGGATTAATTGACTGTTTGAAATCCTGAATGATTTACCAGCAAATCACTTTTTACGAAGGATAAAGCAAAAGTATGAACAAAATCAGGGAAAGTCTGTGAAAGTAGGGACAGTGACAAGTATGCATTACTCTTCAATGAGATAAATCCTACCCCTTCTGCTGTTTGACGACTGCTAAACAGCAGTGACTAATCTGGTGTGGCAGTACCAATGTTGCACAAGGCATTGCTGTTTGCTGAAATAAGTACATAACTATTACTGCTGTGGCTTATGCATGTTAGTGTGTGTGTGTGTGTGTGTGTGTGTGTGTGTGTGTGTGTGTGTGTGTGTGTGTGTGTGTGTGTGTGTGTGTGGTTTGGTGTGTGGGTGTGTGTGTGTGTAGGAATGTGTTTGTGGTCTGGTGTGTGTGTATGTAAAAAACATCACTAATTTTTATCTGTGCATGCACCCAATAATGCCAGGACACAGACATTATTCTTCTGTGCATCAGTAAAAGATGTACCTAACAAGTAATTATATTTCGAAAGTAAGACATAACATATATCACAGAACATTCAGACACTTAGATATTCTTGGAGTCTGGTTGCCCCCACTCACCAGACTGTCTAAATGGATAATGGGGACTCCCTTTATCATCCTTGACTCTGTGGGGGCCCCCACCAAAGCTGTTGCTTGTTGGAGAAAAATGTATCAATTTTCAGAATACGCTGTTTAACCTGAATGGTACTGAGATATGACCCTTTTAGGATAAAGCTAATAATAGCCTCTGTTTACAACCACACCCATTCTAAAACCAGCCCTGCTCAAATGTGTGTGTGTACATAAAGCTGCTACGGGTTATCAGGGGCTAGAGATTGTGTGGATATTACATCTTTGATTTTCATCACAGTCAAACCTTAGAGGTGAAGTCATTATAGCTTGTGTTTGAGCCGCGGTCAGTGTTTCTCACAGACCTCAGAGGTGTACAAAGAAGGTTACTATAGCTTGTGTAAGAGAGGTGTACTGTCTAGGAGCAACAAATTTGAATATTACTGAAATCATTCTCACAATCACGTACTAGGCACATATACATGTGGCTACCTTTGATGGCTGGGGTGAAGAACATGCTATGTATATGTATATCATCAGTCACTTGAAATATATGACAAAGGCAATTTAAATCTCTGCTTTCATCCCAGTCTAACACCAGAGGGATGCTTAGGCAGTGACTTGTCTTTTTTAGAGGGTTAGGGAGGTAGGCAGTATTTCCAGATAAGACTTAAATATTCTCACAACTACTGGCTTGTTAGTTTACTCTAAGCTACAATTTTGTCAGCTTTGAAAATTAAGCCTTGGGCACAAATTATGCCTTGAAAGAAAAAAATAAGACTGAAATTCTTTTTTTCTTCATAATTTTTATTTAGGCAACCATTAGAGTAAAATGTTGAGAAAATGCTCTAAAATGCATCCCAGACCATCTGTAAAGCTGTGGCTTCTTGGGCCCTGACTTGAGTTATTTCCTAAATGGTTATTACTGGGCTGTCTTGTTCAGGAAAGGTGTGTTGAAGGATGCAAGGAAAACTAAAGCTGAACCACAACAGTGAATTTCTTTCCTTAATCATAATTTCTGTTCAAGCTATTATTGGATGAAAAGGTTGTGTAAAATGCACTTCAGAGCATATAGAAAGTTATGGCTTCTTGAAAAAGCTTAGAGTAAGGCAAAATGTGAGGAAAGGAAGAAAAAAGTAACGTGGATGGTATGGGGTGCCCAAAAGAAGAAGGATTCAGAGGTGAGGACTGGAGGGTGTGTGTGTGGGGTTGAAATGTAGGTCCAGTCATCATTTCACTTTAAGTCCAGACCTGTACATAGACTTGTTGCAATGTATCACTGTTGCAACTAAGTGCCAGTAACTTTAACTGCCCCTTTGTTAGACAGCTCAACATAGTGAAAGTGTGATACATAGGCCTGTTGTAATGTGAAAGCTTGTAGCTGCAGGTCTGTCTGTGGATACTACTCCTAAAAGTTTGCAGCATGAAATAAAGGGTTGCTTAGTATGGATGGCATTGTTAGGATGATACTTATACTGGGGGGCCCCCAACTTGACATTTGCTGGGGGCCCCCAAAATGCTAACACCGGCCCTGGATGTACCCTCTCTAAAGGGGCATGCATAGTCATCTGGGACAGTATGTATGTGGGGGTTTTGTACCCAAGTACCCTATTAGAACTCTGGATTTTTAGTGTGAATTGGTTTAAGGGAACTAACATATGGCTATTTGCATACGGTTAACATATTCAACATGTTAGAGGATTGTGTTGCCACAGCCTGGCAATATATGCTATTTAAGTATATCAGTAATATGCCAATTCTGTTTCATTAGAGATTCTATATGAGCATGAGCATACCAGTCTTAAAGTTGTGATGGCTGCCAATTCACGTCTGCTAGCCGTTATAATGTATTAAAATTTAATACAATCAGGAAAGTAAATCGAAGAACTTTTGCTTGGCTTTAAAAATGTGTACAAGGGGCCTATGATTTGAAAAAACCCAAAGGTAAACTTAATCCACCACTGGCCAGATGCATTTTCTTTGAATGTAGGTTTCAATGTTGTTTCACTGAATGTGAGTTTTAAAGGCAAATAAGTATTAAAGCTATGTCTGTTTGGGAGAGACTGTATTGCTTCCTTAGCAAATGGCTATTAGTGTTTTATGCTGTAAAATTCAAAATAAAAGTTTTACATTTAAATCCAAGTATCTGTAATCATTGTAGAAGTAAAGCCGAAAACAGTATGCACACAGAGTTTTGAACGGTATTTATGGCAACTGGGGAGAAATGGAGAGATAGTCAAGTAATGGGACACCAGAATGGCTGTGTGTGTGTGTAGAGGGTACCGCATGCGTGGGGGGGGGGTGCATGTGTAGGGGGGGTACTGCATTTTGCTTTCATGTTCATGTCCAGAATTTTTGACATGAAAAGTTGGCAACCCTAGTATTAGCTGAATTAGAGATGATCATATTAAGCTCCCAAAGTGCCTCAGTTATCTGCGCTATGCAATTGATACATACATGCAGAAAATAATTAGTAGCCCGCCACCAAAAAAAATTTCACTGCATCGAGTATAGAAAACAGTGAGTTTTCGGTACATGTTTTTACTGTGCCAGCATCATAGACACAGGTTTGCAGTCTACTGTTTTACAGTCCTTAAAAATGTGTGAAAATGATCCAATGTCACTTAAAATACAGAAGAAACATGTCACTAGGCTGATGTTCCTCACAGAGATTGTAAAACAAACATAAGTTAACATAATAATGTCTTGTAGAAATAAGGAGGAAATAAAAAAGTGTACACAATGAAATAATCAAAAGTTATCCTGCACTGTTGTACGAAATTTAATTTGAAATTGTTTATATAAATCTTTCAGCTGCTGTCTAACAAATGATTCTGCAGGCAGAGGGGAAGACATTTGAAATGGCACTTCCTTCCTTTCAATTCAGAGCTGTCAGTTGCAGTGACACTTTTCACACCTCTGCAGTAGTGTGGGAGGAGGGGACTGTTAATTCATGCAGGACTACAAAAGAACATTTAGAACAAAGGCATCCAATTTAGCTACAGCTCTGTCTGCTGCTAGATAACTTTAGATTATAGTGTAAAGCAAGATCTTATCTAAACATAAATGAGGGTGATTAGCAACCGAAAAGAAGCAGGCCTAACACAGAAGGAATACAAACTGAAAATGAGTCACAGATTTCCCATTATATGTCAATGGCATGGGAATTCACAGTTACTTCCTTATGTCTGGCATGAGTCACAGAAAGGAGACTTGAAATGCTTTATGGGAAAGAGAAAGGCTTGAAGGAGAAGAAGATCACGTTGCTATAGCAAGCCCCATCGGTAGCCATGTTGTGGTAAAGTAGCTAAAATTACTAATAAAGCACTTAGAGTCAATTTTAGGTGTTAAAATAGGTCTGGAAACAAAGATAGACTGAAAAAAAAACATATTTTTTTAGTTCTAGGGTGGAGTTTTCCTTTAAAATGGCCCACAAGGGATACTAGCCTAGCACCTATGAATAGTGCTGTGACATATAGCAGATGCATTCAACAGGGGTCTATATTAGAATATCGAAATTTAAAAACTTCGAATGTTCTAATATCGAACCCTATTCAGCGATGTGAAAACATTGAACATACAGAACAGCAAATTTTTTTCCTAGGGAAAAAATTCACTGTTCCAAAACACATACACACAACACAGGCACACCAAACAAACAGCAATCCACACACAGACACCTAAAATCTTACACCTAACCCTACACTAAACTATACCCACACCACTAACTATCACTTACCTTAACCCAAACCCTAACCCTAAGGTCCGTCTCTATCGCACACTTACCTGACCCGCGCCCTAACCCTAACTCACCTACCCTGCCCTAACCCTTATGTCCACACAATCGCACACTTACCTGACCCGTGCCCTAACTCTAACTCACCTAACCTGCCCTAACCCTCACGTTCACACAATCGCACACATACCTAACCCATACCCTAACCCTAACTACCCTAACCCGCACTCAATCGCACACTTACCTGAGCTAGACTCGTGAATTTCCAACACAGCACTGAAAATACCGAAGCAACAGAAACAGACAACCAAATTCTTTCCCTAGGAAAAAAATTGGTTTTCTATTGCTTCCTATTTTCAGCTTTCGCTGAACAGGGTTTGATATTAGAACATTCAAAGTTTTGAAACTTCGATGTTCTAATATAGACCCTTCAACAGTTAATGGTATAGAAATTACATCCATAAAATTAAGAATCAGGTGAAAACAAGATGAATTAGATCATCCAGAAATCACAACAGAGCCATGCATTTATAACTTAAATGGGCCTACCACTCCTTTATCTTTCATAAATGTGTATGCTACTATTATCAGCAGGTATGTCACTCCATTCTTTAAAGACTGTAAGGGTGGTCAGTTTGTGCAACTACAATATTTTACAAGTACTAGTTTAACACTATCATGCACTACTTTTGTTAAAAGTATTTCATAAAAAAGCTTCTTTAAATGCTATTTATAGCTAAACGTTATCATGCTGGCAAATAACTTTGTTGTGGGAAGGAAGTTTATGTTGCCCACAAACAGAAACCCAAATACTAACTAAAGAGGAAATAACTTCAGGGGCCTGCATTAAATTTCTTAACTTTTATTGTGCTTATTTGCTTGTAGTGATGAGAGCGGAAAGGAAAGGTGGTGTGTCACATATACTGTTGTATTTATAGCATTAATAACTGCAGAAAATTTAATGATGTTCTTTATGGCATAAATAAAAGCAGTTTCTTATATAGTCTGTACAATCTTAGCAGTACCTACATACTGACTAGTGTAAAACAGAATTTTCCTAATACATGTAGAAATGTTTCATTATGGATGAACTCAAATAAACATGCAAAAGATAGAACGGTGGATCATATAGACTGAAGTTTTCTTCTCTTTGATTGTTTATGTTACTCATTTGTTAAATATCAGGTAACATATCAAGACAGCATATTTTTAATTATGATTAAGAACAGCACATATAAAGAGGGGAAGGCAAACTCTCATATGTTCAACAGGGGTTAGAGTCAGGCAGACAAAAGGAGACCGTCAGAAAAAAAATACTGAACTACTTGACAGAGCCATTAGCTGCTTATAGCATTAATCCACTATACTAAGCTGCTGACATGTTTACTTGTTTATAAGGTATGACTGAGAAACCTGTTACGTTGAATGTTTTCAGATGTATCCCTCAGACACAGGAAAACCAAAAATGTAGAGTTGGTGTTGCGCAATAATATTCTGAGTATACAGCTGTGAGCCATACAGTAACTCACAACACATAAGTTGAATAAAACATGGCAGATATACAACTAGCTGTCAGTAATGGGAAACAAAGTAAGCCTGAACTTAAACTGTATGCTGCTTGATCTAATGTATATAAGGGACAGCAGACATCAGATTCGAAAACATGTACATGCCTGTCAGAAAAAAAGCAAAATATGCATATTTTTATTATAATACAAAAAATGTCAGAAAACTGCTCATCCTGAGTAGTATTTTGATTTTAATTTCATACAAATACACTAATGATATCATTCAGATACATACTGTTTGTCAGCATGAAAAATGCAAAATGTACATTTCTGATGGAAACTAAATGGCAAAAATAGGGCACCCAAATGATTATATATGGCTACTTTTGGTGCCTAGTAATAAAGGATCATATTGATAGAAAACATAAAGGGGTAGCTGTGGTAGTGCAGTGGTTAGCATTGCAGCCTCATAGCAAGTGGTTCTCTGGTTCATAGGTAGGTACTAGAATATTGGCCCTAGGGCCTATATAAGCCTAGCCAAATGTGCCCTGGCTTTCGCCACCCAAGAAAATTATTTTCCTGTGCCACTGTCGAGCAGAGCCACAGAAGTGATCCCTGGGGTGAATTTCCTATCTCCCATCCAATCATCAAGATTTTTCTTGAAGAGTGCTAATGAGGAGCTTTGTTTGATATAGATAGGTAGTTTGTTCCGGAGTATGGGAAGTCTCTGGGACAGGAATCTATCCCTCCAGCATGTTCTGTTTATTGTGGTGACGAGGTTTAGGTCCCTGGAGATTGTAGCTCATAGGGATTGGGATTTCTTTAAGTAGAGCATGTCTAAAAGCTCTGGGTTTGATGTAGCTTTGTGTGTTAGGCAGAGATCACCTCTGAGTAGGCGATATGCAATGGAGTAAAGCTGCATTTTTTTGAGACGGTCTGCATAGGGCATCTCTTTGAGGCCGGTAATCCTCTTTGTGAGGTATTTCTGTGGCCTTTCCAGTTGTTGTAGATGTCTTGTGAGGTACATACCAAAAGGGGCATTGTACTCTATAATGGGTCTAATGAGTGACGAGTAGAGGGGAACAATGACCTCTTTTTTCCTGGATGAGAAACCTTTTGTGATGAGGTGTGCCACATAGAAGGATTTCCTGACTACTGTGGCGATGTGATTATCAAAGGAGAGACTACTGTCCACCTGTGTCCAAAGCTCTCTTATCATACTTTCGGTGTTAAGTAGACTACCATCTATGTGGTAGTTCATGGGTACTGAGTTTTTACCAAAAGGGATGACAATGCACTTTTTGGCATTGAGCTTGAGGCCATGGCTTTGACACCAGGCATCTGTCTCAGCGAGGCCCTTTTGTAGGATGTCCACATCTTTTGGAGTTTTGATTATGGCTCCTAGTTTGCAGTCATCTGCGAACTTTGTTAGCCAAAGACCTTCTGTGTTGGCCTGTATTTCAGAGAAGTAGATACCAAACAGAAGAGGTCCCAGAACTGAACCCTGTGGTACTCCACTTGTCACTGGTCTGAAGTTGGATTTGGAATCTGCTACTTTCACAGTGTGGGTTCTGTCAGTGAGCTAGTTGGCAACCCATCTTGTGACATAGGGATTTATACCTAGTTTAGTGAGTTTATCTATAATTCCAGAGTGGGGGATGGTGTTGAAAGCCTTGGCGAGATCTAGATAGGCTGTGTGAACCACCTTACCCTCATCTATGGCTTTGGTGACTGCTTCAAAGAAGTCTATCAGGTTTAGGAGACATGATCTGCCTTTTACAAACCCGAACTGGGTGGGGTCCTGAGTTTGGAGATTACCAATGTCATTATTTATAAGTTCAATGATGATATGCTCCATAGCCTTGCAGACCAGGCTCGTTAGGCTAATGGGGTGGTAGTTTCCGGGGTCTGTGGTGGCTCCCCCTTTGTGGAGTGGGATGACTGTTGCTGTGCGCCATTCACTGGGCACATAGCCTGAGGTGAGGCTATGATTGAACATGGTACTTAGGTGGGGTGCCAGTTCGTTCTGTAGTTCATGTAGAACACAGCCTGGGATGTCATCAGGTTCCATGGATGCTGTGTTCTTGGCTTTGGATAGTGTGTTTTTTACCTGTGCAGCTGTGATTACAGGAACTTTGCATTCTTCTGGTATAGAGCTGGGCCCTTTAGGGGATGACAGAGGGGTAAAGTTAGCACTGAACCTATCTGCCAGGATGTTGGCAATATCAGTTGGTTCTGCATATTTAGTGCCATTGTGCTGTAACTCAGAGCAGATCTGAGTGTTGCCATTGAGATTCTTGACATAGCTATAGAATGCTTTGTGGTTGTCTTTAGAGTCAGTGGCAATTTTGCTTTCATAACTAGCTTTAGAGGATTTTATGAGGGATCTCAGCTTCTTACTGAGGCTGACCAGGGAGTTTCTCCAATTATGGGATTTTACTCTTTTTTGCAACAGTTTCTTTCTTCTATTGTAGAGTTTGTTTATGGCAGGGGACCACCAGATTGGCTTCCTTTTTTTGGAGGATAGCATCTTGGTTCTGTTAGGGATTGCACGATCCATGCACTTGTGTAAGTGCTTATAAAGTGCATTTGTGTAGGACTCAGCATTCATACCTTTATTGTCCGTCAGCATGGGTGTTGTGAAGTCTGCCACTTCTGTTTTAGGAAGTGTGAAGTTGACTTTGGAGAAATATTTTACTGTGGTTTCCCTAATGGGGGGTGGGGGAGGGATGTGGATGTCTAGGGTGATTAGCTTGTGGTCGGATCTGACCAATGAGGAATTGACCTCTGGTGTGGAGCACCAGTTGCCCATGTTGGTAATAACCAGGTGTAGGATATTGCTGCCCCTGTGGGGGTGTGGATAATTCAATCCATGGCATTGGAATTTATGAATTCCAGAAAACGTTGAGCACAAGAGTTGGTACATGAGTAGTTTTCCCAGTTAATGGTAGGGTAGTTGAAACCGCCCATTATTAGGGTGTTAGGTTGTACTCTAATACTTTCCAGTGTATCAAGAAATGAGGAGTGGGAATCCTGGGGCATGGTGGGGGATCTGTAGCAAGCTACAATTTGGATTGCGGTCTTGCCCAGAGTTAGTTGCACTTGGATAATTTCGGATGCATTATGCTAAGCAACTAGCCTGGAGGCGTGGATATCCTTAATGAATATGGACACGCCTCCGCCTTTTGATTCTTGGCTGGGGTGCCTTGTGTGTGGACTCTGCATGTTCTTCCTGCAGTCATGTGAGTTTCCTCCCAAAGACATGCTGCAGGTGGATTGGACACTCTAAATTGTCTTCTGTGGAAGGTTGGGCACCAGGTTGGCAACCTGACACCATAAAACTCCATTGTCAATCATTCTGCGGATCATTGTTCTGCTGTGGTGACCCCTAACAGGAAAAGCCAAAAGAAGAAGATTGATAAAAAACATAAAAAATTGCACCATGTTTCTCAGACTAATATGTCATGATAGGTACATAATGCACTTGTCCAGTGATGCTAAGTATAAAGACACATAACCCAACTTTATCTTCATGATATGGAATGTACTGTACGCAAGCCTAAATTGTGTGCATCTGTGTGTGTGTGTGTGTGTGTGTGTGTGTGTGTGTGTGTGTGTGTGTGTGTGTGTGTGTGTGGGTGTGTGTGTGGTGAGTCATAATTCCAGTGATAATGTACTTCCTATTCAAGAGAAATAAATGCGAGATTAACTTTTAATTTAAGGGAAAATCTAAAAAGCATGTATTATAGATAATTAATATGCATACTGAGCAGAAGTTTACATCCTTAATGGAGACTGAGAATAATGCAAAGTGTGAGACTGTGATAGCATGGACAACTGCACCTATGTATAAAATGTCATATATGTCTTTCTTTGAGATGTCAATTTGAAACTTTCAGGAACTAAAAACAGCTTTAAAATACACATAGAAGTCATATTCTACCCTCAAGGATTTCAGAGCCATTCAGCACTGAATCTGACCCCATCACTTTAGCTGCTTGAAAGCATGGGATTTTAGTCATAGCTTGTTTCAACAAAATATACATTTTACTTTTCCTTTAACTAACAAGAGGAGATCACATTTCTCATCACTCCTTATAAAATGTAATATATAATTGACTGCAGTAAGACAACTCAAACCCAGACGGCATCTAATAATGTGCGCCAACCTGCACCTTTACAAACTTCCTATTTATGTAATTGATTTCAGGTGTTATTATATTCTCAGCTTGTGACATCAGAAATCACACTACATATCCCCTTGTCAGCATTCCTACTACAAAATAAATCAAAATCAAACCTCCGTTGTTAGCTTCAAATGTTTTACTCATGCCATTATGAGAATTTATGATTTATCTACCTATACATGGAGAGCGATGGGTATTGATAAATCTGAATAATTACTGATGTGAAGCTTGGAGCATCCACTCACCTACTTGCTCTGAATCTCTATATTTAAAATATGAAAATGTAACCCTTTCACTGAGTTTGCTACAGTTATAGATTTTACTGTTAGTACAGGTCAGTCTGAAGGCTCTGTGGAGGCTCAAACTGAAAGTGTGAGCTGATAAATCTAATCTGCCTCACATAAAAAGACCAAGCTTTCACAACAATGGTTAATTAAATTTATCCCTGGATCACTTTAGAGGCACACAAATGTTAGCCTGTGGAAATAATCTAATCCCATGACTCAAGAAAAATCTCCCAGTTATCTTTACAAGAATTCCTTCTTGACAGTAATTATTAGTATGAAATCATTAACATACTTTAATATGCAAATTCCTTTTAAAGACACAGTACTGGTATATTTATCTATAAGCAGTTATAAATACTTGTGTAAATAGTATGCATTAAGCTTAGCATTACTAAAGTGTTACTCAGTATATTAGTTATGCTATATTAAATCACTAAGAGCACTACATTCAAAAATATACAGGTCTGACATTATTAGTCTTGGCTTACCTTTGCTTTTAGGGATCTCAGCTACTATATTCACCCAATGAAATATGATGACAGAAATGTGTTCATAGTTTTTATTGAACCTTATGACTTTAACATTAAAAACATCTTAACATAGATCCCACTTCTTTAATATTTTGTATTAGAGGCTATGGATAACTTCTTTCCAGTTATTTCATGTGGTCTTTGCATATATTATTATTGAAATCAATAATGGTGAAACTTATATTGCTTGAAGACAGAGAGAGGTTATTATTCAAACAAGGGCAGAGAAATGAAAAATGACAAAACAGAAATATCCTTATAACCAGTCATTAATTGTCAGATGATATACAACTGTCCATTGCTGTAAACTGTATTATAATGCCATTAATTATTTTGTGGGGGTGCACAGTTTTCCACTGATTTTTTTTTATCATGCCTTTACAGAATACAAAAGTTTGACTCCATTTCTTCTGTTATTTTAACAATATTTTTGTCTGCAGAAAGGAAACAGCTTCTTCTTGCATATTAAAAGTCTTCGGACCATCTAGGAGAAATATCATCATTTTGAATGAAACAATGGCCTCTGGAATTCAGAAACATGCCTAACCCAATTATAGTATGCCTTCTGGGGGCATAGCTTATATGATGCTACTCTCGGGTAATTATCAATGAACTAGGTGGAGTTTCATGGACCACACCACTGCTAATTAGAAAACCTGTCCATGGAAATGACAAGCCGCTCATAGAAAGAGATATCCCCACAACTGCAGATAGAACTGATGAAAAGAAAACAGGCTAGCAAGTAGCATGCATGCAGAGTCATACTTGTCTCATCCAGTGAGACATTCCCAAATTTGGCACCCATCCAAAAAGGTCCAGTCCCTTAATCTGGTGCTTGTTCTTCCTAGTGTACACCTCCCAACTCTAATTTGGGGAGCAAGAGAAAAAATGGTCCTAATTCAGGACTAAAATAAAATTACTTTAAAAATTTGTAACAAACAATATACCACACACAAAGTGCTTCAGTCTTGACTTCAAAAACAATATCAGCATTCAGAAATGCCTGTGTTGCGCAATTGATCAGTCAGAATCTCCTAATCTTGCTCTCTAACACCTTGTACCTAGAATGTCTGCCTCCTTTGCCCCACCATAGCTATACCTCAGCATGTACACTCCTATGGGTATGCACATTCTCTATGATATGATGCAATGCTAATGGGAAAGCTGTAAGCTATGTTAAATAGGCTACAACAATGTCTAAAACTGTTTTTTGACCATAGGAGGGGTGGAAATCAGTGCTGGGTTGCAATAGGAGCAAAACAAGTGGCCACCCATGGTCTACAGCTTTAAAACAATTTAATACCATCCCGCCTATAGTGTGAGCCTAACATAGTCTATCCAATTTCCAATGTACAAGAACTCACAGCAGGTGCTGCCCCTATAGTCAGCCAATAGCAGGAAGCCAGTCAGACAACAGCAGTACAGGAAGCCCAGCATGAAAATGAATGCACTTATCATGCACTGATCTACAGAGTTAAAAGTATGGATTAATTTGTGCATGCTGTGGAAAATATGCTATTTTTATCTGGGTCATTATATCAAACATTGCAACAAATATGGGCTTATGGCATTATGAAGTGAGATAGCATTTGTGTGTGCTTGTGTGTGTGAGAAAATTGTTAAAACAGTCATTTTTATAATGAGCACTGTCTACTTAAATGACTTGTTCAGAGTCACATAGTAGGCAAATGTAGGGAGAAAAAAAGTCAAACCGTTCACCACTGGATATAGGCGGCAGCTCATTAAGAGGTTAGAGCTTAACCCTCTACCCCAGCTGCCTGGCACTCACACATTTCTTCAGTTTCTGGTCTACTACCAGTCTAATAGTCATAATAACGATAATGGTTTCATAGTTGTGGTTTACAAGATGCATGTTGATGCAAAATCTGTTGTTCTGTTAACCTTTTAAGTGAATGAGAGTAGTATGATCTTATCTGTCTCCAGTTCTGTTGAACATCTCTGATTTTGCCTCATATTTATGCCTTATTCCTCATTAACTTCTTTTTTTCTGGTAGATAACTGAGGATTACACTTCGGTCAGTCACTGCTGTTTCATAATTGTTATTGTTCAGAAAAAGCCTGCCCATGCAACATGTATTGTTCTGATTTGGGGTTGTTTGGCATTCAAGGCTGTGTGATATTAATACATTGCTTCTTGCAGTCAAAAGGACAGGGTCTGAACCATTTTACCTCCATTTGCATACTGTGTGACTTTGAGTAAGCTGGAATTTATGCATCCCACTGTTCTACTCATTGCATAGTGGCTTAATGTTGCTGTTTCATTTGTCGAACAAGCCAGTTAACCAGACATTACTTTGGGGCAACTGGAGATGCAGGCTAAGCTCCTCAGTTGTACCCTGGACTAAAAGCCTAGTGACTTCCTATAAACCATAGCAGTTATAATTTAATAGAAGAAAACTGATTGTAGTAAACAGGAGCATCATCATAACAGCCATGTTCTGTGGATGTGACCCTTTGTTTCCTTGTTTTGTTAAATACTGACAATGTATTTATCTATGAATTAACTGAACAGTGTGAAGTCTATGACTTTAATGTTAATATTTAACCATGAGTACAGTTTTTAATTTAGTTTTTTTTTTTGCAGGCAAGCAGATATGAAATGCATTCTATATGGGCTTCACCAGTTTTAACACTTAGTGCAGATGAGTAAGGCTATATGCTATTAAAGAGCTGCTTCCTGTGGTACAAGGTTTGATTCCTTCAGCCTTCCTTTGTCTTCTGTGTGATTCTGACCAAGTTACTTCACAAGATAGTAGTCATGGGCTGCTGCTGAAAAGTACATGCGTCCAGTAGGCTGTTCTGGGCTGTAATACATTTGTATTGAAATCCTGCTCCCTTCAGATAGCAGCTATATACTATTTGAATATGAATCTCTGCACGTCTCTTGCAGTATAATGAGGTACCAGATACATTTTCACTAAATGTGAGTTTCAAGGGAAGAGAAGTTTACTGTTTTATATGCTTAGTCTGTTTTCAGTAAGAGTGTTTTGTTTTGTTTTGTTTAGGAACTACTTGTCAGTGCTTTTTCTGCAAAATTTGCAATTAACGTTTTAAATGAAGTCCAAATATTTGTGATAAATGTAAAAGTAAAGAAGAAAATGCTATGTATACTGACAGGCTTGAACAGTATATTATGGTAATTGGGAGAATGGGATATTGGCGTGACTGTCATGGGCCTGGTTTATCAGCCTGCATAGGCCCCCATTTTTGTCCACGATCTACCTCTGTTGACTTTGTAAGTGTATGCTGCAACAGTACAGCATTATCAGCCATTCAAGTTGACCAGACCTGTACAGAGTTATATTAGTGAAGATAGCTATTCTATATAACTGGGAAAATGTAGGGAGGTCCAAAAATGAAATGCAGATGCTCTGCAAGCATAACCATTCCCAAAAGAAAAAACAGTATGCTGTATGCAGTAATATTTCTGATTTTTGTATGACTTTTGCATCATTGAAAAAAAGCTGCTGCCACCTCTATATTGTCTTTGTTTTGCTTTGCTCATTGCACTAAAGAATGAATGAATTGATTAGTAGGATTGTGTAATATAGTCTAAACATGTTGCATTTAAGGAATATATTAAATCAGTACTTCTTTACAGCCACCAGCATCTGCAAATAGGTTAAAATTTGTCAAAATTGGGGGAGGATATAAGGGAAAGGCAAGGTATGGTAAGAGAGTGAGGCCTACAAACAGGGGCACACGAAAAACATAAAAGTGACGCAAAAAGACTTATGTTGGAGATGCTGTCACACTTTAGGCAGACATGGACATTACAGACATGCAGACAAAGGGATTGACAGTTTTGACAGGGAAGAATGGACAATAAACAGAGAAGGGAAGTGGCACACAAGGGTAACACCAGAATGAGAGACAGGCTGAGCATGCATTGCACTGCCTGAGCAATACTCAGGGAGATGTCAGTGAGCACCTTGACCGCCCTCCCAAAGGGTCCTGACCGAGGTCTTGAAGGCATGAGGACCTTTTCCAGGTGGCCAGTACTGCTTCCAGCTACTGGTTAATTATCTCCCATACCACCTCCACTAACTCCCTGCAGGTGAGAAACTGCACAATCTTGGCAGTGCTACTGAAGAAAATAATATCACTGCTCCAATTTGTGACCATCAAAGACAGATGAGGAGGACCCCTGGCTGCTCCACAGTGCACACTGGGAAGGAAGATTCAGAGCTAAATAAAATAGAGGTAGGAGAAGTTTGTGAACCAATGCAAGGCTAGTGGTCTATGCCACACCTCTGGCACAGATGTGGAAGATAATGTACAAATGCAAACACAAATGGAGAGAAATAAAACAGTAAAGAAAAATATAAAAAGGTTCCAAAAAAAGGGGTGGGAGAAGATGAAATATAAAATGTCATTACTCATACATATGGCAAATATCACCTATAAGATAACAGTGATATATAATAAGCAAGCAAGAAATATTATAGCAATAACCCATGGCTGGCTGTGGTTAACACTGGATTTACCCACAGTTGGCATGGTTTGGTCATAAGGACGAAGATTGAGTGACCAAACAAAGCCAACCATGGGTAAATCAGCAGTACCCACACCCAGCCATGGGTTATTGCTATTTTACAATGACATTATTTAAGAAAAAAATAACTTACTTTTCTTAAATAATGTCCTTGTATAACAGTACCATGCTGCTCTTCTGCATTTTTCATAGGTTCATAGGATGATACTAGGCTATTGGCCTAGAGGCCCTTATAAGCCTAGCCAAGAATTTTGTCCATATTTCCTCAAACTCAGCACCTCTTTCCCCTGTCCAGCAGGGACACAGGTGGGATCCCAGGGGTGCATTTTCTGTTTCCAATCCAGTTGTCCAGGTTCCTCTTAAAGAAGGCAAGAGAGGTACTCTGCTTGATGTGGAGAAGGAGTCTATTCCACAGACAGGGTAGTCTTTGGAGCACAAATCTATCCCACCAACAAGTTCTATTAATGTCACAGACCAGGTTAAGGCCTTGCGTGCAGGTTGCATGAGTAGAGTTTGTCTTACAGATATGCAGCAACTCCATCAAGGCTGGGTCTGAAATGGCCTTGTATGCCAGACACAGGTCACCTCTGAACAGTCTGCATGAGACTGAATAGAGGAACAGGGTTTTAGCCTGTCTGTATAGGATAGGTGTTTGAGACCTTGGATTTTCCTGGTCAGGAATCTCTGTGGTCTTTCCATCTACTGCATGTTGGCAAGCTACATGCCAAAGAGGAAATGCTCTACCACTGAGCTATACCCCCATTACACATATGGTATCATGGGGCTTTCTTAATGTACTGTGCATACTTATGGGGCTTACGTTCCCACACGTATGCAGTACATCAGTGCTGTGTAAAAGAAGAAATGGAGAAAGAAAGGTCTCCATTGCTTTTTTTTTTTGTTTTATTTTATTTTTAATTAAAAAAGTGAAATCTGGAGACTTCAAATGAACGGGAGAGAAGGGACAGAAAAAATATAAGGAAAATCAGGTACATTTCTCTAGTTTTGTATAACATACCAGATTATTCTTGTATTTTTCTATGTCCCATTTCTCTCATTCTTTTGAAGTCTCTGTTTTTTGTAAGTTTATTTTTTTTGTAAATTAAAACAAGTAGAATTTCTGTAGCATATATTAGTAGAGGAAAGTCTGGGTGATGAAAGAAGCTTTGTTTTTCATGATATAAACTCCAGCTGCGACCATAGGCCTCACTGTTTTATAGAATACTTCACAGCTCCCTAACCTTGTGGAAAGTATGTAGAGTAGTGCTTTTACTGAAGCCTATTTGTTTCAAAAATAAGCATTTATCCCAAAAGTTGACATTACCTGCTACCATAGCAATATATGTCTGCTTGATGATTTCAGAGAAAGTATGGAAATATTACATGCTTATGTTGTATCTTAGAAATGCATCCATGTAGACAGTGTGAGATATTTTTATTCTTTTCTGGGCTATATTGAAATGACAGGGTACATATTTCTGTGCACTAAGACAATAAACTGCAATGCATATAGTGTTCTGCTTGTATGTACTTAGAAACCAGCCATAGTTGCAGTAGAAGCACAGAGTTCTACCACATTTATGGTTACGACTATTATCTGAGAGCATGTCCAGCTTGTTAACCCTTTTTGTACTTGATATACTATGTATGCTGTACTTTCATTTTTTGGTGGAGGGGTGAATCTTGGAGTGCTTTGATATTGATTGGTATGGTCCTTCTGGAGAAAAGTGTTGTGTCCTGAGGAAGGTACTAGCAAGGCATAATTGGTCATAAGAATAAATGGCCTTGGACTATCTATGAATGCTATTAAAACAAGACTCTATAATAGACCATGAATCATTCCAGGCTTGCTATTGGTTTATCTGGCAGTGAACATGAAACAAGGCTCTAATGACTGAAGGCAATTTTTTTTCTAGTCGCAGATGACTTTGCATCTCCTTGGGAGGCTCATAAAGATGACCTGTACATGTATCCCATTCAAACCTCCTCTCAGGGCAGGATTGGTGGTCATTAGTAGGATTCAGCTGCTCCAATCATTGCATGAGGAAATCTACCTCTGTGGTACCACTGCCACAATAGCTAAATTAATTCTGTAAGGTGGGTGAGCTAGATCAGATGTGTGGATGGTAACAGGAAGCCCGTGTCCTACCTAAAACTCATATCATGGTGAACCCAAATGTAACCAAGATATTGTACTAAAACTGCACATAGTTTATGACAAGTACTAATTATTTAAAAAGACCAGATGGCTTAGTGGTTAAGGTCTTTGCCTCCAATGCACAAGGCACAAGGCTCGATCCTGACCTCCGACCAATGCCTGTTTGGAGTTTTCATGTTCTCCCTGTGTTTCTGTGGGATTTCTCCCATGTCCAAAAAACATGCTGAGTGTTTCCATCTCAACCTCACCAATGAATGGAGCTGTGGGCAGCACAAACTTGATTAATGTCGCCAAAAATGGGCATGGGTAGTTACCGATGATAAGTGGGTTGATGACCTGGCCTACTCTGACCCATGCCAGGGACCCATGCTAATGGTGGGTGGGGTATATGTGCCCCTATTGGCCAGTGTGGGCCTGCCATAAAGCCCAGCAGCCCTGGGTCAATAAGCTACTGGATGGCCAGTGTCTACATCCTGAGTTACCTGGAATAGCTCCGTTGAACGAAAGCTGGACATAAAACTCACCAACCTGCCAGACATGAACTGAGAATTGTTACGCTTAATGTAGGTTCACTGACAGGATGCAGCTTGAAAGTGGATGATATGATGATACAGAGGAGGCTGGACATCCTATGTATCCAGGAGATGAGATGGAAGGACAGTGCAGCAAAGCTACTTGGCTTGGGATCCAGAGTCTACTACTCAGGTGAAGGGCAGGCTAGAAATGGTGTAGGAATTGTGGTGAGAGAGAAGCTTCAGAAGGCAGTAAGGGATATCATCAGAATTAATGACAGACTCATGGCAGTCAGACTCCAGTGTAATGATAGTGCAGTATTCATAATCTCAGCCTATGCTACAGCAGGTAGTGAGGAAAAGAGTGCATTCAGACAGCAGCTGCAGGACCTACTAGATAAAGCAGGACAACATGAATTGGTGTTGATAATGGGTGACTTGAATGCACATATCGAGACAGACAGAACCAGATATGAGGACTGCCTAGGTCCACATGGGTGGGGCAACAGGAATAAAGAAGGAGAAGCCATTCTAGACTTCTTTCTGGCAAATGGCTTGATAGCAGCCAACACATGATCTCATACAAGAGTAGTCAACATGCAACTCAGGTCGACTTCCTCTTAATAAGGAAAAGGCACTGAGGCAGAATCCATGACTGTAAAGTCATCCCCAGTGAAACAGTCGACCCACAGCATAAACCACTAGTTGCCACAATCAGCTGCAAGCAGTGGTCAGAGAATGCCCTAAGATCAACAGAGACCAGGCTGAAGACCTGGAAGTTGACTGGAGAGAAAGTACAACAGTTCAAGGAGAGGAGGGAATAGGTGGAGTTGAAGAAGAATGCCTAAAAACAGCATGTGTTAGGACTACAGAAAAGATATGTGGCCAAGCCAGGTATGGAAATAACTTACATAAGGAAAGTTGGTGGTGGAATGCAGAAATCCAGGAAGTCATTAAAATAAAAAAGGAGTGCAGGAAGAAGTGGGAGACAGAAAAGACTGACCAGGCTAGGAAGGACTACTGTCTGGCTAACAAAGAAGCTAAGAAAGAATTTGCAATAGCAAAGAATAGGGCATTGGAGGCACTGTACCAACATCTGGAAAATGACTCAGTAAGGGGCACAAAGAAACTATATCAGCTTGCAAGGCAAAGACAGAAAGATAAAGAAGATAGTCAGACAACCTTCATAATGGATGCCAGCAACAACCTGCTGACCAGCCCAGAGGACATCAAAGGCAGGTGGAAGGAGTATTTTCAGCACTTTCTGAATGAAGAAAACCCCACAGAAGCTGTACTGCCCCAGAAACAGCCTACGATGAGAGAAGAAGTGGAGCCCACCCTAGAATAAGTAAAAACAGTACTAAGGAAGATTAAGTCAGGGAAAGCAGCAGGCTCAGATGAAGTCACAGCAGATATGATAAAGATGCTGGGTGAGATAGAGGAGAAATGGCTCCTGAGGGTACTAATAGCAGTGTGGAGAGAAAGGTGTATCCCAGATGACTGCAGAATAAGCACACCCATGCCAGTGCACAAGAACAAAGGGGACATCCACAACTGGACAGTACAGAGGCATCAAACTCCTATCACATTGCATGAAAGTTCGGGAGAGGGTGATTGATAAATGGATATGCAGAGTAGCAGAATTTAAGATGGGAGATGAGCAGTTTGGATTCAGATCAGGATGCAGCACAACTGGCCCTCTGTTTGCATTGAGACAGATACTTGAGAATAAGCTAGACATGAGGAGAGAGTCCAACTGGGTATTCCTAGACTTGGAGAAAACATATGACAAGGTCCCAAGAAAGCTGATCTGGGCAGTACTGCAGTGGTTTGAAGTCCCAGAATCATTGGTAGAATTAGTGCAGGCTATGTACAAGGACCCAATGACAGAGGGGTTCCCAGTGGGTGTGGGTGTACATCAAGGTTCAACTCTGAGCCCACTGCTGTTCCTACTGGTGATGGACTACATTAGCAAACAGGTGGGAGGGGACGGGTCAACAAAGCTGCTGTATGCAGACGATGTGGCAGTACAGGCAGACTCTAAGCTAGAACTTCAGCAAAGGATAGGAGAATGAAATGCAAATCTGAAGACACATGGGATGAAACTAAGCACAGATAAGATGGTGTTAATGTCAGCAAATTGGGGAATCAGAAGATGCTGAGAATAGAGATAGAAGGGAAGAAAGTGCAACAGGTAAACAGCTTCAAGTATCTGGGAGGAGTAGTTGAGGAGAAGGGTAGTCGGAATGAAGAGGTCAAAGCTATAATCAGAGGGGCTGCAGCCGACTGGTATAGAGTATCAGGTGTAGTCTATGACAGAAGAATGCCAGAAAAGCTGAAAAGTAAGGTGTACAAGACAGTGGTGTGACCAGTACTACTGTATGGTACAGAAACCTGGGCAGTAAAGGCAGAACAGTTGAAGAAGCTAGATGCAATGGAAATGAAGTGCCTGAGAAAGGTGATAGGATGCACACTGTGGGACAGATGAAGAAATGAGGACATAACAGCAGAAGCCAAAGTAGCTCCAATTGCAGAAAAGATCAAAGAGAACAGATTACAGTGGTTTGGGCACGTGTAGAAAAGCAGAAGACAATCTGGTGAGGAAGATTTGGGACAGACATGAAGAAGGTAAGAGGAAGTGAGGCCATCCAGCAAAGAGGTGGATGGATTGCGTGAAAGAAGATCTGTGACAGTCAGGCATAAGTGTTGAAGAAGGCAGGAGTGTAGGACTGAATCAAGAGAGTTGGCAACAGTTAACACGATACCCCATCCCCATGTAGAAAAATGGGAAAAAGGGGGCTGATGATGATGATGATGACTAATTATTTAAAAATTAAGTTCTCAGGTAGATGTTCTGTGAAATTAGTATGGTCTTAGTATGTGGATTATGACAACACCAAGCTATATCTAATTAAGGCAGCTGACTAAACCAATTGCTTTGCTAACTTTAACTAAGTAAATCTATTAAGTACATTAAAAGTGGTAAAATGTAATAGCAACAAGTAATTGCCTCAGCAGGAGCACTTACTCAGGAAATAAATTACTACCAGTAAAAATTAGCACTTAAAATAGTAGATAGCTAGGTGCTAACCAATGAGTAGATACCCTAGTTGCTCAGCCTGGGTTGCCATGACAACTGACTGATTTACTCCACATCTGAGAGGACATATTCATATATGTTTTTTCTGTATTCACTGGGTCTTGCTCATTGGTCTGCTTCCTTAGCTCAGCTGACCTATTTATTCCTCCTTGAGGAGCAAGTGCAAGGCACCTCTAGTCCATGCAAGAGCCCTTTGATGCATTTGTTCCCTGGCAGCCAGGCCTAATCAGACTTGTTGTTGTCTCAGAGAAACAAGAGTCAGGCATTACGGAGTGGGGCTAGTCTTCTGAAACTGGTGGAAACCCTTCCTTCACCCCCAGGAGTTCCTACTTCATGTGGCAGCTCACTAGAGCTCTACTAGAGCTGCAGGCCATGAAGACTATGCATGCCTCAATGCATGCTTAGCCTAGCACCTTGGTAGTATGTGCTCTGGAGGCTTAAACTCCATAGGTATTACACCTGGTTCTTCCTCTAGGTGTCACCTAAACAACAAACCAATGCCATCTTCCTCCCCCAGGATGGGTAAACTGACAATTTCACTTCCTCCAGAACCTGTGCCCCTAGTCAGACACAAATTGTCTGGGTTGCATTTAAGGCTTCTTCCCTCTCTTCCATGGAAGTGGGGGAATTTTCATTTTTTTTTTATTTTCCTATTCATGTGCAGTTAAGGTTAACATTTTCTGCACTTTATTTCAAATAATGGAAAAAAAAATAATGCAGTTATTATTTAAAGAAAGTATCACAGAATATAGTAAACAATCTGAGGTGACATTGAGTGTGTTTTCCTACTAGCTGCTGTACTGGAGAAAGGAGTAGGAATCTATGTATATTAAATGAATGTGACTAATTTCTTTCACTGGGAAACACATTTATGGACTTGGGAAATAATGGTTGAAGACTACCAGTATTTCAACAAGGTCTCTGTAATTCTGTTGTTCATCAAAACTTGTGTATATTGTTTGTGGTTTAAAAGAGAGTGAACAGATAGTTGTAAACAAAATTCTTCAAATCAAGTTCAGAAACAGTTGTGAAACAAGAGACAGGAGGGAGATAATGAAATTAACTTTGTTGGAAGTCATGAGACAAAATGGGTTCATCAGCAATTGTTAGTCAGTTTAGCTCTATTAAATTTCTTTATTAATAACACTGCAAAGAACAAGTGAAGCATTTTCTATTTATGAATTATAACAAGATCTGAAACAGGCTGGGCACTTTTGGAGAAGGTACAAAAATGTGGAATTTTCTAAGTAAATTAGACAAACAATTTACAATATTTCAGCTGAGATCTAGTGTGGGAAATGAGCAGTCATATAGTCATATGATTCCATAGTTGGGAGTAGTGATAGTCACAAAAGAAGGATGGTATAAGTGGACGAGTATATTTGGCAGTGATATGAGCAGAATACATAATGAACAGAGCTGCATCATGGTAATCTGGTGCCCTGTGTAGTTACTCAAAGTGGCACCCTCCTCAAGTCAAAGTTGAGGAAAAAAATAAAATAAAGACCAATAAATGAGTCTTCTACTTCAAAATTGTAACAAGCTGCTATAATGTAACTGGCAGCTTGCTGCAGTTACATCACCACATGCTAAGCTTTTCATGCATTTCAACCCTGACCACAAATGTTTTGGTATTCATTCACAAAGCTGTGATATCCTCATGATATCCTTCATAAAGCAATGCCAGTACTACACTCCTGTGGCATTGGTACATGGATATCATATGCCCTAACAATGGCAACTGCCCCCTTCACCCTGGTATAGTTAAGCCACTGAGAATGAATGACTGCATATGGCAGGTGAGTTTCATGAAAAGATGAAGGAAGATATCACTGTAGCTTGCCAACCAAAGAATCAGGAATAACATCAAAAATAATGGACAGAGGACTTCCAAGATGGCTGCACACTAATCAACAGTTTCATTTCAGCTCTCAAAGTCTGAAAAATCAGCTTAAGTAAAATTAAATTACTGGCTAGTAAGCACACTGCCTGGATGTCAGCAAAGAAGAAATTTCCCAAACCTGAAAGAAAATCAACTAGAAAAGGTATAGGGAAAACACCACCTGGTAAGAATCCTGTAGCTGTTCAGGAAAAAGCAATTCACACTTCAGTTTTGATACAAGAGATGGCTTCCAGTAATTCAGAAGAAACAATAAATAGAGGGGCATGGCCAAGATGGTGAACTGGTAGCAGCTGAATCTCTCAGCTCTCTTACCTCAATACTAGTTCTGACAGAAATGTTAAGATTTAAGAAACAAACTGAGGATTATATTACCATCAATCAAGTTCTAATACCTTGGAGCATATACTGAAGAATTTTTATTACCTGGCAGGCATCAAAAAATTCCTGTCAAATTAAGCAGCAAAAAATAAACACCATCAGCACTTCAGAATAAGTCATCTTAAAAACTCATCACAGGAGTCTTCCCTCAAGAAGGAACTGCATTCTGTGTTATCTAATATCCAGGATTTGTCACTAAAAATTGACAAGATTGATAACAAACTGGATACTTTCAAGGACAGATGTTCTCGGCAACTGGAACAACTTCAAGAAATAGTTATGCAAAAAAAGGACAGATATCAGCTATGGAACAATCACTAAATTATATGGAATCCAGACTTACAGAAGAAGAACACCCAACAGAGCTTTTATTAAAACAAAACACCTACTGGAAAAAATAGACGACCTAGAAAACAGAACTATAAGGAAAAACATCTGCATATATGGACTACCTGAAAATAGTGAAGGAGACAAGTTAATCAATTTTCTTACATCCTGGATCCCAGACATACTGAAACTACCTGAAGCACTTCATATGGCATTGAGCAAGCACACAGATCAGTAACAGCTTTAGAAAAAAATTCTACTTCAAAAAATAAACCAAGATCCATAATTGTGAGATTATTTTCTACTTAGGACAAATAGCTTATACTAAGAAATACTTGGGCAAATTTACCTATTAAATTCCAAGATGCTTTAATCAGATTTGACAATGACTATTCTTTGATTGTGGTTTCTAAGAGGAGAGAATTCCTTCCTTTAATAAAAGCCTTAAAAAAACAATTGAAAACACCTTTTATTTCCAGCAAGACTGAAAATCTTCCTTCCAGAAGGAATAAAAATATTTGAGACTGTGGAACTAGCACCAAAATACTTATTCAACAATAATATTTTTACCCAAGTGGAGACAATGGACTGGACAAATAGTACTCCAAAAAGAAATACTGAAAAAAAATGGCTGGAAAACTGTAGAACAAAAGAAAAAAAACAGAAGGACAAATAACAAATCAAGGTATAAATATTTTTAAGTGTTTAGAAGACAAGTCAAAATGTTAAAACTAAACTTTCTACTAAGACAGCCTTTGTTTAAAACAGGTACCTTTTCAGTTATTATTTTACTTCTTTATAAGGTCATATGTAGATACTAGGCTATTGACCCTAGGGCCTATATAAGCCTAGCCCAAAAGGTACCCTGGCTTTTGCCACCCAATAAAATTATTTTCCTGTGCCCCTGTCTAGCAGAGTCACAGAGGTGATCCCTGGGGTGAATTTCCTATTTCCCATCCAATCATCAAGATTTTTCTTGAAGAGTGCTAATGAGGAGCTTTGTTTGATATAGATCGGTGGCTTGTTCCAGAGTATGGGAAGTCTCTGGAACAGGAATATATCCCAACAGCATGTTCTGTTTATTGTGGTGACAAGGTTTAGGTCCCTAGAGCATGTAGCTCGGAGGGATTGAGATTTCTTTAAGTGGAGCATGCCCAACAGCTCTGAGTTTGACATAGTTTTCTTTGTATGTTAGGCAAAGATTGCCCCTGAGTAGGCAATATGTGATGGAGTAAAGCTGGAGTTTTTTGAGACGGTCTGCGTAGGGCATCTGTTTGAGGCCAGTAATCCTCTTTGTGAGGTATTTCTGCATCCTTTCCAGTTGTTGTAGATGTCTTGTGAGATACATACCAAAAGGGGCATTGTACTCTATAATGGGTCTAATGAGTGACGAGTAGAGGGGAACAATGACCTCTTTTTTCCTGGATGAGAAACCTTTTGTGATGAGGTATGCCACATAGAAGGATTTCCTGACTACTGTGGTGATGTGATTATCAAAGCAGAGACTACTGTCCACCTGTGTCCCAAGGTCTCTTATCACACTTTTGCTGTTAAGTAGACTACCACCTATGTGGTAGTTCATGGGTACAGAGTTTTTACCAAAGGGGATGACAATGCACTTTTTAGCATTGAACTTGAGGCCATGGCTTTGACACCAGGTATCTGTCTCAGTGAGGCCCTTTTGTAGGATGTCCACATCATTAGGAATTTCCACTATGGCTCCTAGTTTGCTGTAATTTGTGAACTTCATTAGCCAAAGACCTTCTGTGTTAGCCTGTACTTCAGAGAATTAGATACCAAACAAGAGAAGACCCAGGACTGAACCCTGTGGTACTCCACTTGTCACTGGTCTGAAGTCGGATTTGGAGCCTGCTACTTTCACAGTGTGGCTTCTGTCTGTGAGCCAGTTGGCAACCCATCTTGTGACATAAGAATTTATACCTAGTTTAGTGAGTTTATTTATAATCCCAGAGTGGGGGAAGGTGTCAAAAGCCTTGGCGAGATCTAGATAGGCTGTGTGAACCACCTTACCCTCGTCTAATGCTTGGGTGACTGCTTCAAAGAAGTCTATCAGGTTTAGGAGACATGACCTGCCTTTCACAAACCTGTACTGGGTGGGGTCCAAAGTTTGGAGATTACCAATGTCTTTGTTTATAAGTTCCATGGCCTTTCAGACCAGGCTCATCAGGCTAATTAGGCGGTAGTTCCCGGGGTCCGTAGTGGCTCCCCCTTTGTGGAGTGGAATAACCATCGCTGTGCACCATTCAGTGGGCAGAAAGCCTGAGGTGAGGTTATGATTGAACATGGTGCTTAGGTGGGGTGTCAGTTCATTCTGTAGTTCATGTAGAATGCAGCCTGGGATCTTGTCAGGTCCCATGGATGCTGTGTTCTTGGCTTTGGAGAGTGTGGTTTTTACCTGTGCAGCTGTGATTACAGGAACTTTGCATTCTTCCACTACAGAGATGGGCCCTTTAGGGGGTGAAAAGGGGGTAAAGTTAGCACTGAACCTATCTGCCAGGATACTTCTTTAAAGCTAAAATCTACCTTTCTCTTATTACCTATGAAGTATTTACATAGTAATACAAATCAAAAGAAAGTTACTGTTTAAAACTTTTATAACATAGCAATCACATACAGCCTAAATGGGATAGCTATATTCACTTGAATAGACTAAACATTAAATGCTAGACATTTTACAACCATATTTAGGATTGAATGCATTTAAATAGAACTGTTATTTTAACAGAAAGACAAGGAGTAATTACTGAATTTAGTGTTAACTGTATGCTTAGAAATGACTTATTGTGAATGCTGTATGTCATTCACTGATTGCTTTATCTATTTTGCCCAGGTTATATTATGATAAAAATGATAAAATGGTCTTTCAGACAGTGGGTTTAACGTATTTGCTGTTCTGCATGTTAAGACGGAGCCTGTGGCATGGTTTTGTTTTCGGGTGGTTTCTAGCCTATAAAATGTAAAGTTTTGTGATTATCTCCTTTTTTATAAACGTTTTAAACAATCCGCTTTAAATTAAAGTAAGAACACGAGCCATACCTTTCAGACAATCATAGACAATCTTGAACATAATAAACTTCCCGCCATACTCGTGAGCTATCTCCCTCCTTCTCAGTGAAGCAGTGCTGTTATTTGATCATCAAAAAGACACTGCAAGTTTACTTGACTACTTCCGGTGCTCTTTGACTAATTGCAAACACCCAGTCAAAGGGCAACTATGAGGAAGTTAAAATTAGAATGGCTCAAAGCTTTAAAGTTAAAAATAATGAAATAAGCAACTCGCAAGTTAATAAACATTATAATGCATTATAAGGGAAAGAGAAGGGAAGGGAAAGAAAAAAAAAAGTTTAAACACGGACTTTGCATGCTGCATTCAATAATATTAAATAATGTAGAAAGTAAAACACATAGTCAACACACAAATATTACAAAATTATCATTACAGTAGTACAGGTATAAATGAAAAGGCTCATTGTACATAAAGAGCCAATTTGAATACTAAAATGCAGAGTTCTTGCTCCCAATGAAAGACAAGCAGATTCAATATAAAGCAAGAAGAGAAAACAAGACCTGTTATAATCTTAACCAATACAAGTAAAACATAAAGGCATAAACTAAGATATACTAAGATTGGTCATAACATAATAATGATGATTAAAAGAAACAAGAAAGTCTAGGTTGCAGAAAATAATATTAATGGGAGCTGAGGATGTGGATTGTGTTTAGTCTTAAATATATGACCCCCCCCCCTTTTTTGTGTAGCATAACAGCACAACTACCAAAGAGTCCATGTACCTTAAGCACTAAATAGAAAGCTTATATATCCCAGAATAAAAATATACAAAATGAGGGTATAGCACAAGTATCATCACCTGCATAGGGTATGGAGGTAAAAAAGGGCAGGAAGCCCAGACTGACATACTAGCTCAATGAGTCTGTATGAATTAAATTCAAATACTAATGTCTAAAAAACTATGGGATACATAGAAAGCACTATATATGCAGAGCAGGGACGGAAAGCTTGGATGAAATATAATTTTCACATGATAATACTTTAACCTGGTCTTACATACCCTGAGCATATGCAAATACAAATTTCATACCAATGAATACTGGAATGGCCTCAAATGGCCACAATTAAATCCGAGATGATATACTAGCGTAAATGTTATAATTTGAATTAAAGCTAAAGTCTTTCAAATACCACATTAATAAAGTCTGCATTATGTACTAATGTACAGTTACTTGAATTATATACTGTATATATAATTTATCACTATGGATGTTGTCTTAGCAGGAAAATATGATTCCTATTCTATACCTAAAGGGGGCTGATTCTATGGATGTAGTCATTCTGAAATGTAGTGAACATTATTAAGTGAGATAACAGTATAAATGCACATATACCAAGCACCATGATGCATATACACCTTGACAATATGACATAAGGTGCGGTGGTGGTGCTGCGGTAGCATTGTCGCCTCACACTAAAACATTGTCCTGTTCGATTCTCAGCTAAAGCGTCTTCTGTGTGGAGACATGCATGAATGGATGTACCTTCGTTGAAGGTTGTGCGTCAGGGCTGGCAACTCGGTACGTAAAAATCTACTGCCAATCATTAGCGGACCGGAGTTCTGCTGTGGCAATCCCTAACCGGGAAAAGCCGAAAGATACAACAACAACAATAACAATGTATCTCAGTACTCAAAATATATAAAATGGGATGTACCACAGTTAATGTTAATGTACCACAGTTATCATCACTTGCTTAAGGTATTATGAGAGAAAGGCAAGGAACCTAAGCTGATACAAGAGGTCAGTAACAGTATGTGAGTAAAAAGAAAAGTAAAAAAAAACAGACACATGTTCAAGTAGTAGTGCTTAAAAAGCATGGGATATGCTGAAATCACTATGTCTACAGAATAAAGATGGAAAACTTGACTGAGGCATAAACTTTATGTGACTGCATAGTGATTTGACATTTCATATCCTGAACATTTATAAATACAAATTTCATAATAATAAATACTGAAATAGCTTTAATAAGTCACAGTTGAATCTGAAATGATGTTCCAGTATATGAGTTGCAATTTGATTTAACTCTAAACACATTTGAACATGAGATTAAGATTAACAAAGATTGTAGTATTTGTTTATATGTATTTATTTTAAATTATAAACTTTCTATGTATATTATCACTATGAATGTTATATTAGTAGAAAATTGTGATTCCTATTCTAGGTGTCATGCACTATTTAAACGAATTCAAGTTATAATACATACTTTGTTTGGAAATTATATTACTATACAAAGCTTTTTAAACTTTGAGGTATGCTGAATTTTCAAACACTTCTAACAAACTTAACACATTTACAGAAGCTATAACATGGTGAGCTTTTAGATGTATGTAATATTGATAGAAAGTTTACTTGGGTAGTTAAACTATTCAGGCAAGAAGTATTATACCTCATTTTCTTGAATGTTGAAGTTATTCATAAAAAGATTTAAACTTGGAAATACTATTTTTTTTTTTGAAATGTGGCACCTTTTATGAACATATTTTTATTTATTTATTTATTTTACATTTGTTTACTGGGATAGTCCGACTGGATAATGTCCATTTTCAGTGGAGGTCCAGGGAGAAAAGCTCCGAAAAACACATTCAACAAACTATTACATTTTTTACAGTTTAAAATACAAAATAAACACAAATAAAACAATTTGTACACAGATATAAACAAACACAACAAACAGATATACACAAACAAATTACACACACACACACACACACACACACACATATATATATATATATATATATATATATATATATATATATATATATATATATATCTTACTAGTATATCCTGATGTGATATCTTCTCCAATAACATATTGAAATTTTCTAAAGTTATGCAAGTATACCTTCACATAACCCCAGATATATATTAAAATATGAAATATTTGTCAATTAATGTCAATGGTTTATATAATAATATTAAAAGGAAAAGTTTGTTCAAGTACATAAACTTACATAATCCACATTTGGTATTTCCTCAAGAAACACAACTTTTAGATGAAGACAAGAACAGACTACACTCCAATAATTATACTTTGTTGGTAAGCTCCAAATTTAAACAAAAAAAGCAGAGGGGTAGCTATATTATTAAAACATACACCGATTGCACCTAAAATCATTAACACTTACCAGGATTCTTCAGGAATGTTTTGTTTGGTATCAATAGAAACAAAAAGGAAAACTGATACACTAGCAAATATATACTGGATCCTGGGAGTTGGAATTAAAACAGTAAACCAGCATCTTGAGGAAATATTTCATCTTACAAAAGGTAGCCTTATATTGGTGGGAGATTTTAATTGTATTGTGGATGAACAAGACACTGACACAAAATGTAAAAGGAAAAAAATCTTCTGCATCAAGAGCTCTAAAGAAATTTATAGACACAACAATTATTAAAGATATGAATACATTTTCTGATTCTAATTCATTATTCTTTACCTTTAATTCACATAGACATAAAACTAATGGTAGAATAGATAGAGTATACATATCAAATGACAATAACAAAACTAGAAGGGTTTAAAGTTATAAATTGCCCCTTATCAGATCACAGCACATTAATATTTGAAATGGAACTTGACCCTATACAGTCAATACCCATTACTAGAATACCATCATATATAACAAAATTACTAGACTTTTAACAAATTCTATGTAAATGAAATAAACACTTTTCTTTAAATAAATTCAAATAAAGATATATCAGAAATCTATATATGGGACTCCCTAAAAGCATATATCTATGGTTGGGTACTATCATGGTACATTAATAAAAGGAAAACATGGAATAAAGACATGATGGAACTAGAAAATAAAGGAGATAAAATCAAATTGAAATACAGAAAAGAAATTCTGATTTAACTCATTACAGCTGAGTAACATCTCCAGGCATTTCTGCAGTTACCTCCTACTGCGCCTCTAGGTGTCAAATATTGCCTGTTCATATTTGCATTAATATTTCTAAAACCATGCTACATACAAGGTATCAGAATATTTTATCTTGAAGCATACATGATGGCAAACACTATTATATTGATATATGACCTCTGTCAATTAGTATTTGTTAGAATTGTAAGGTGATAACTTCATTTTTTAAAGGCTGAATTCTCACCCACTTGGAGTTAAAGGTACGCACTCAAAAGAGCTCTACTGGAGGGAATGAGTTAATACCAGAATTGGTTCAAATTAATAATAAATATACTGAGATACTTCACCATAAAAGTATGATTAATCTAGAAAAAAAATCAAATTAAATTCATATTCTATGAATCCTGCTAATCAAAGGCAATTAGCAAACAGAACTAAAAAAAATCATTTAATCTAAGCAAATAAAAGAAATGTATAATCCCCATACCAAGAATAAAGTTACTGACTTAAATAACATATTAGAAGCCTTCAGACTCCATTATAACACAATTAACTCTACAAATCCCTTGATTTCTTCAGTTGATAAGATCAAAAAAATTCTTCATAAAAATATACATACTAGATTAACTCAAGAACAAATAATAAATATTAATAAACCCATCACTATACAGAACTTAAATCAGAAATTAGTAAGCTTAAAACAAACAAAAGTCCTGGATCAGATAACATATTACCAGAAATGTATAAATTAATGACAAGACAATCTTTGCCCCTACTTTTAAAAGTATATACTATAGTTAAAGAATACATAACTATACTCCCATCTTGGAAATATTCATTTATTTTTATTTTTACGACCTAATTTGACACACTTTTCTGGTTTAGGCAAGGTCCCGGGGTAAAAAGAAAGGAGAAAAGTAAATATTACACATCAATAACAAAAAAAATAATTAGGCATAAAATAAATAAAAAAAAAAAAAAAAAAAAAAAAAGAAAAAAAAGATACAAATAATAGAAATATATACATACTATATAAAACTATATACTAATATAGACTAAACCTATGCACTATATACAACAATAAACACAGAAACAAAAAAAACTGGTAAAAGCCCAACTCTTAAAATATAACTCTCAAAAACTTGGAAAGTTTATAGGAGTTAAGTCAGGAGGGTAGGGTGGAAGAGAGGGTGTGGTGTGGACATTGGATTAGTCAGGATTATGGACATATCCATTCCATTTTGTTTTGAGATGTTTTGTTTTTTTTTGAAAAGAGAGGTAGAGTTTAGATTAGTTATTAGAAGAGGAAGATTTTTTTAGATTTTTTCCCTGAGTTTTTTGCAAGATTTGAATATTTAGTTTTTTATTATTTATATTATTATAGTAGTCGTAGAGTAGAGCTAGGTGAATTGCAGGGGCTCTATGGTATCTATATATGGGAAATTTTGGGGTGGTAGGAGAACCTCAGTATGAGTGGGAGTGATGAAGTTGTTGGAATGATAAGTAGTTGTTGATAGAATAACTTTATATTTAGCTTTATGAGTAGTTAGAGAGGATGAGAGACATGATTAGTTCTTAGGGTAATGAAGTAGCATACTATGCCAGTATAGAGCAGATGGAGTTTAAGTTTTACTTATAGTTGTGAATGTTGGTATAGGGAGGGAGGAAAAGAAGAGGGCTGTGGGTGTGTCTGTCTTGTGCTTTTTTCTAGTTTTTTTTTATTTAAAGAAAAGAGTTAATTCAATTTTTTGTTTTTTTTTTTGTTGACATTTGTTAATGTGTTCATCATGTTGATCAGTATAATAAAAATTTAAAGTAGTGTAGTTATGTAGCGGTTGGGTCAGGTGGGGTTATTATATTATTTAGATATAGAGTGAGAGGAGAGGAGAGAGGGAGATTTTGAGGAGAAGGTAAAGGGGGTTTAGTTTTTTAGGGAGGCAGTGTTGCAAAAGTGTTGCAAAGTTTTTTTTTTTGAATTTTGTTCAGGTCAGGGAGGGAGGAAATATTTTTTTTTTCAGTGCAGATTGAGTCATCAGCATATTTGAATGCAGGTGGCTTGTGTGTATTCAGATATAGGGGTCGTTGATATAAGGAAAAAAGAAAGGGGACCTAGGAGAGATCTGGAGGGAACAATATATATTTACTGAGAGTAGGAAGATAGGTTGTTGTTCCCAAAGGACTGCTTGTTTGCCCTGTTGAGATAGCTCTAAACCAACCACTGTAAGTGTGTGGCTGAGAGAAAAAAGGTTTAGTTTGTCCAAAAGTATATTGTGGTTAACCATATCAAAAGATCTATGAAAAGTCTATGAAAAGAAAAGAGAGGAGAAAGAATTATTGTTCCTATTTTATTTATGGAGTCAAAGGAGGAAAGGAGGGCAGTGTAGTACTGTGGAAAGGCCTAAATGTGACAGTTGTTAGCTAGAAGTTGTTTTAGAAGAGTAGCTAAGCATTTGTTTGTTTTTATACATTTTCCATTATCTTGGCTAATGGGGAAAGTGAGGCATAGGGAGAAAAAAATTTGAGTTCATTTGATTTTTATGTTATGTATTATGATTATATATATTATTTTCCATTAAGGTTGGGATTGTTCCTTCAGTGATAGATAGAGGTATAGATTATAGATATAGATATTGGATAGCTTTTAGTTTATATTTTTGTAGGATCAGATGGGGAGTGGATCAGGTGCATGGTGGGGGTTTGAGTTTTTTAAGAAGCCTATAAATATAAATATGGGTTGGGATGAAGTTTGGTTTTGGAGGAAGTAGAGAGATGAGGAGAGTTACAGGAGGGTAAGGTTACAGATGGTATAGGTAGTTAGTTAGGATTTAATGGCTTCTGTAAAATAAATGTGGATCTGTGTAGCATTGTTGGGATGAAAGTGTAGGAGTAGGGAGTAGGAGTAGTCCAGGAATGTCCAGGTTTTTTTAGTTTTTTAATGTTAATTTTGAATTTTGATTTTTTTTTTATTTTTGAAGAAGAAGATAATAACTTTTTTCTTTTTCTTCTTATCTTTCTCTTCATTGGTGGCATGTTTGTGTAAAAAAGGAGATGATCTGATGGGCATTTACTGGCTCATTTTGGTCCAGATTTTATTTCTAAGGACCATTTTAAGCCATGGCAGGTTTTTTTCTTATTCTCTAGTAGTGTGATAAGGGGCATGATGGTCAAGGATTTGAAGAAAGTTTGTATCATTAATCTCCCGACTAATAAAAATAGACAAAGATGAAAAACTTTGCACATCTTATAGACCCATAACATTACTAAACATGGACTATAAAATGTTTATGGCAATCTTTGCAAATATAATTAAACACATTCTTCCTATGTTAATACATGAAGATCAAACAGGTTTTATAAAAGGAAGAAATACCTATGATAATATCAAAAGAATAATAACATTAATTGTGTAACGAATAATGTGAACCACAGAAGATTAAAGACCCCAAACAGCATAAAAAGTTATTATGAAATTCTAAAAAAGAAAGCTGTCATAGGGTCAAACCAAAGCTGTACGTATTCAGGATATGTCTCTGTAAAACGTCTATTCAGACCTTTAAATCCTTACGGACAGTAGCTATTACTCACACCAGTAGGAAAACAGTTGAAATGCAGTATATTTCCAAATTAAAACGATGAAGGCTTCTGAAAGGTTGACGTCTTTATTCACAATACAGACTGGTAAGCGCTTTCGCTATTTCAGCTTTTTCAAACCAAAAACAGAAGACATAGATTTAAATAATGCGCTTGGCTTGCCTCATTATAGGGACATTATTTAACATAGAAGTATATATAACACTACATTAATATATTATACTTATACATTTCCTATTTTTTATATGTACAATTTTAAAAACTATTATTTTACATATAGTATATAAATATATATTTTTTATAAAGACATATTTTTTATAAAGACATATTAGAAATATAGATTTTAACAATTTTAATAGTTTGAAATATTTTATGTGTTGCTGTAGTATTGGTTTATACACTTTCCTGATATGTACCTTTAAAGCCAGCTTAGAATTTGAATGTTAATAGGCAGTCAATTAATTAATTAAGATCTTGTATATATGTGATTTGTTCCACCAGATACTTTGTTTTTGGTTTGAAAAAGCTGAAATAGCGAAAGCGCTTACCAGTCTGTATTGTGAATAAAGACGTCAACCTTTCAGAAGCCTTCATCATTTTAATTTGGAAATATACTGCATTTCAACTGTTTTCCTACTGGTGTGAGTAATAGCTACTGTCCGTAAGGATTTAAAGGTCTGAATAGACGTTTTACAGAGACATATCCTGAATACGTACAGCTTTGGTTTGACCCTATGACAGCTTTCTTTTTTAGAATTTCATAATAACATTAATTGACCACAATTAAACTCTGAGATATAGATATGACTATTGTCTCTCTAGAAATAGACAGCACCTTTGATTCAGTTAATTGGAATTATCTATTTTTAGTTTTGGAGGAGTATAATTTTCCAATGGACTTTTCAGCTCTTATTAAATCTATTTATGAAAATACCTAAGCCTATGTCAAATTGGAATCCCATAGATCAGGACCTGTTAACATTATAAAAGGAACTAATCAAGGCTGCCCATTATCGCCCCTGTTATTTGCACTTTTGATAGAACCTTTCACAAATATCAGATAAAACACTAAAATTAAATATATAGAAATTGTAGAACACTAAACTTAAAACTTCGGATGTTTGCAGATGACATACTTTTGACATTATCTGAGTCTAATCATTCCCTACAAGCCTTATTTAATTCAATATTTATATTTCAAAACATCTCTGGGCTACAGTTCAATGAAAATAAAACAAAAATGTTACTTGCAAATAATAAAAGAAATCATATAAATAAAACATTTACTGAATATGTTGTAACAGATGGTAGACTACAGTATTTGGGTATCCACATATCAAATGATTTACAAGATTTAATCTTATTTAATTACAATTCAATATTGGAAAAGATAGAATTACTGATGAATAATTGGAATAAATACATATTTACAATGGAAGATAGGTTACACCTGATCAAATCAATAGTTTTTCCCAAGTTATTATATCTCATACAGGTTATTTCTCCCCCCAAGCAGCTTATACAGAAATATAACAAAATGATTTTGAATTTTCTATGGTAGCCAAACAAACACAGAATAGCATTAAATAATCACTTAATGAATTGGTAGGATGGGGGAATAAACTTACCAGATATAGAGATTTACATACTTTTTTCTATAATTAAAAAATTAACACTATGATTAAATCCTTATTACTTCTATATGGAAACAATTGCATGAACAGATTTGGCTAGAAACTGTACAAAGCAAAATACACAAATGTTTATCCAAATTATATAATCCATTATATTGGAAGTTTAACAACTGCATTTTAAAAAATAAAACCATTACAATTCCATCTAATTATATAAATCTTACAATATCAAATTTAAAAATAATTATCACTAAAGATCCTGGCATTAACTCTTGTTTTTTTTTCACTTTTCCTATAGCCTTTACATCCAATAGCCTAGAAACATTCCAAATTGATAGGCTGAACATATTAAACAGTAGGGAACTATTATGTTGGAATCAATTGTTGGATCAAGCAAATGTCCCATCTGTTAATTAAATAATAAATACATTTCATATAGATACAAATTTGTGGCTGTCCCTATAATCTCTAAGACAACATATTGTAAATAAAATAGAACTACTGCAATTATCTATTAGACAGAATAGACCCACATTTATTGAATACATTATAATTATTATTATTAATCAACCTTTCCAATGTAGTGGCTATTTGTCAAATATCTATAAAGTTGTTAAAAAAAAGAGTATCATAAAAATTCATATTGGAATTACTTTACATCAATAAATGGCCATCTACCAACAGAAAAAGATAAATAATCTATACTCAAATCCTGAAAACATACTATATTATCACTTCAGTGGCATTTATTTATATAGAGTTTTTTACATAGGACCTTTCTTACTCTACATAAGATAGCCTTAATGTTTGCAAATGAAGAAATGTGTTGGAGATGTGAAATAAAATTAAAAGCTGATTGGCAGCATGTTTTCTATGATTGTACATGCCTTAAAGAATACTGGAATAGTATTATTTTTTCAGATTGTTTTAATAACAATTTTCATTTAATTAAATCCCTAGTTTTGTTTAATTTTTCTATAAAAATGTGTTCCTAAAATATTTTTCAATTCTTTGGACTCTACTTGCTATTGCTCACAAGATCATCACTATTAATTGGAAGAATGCAACTTCTCCATCATTCAAGGAATTAAAAAAAAATACTTTGACAGCTGGACAAATGGGAATTTCTACTTTAAAGAATAGACCCAACAGAATTACCACACACTACAATAACTGGCAGACAGCAATGGAAATACTGGAGAAAACTGATATGAATACACATTAATATATAAGACTTTTTCATTACAATGTAAAAAGTATTACTTAATTTGTATCGGCACCATTGGAAATAGTTTTCTTATTAGGATTTGATGTTATACTGTTCCTTATTGTGTTATATTTTTATTTTTTCTCTTATTATAGTTAAATATTTCTATAGTAAGCAGTTTCATGGTTTCTTATCTTACAAATGCAATTAGAATAGTTTAATCTATTTTTGCTTTTCATGTATGATGAAATCATTTACAAAAACAAAATATTTTAAAGTAAAAAAAAAAGAAGAAACAATAAATCAAATTTGCTTAGATGTGATTAAAATAAATGAAACACTGAAGGAGTATAACAACTCAAGTAATAAAAGGCTGGAAAAATCGAATAAGCTTTAGCTAGCTATTCAGCTGAATTGATAAAACTGCAAAAATTAGAGGATGAAATGAAGAAAATGCTGATTGAGTATGGCACTTCTAAAGAAGAGCTGTTTCAAAAAATAAGATTTAGGAGGCAGAGTTTGCACAGAAAACCTGAGATATTCTGCTGTACCAGAGAAATTGGAAGGAACAGACTATATTAATTTTAGGGTGGCCACAGTGGTGCAGCGGTTAGCCTTGCCACCTCACAACAAGAAATTCTCCAGTTTGATCCTCGGCAGGCATGCCTTCTGTGTGGAGTCTGTCTGTCCTCCCTGTGGTCACTTGGGTTTCCTCTGGGAACTCTGGTTTCCTCCCACATCCCAAAGACATACTGTAGGTGGATTGGACCCTCCAAATTGGTCCTAGGTGTGAGTGTGTGCATGTGTGTGCCTTCTGTGGAAGGTTGGGCACTGGGCTGGCAACTTGACACTGTAAAACTCCACTGCCAATCATAAGCAGACAGGTGATCCGCTGTGGTGACCCCTAACCAGGAAAAGCCAAAAGAAGAAGAAAAAGACTATATTAATTTTATGAAAGCACAAATAAGCAACTTGAATTGTATTACACAGCAGGATTTGTTAATTGAAAGGGCACATCAAGTGTTTGCGCCAAATCTGGCAATGAGAAAGCAGCCAAGACCTGTATTAGTAAAACTGCAAGCATACCAGCAGAAAGAATTGATTCTGGCAAAACACTGTTAGAAGGGAAAGTATTAAAAATTGAAGACAGCAGAGTGCTTGTGAAAAATGATTATTCACTGTACTAAAGGCAGAAGAGAAGCAAATCTATCCCAGCCTCAGGGAATGTTGAGAGGCAGGTATGACATTCAAGCTGATGTGTCCAGCTCTCTTCATAATATCTTCCTGGAGGATCAAAGACATTTTTGGATGCAAGCCAGGCTAAATAGGAAATAAAGTTTATTCAACAAAAACTGAGCCATCAAACACAAGGGGACTCCACTTTTTATTCTTCTGACAATAACGCTCATAGAGAGACTCTGTCAGTGAAACATTTTTCCAATGTTCCAAAAGAAAATGTTTAAAAGACAAAAAAAACCCCACAGGATTTGGCTAGAAGAATTGGGAGCACCTTAGACTTGAACCAGGGTCCAGTATTGGGAGATGCAGATCAATAGGAAGAAGACCAGCAACATTGAAATTAATAAATGAATTACAGACTATAAAACATCAGTTACATTTGTGAAATATGGCTTTGCAAGAAAAAGTGGCTGAGAAAGACTAAGCCTTTGCTGATCTTGTTAAACTTGTGGCAGGACTGTACAGCATATGTCTCACCTCATGACATTAATGTTCAGAAGGATACTAAAAGTGGAAAAAGTACTGTAAGTAAAACAATTTTTGTTTCTATTAGTATTTGTATAAAACATTTCATGATATAAACTTCATGTTATATATAATAAGGCAGTTTTGTGCAGTGTACAGCCAGGTGGATTTTAAATGTAGGAGGAGTCTTTTCAGTGATTTGTATGTGTTAAAGACATTAAATAAACACATAAGTTTTAGCTGTAAGAAATATAGGCTTTACAGTATAACAAGAGTAGAAAGATTTGACAAAAGCAAGTTTACTGTGAATATGCTGTGATCTTGGGCTGCTGGTGTGGAGGTGGGGTGCAAAAGTGCACTGATTATATTATATGAAGAATTAAGATATTTTTATCTTATTTTTAAAAGGGTGAATGTCTAGATTAATGTTCTTGTCTTAAGCTATGAATGTGTTTTTGTTAGCAAAAAGGTTTGAAAAGTAAGACAAAATGACAAAAGCCATAAAAAACATTAAGTCTCTTAGATTTGCAAAGATATTTGCTAGTTTTTTCCATTAGTGAATGTTCAGTGGAAGTCAAAAAGTCTGCAGCTGAAGATAGTTGTACATTCTTTTTTGACAGAAATTGACAAAGATTCATTGCTGAGTACTTTTACATGAAGACAGGTGCAAACAATTCATTTTGAGAGTGCTGAGCATTTTTTTTTTGCTGCAGGAAATGCAACATTCAAAGGTACAATGGGAAGCAGTTCAATAAAAAATAAAGTTTGAAATTATGGGAAGTCAACATGGCAGTGTAACTCACAACTCATGCTCTACCCTTAAAAAACTGCTACTTTCCCCCCAAATCCCTCTCCTATGAAAAAATAAAATTTAAATTCCTCTCCCTTTATATAGGATTATAGACACACATGCAAACTACATATATATATATATATATATATATATATATATATATATATATATATATATATATATATATATATATATATATGGATCTAGATTTTTGATCGAAAGATCAAAAGTCCAAATCCATAATTACTGAACACACTTTAACGGAAGCGCTTTCTTTGGTTAGTATTGGGCTAGCTGCCTTTTTTGGGTCATTTTAAGCCTAAATAACTTTTCTTAATGAAAATCAAGCTCTGTACCTTCTGTATGTGAATGAAGCATCTTAACCATTATGGCAACTTACCACTAAATTTAGTACAATGCTATTTATCCTTCTGAGCCATTTTTAGCCTTCCCAATTTTCTTTATCAAATGTGAAAATCTAACTCTGTACTTTGTGTCTTTGAAGTAAGCACCTGAACAATTATTTTAACCTTTGGATGCATAACGCAACCATTAAGGTTACTTTTCATAGCAAATTATTAGTTATGATAATGGAAGGTAATCTTAAATTCAGCCTGCATATACAAAATTGCACAAGAAAAACTCATTAAAAACTAGGGATGCTTTATAGAGCCAAAAACTTTCTCACTGACATGACTACACGTGCTGCTATTTATCTCCTCCCTTAATTTTTTATTGCCCACTCATTCTTACTAACCTTCAGGCATCATCTGAGCAATGCTATAACAAAGTTGATAAATTTGCAAAAAATAGTCCTTTCAGAATGCACTACTTTATAGCACTAAAAAGCATAAATTGGTTTGAACAACCCCATCGCCTAACATGTACACAGCTTCTTACCACTTTTAAAATTATCCAGAATCCATCTGCTTGTCCAACACTAGATATAATTCTAAACAATTATGTTTTTAAGTCAGTCATTATGATCTAGTGACCAAAAACTCCTCTGTCCACAAACCTATCAAACCTGCTGGGCATTGTCGATACCCATGTTGCTAAAGCCTGGAACTTCTTATCTATATTCATCAGGGCAGTATCCTCTCCCCATCCTTCAAAACCATTCTGAAAGACATCCTAGCCAAAAGTTGGCTCTGTTCTTGCTCAACACCAGGATAAACTATATCCCTAAACACGAAGAAATACCTATTTATAGTGGGCATCTCCTTACTCTCCCTTCTTTACTCACTTACTTCTTCTATCATTTTCTCTTCCCTGATTTTCTCTCTAAATATACCATAAGTCTGCTTTTCTCTCACTTCCTATTGCAATTCCTTTTTGTGTTATAAGAACATAGCTTTAATTTCTCTATAAACTGGCTAAAATTTCTCTAACTAGTAAAGTGTTATCCAGCCTATATCACATAGTCGAAGTCTTATAACTTTGAACAGGTAATGTTAGAACCATTATGTTTGAAGTTACAAAACTTCAACTATGGATAAAAAAAAAACAATGGAAAACAAAACAAACTGTTTTAGGTAGGGGCAAGCCCCCCTGCACCCCCACTACTTAAATGTACCAACTCTGAGATCGTACCCCATTGAACAAAGGAGATTTCTATTCAAACACTCAAACTTTTACAAATTTGAACTTATGGACTCTACCATATGAGGTTAGAACTTGTAAAAGTTTGACTATGTTATAAGAACCCAAGTGTTATCATATAAATTGTATCTATTCTTAACCAATGTTTTCATATTAACTCTAATTTGGTATAATTAATTATATTGTTGTTATTTTCTGAAAACAAACAAGGTAAAGGAAACCAGTGCTGCAAACCACCAATGTGTAAAAACTAGTAAATCACCACACCAGCACCGCAGAAAGATCAGCCTTGGATCCAGATAAAAAAACCTTAATGAGACATGATAAAAACAACATTAACACTTAACTTAATCCCTGCATTTTGTCTGACACTGGACTTCATCAGATGTAAGAAAATACATATTAAATAACATGATATATATACCCTCATACCCTTAATTCAATTCAAACTTAATTGAATGACACCAAATCAATTAAACCCTACCATGTTGTGAAATAATTAATATAAATAAGAAATAAAAACTTCTATACTTTAATTTATACAAATATAAATATAAAAAACTATTACTAAAACTTAATAAATTAATAAATAAATAAATAAATAAATAAATAAATAAACAGTAAGCCATAGGAACCAACCCATACAAATTTAATACATTCATAAACCTTATATAAAATGTATTAATATATGAATAACATCAAATAAAATCCCAACCAGCCATATCTAGTGCCCAAAATCCATTATTACACCAACATAAATACATACAAGAAGGTGGAGAAAAAACATACACATTTATACACAGTGTTCTCATCTACTAAATAAAAAAATATATGTAAATATTTTAAAAATATTTTGAAAAATCACAACCTAGCTGCCCTAAACTTTAAAACAGGGGCTAAATATATCTGCTCATTAAGGCCTGGTGGCTTATTTGTTCTAAAATATCCCACCAATATAATTCCTTGTAGGTTCATAGATTAGTACTAGGCTAACTACCCTTGTGGGACATTTTAAGCTTAGCCAATTACCCAGCATGAGAATCAAACCCTGCACCTTGTGTCTTTAAGGTAAACACCTTAACCATTATGCCAACCTCCCACCCATTATGTCAACCTCCCAAACTCTACTTAATTTTTATCTGTCATGGTCCAACCCTGATGTTCACAGAAACGTCTTCCAATACAAAAAAATGAAGTTAGAAAGATTGCACTTTAACGTATGTTTGTATAGTGCACTATTCTCATTCTTGCATCTAACATCATATTGTTGTTCATATAGTCTTCTTCTGAGCTTCTGTTTGGTCTTTCCTACATGAAAGGCTTCACATGTTCCCCATAGAGCAATGTATATCACCCCAAGCTATTACAATTGATGTATATCTTTCCAGTAATATATTTATTCCTACTTTTAATATACATACCCTCACAGTTTAAAATATAGGGGCAATATGAACAAGCTCTACATTTAAAGTTCCCAGCCCTTTTCTGTCTTTCCTTATCAAGGGAATATTGTTACTACTAAATAAATTCTTTAAGCTCAATCCTTTATGGAAAACACATTTAAGTGAGGTTCTAAAAATATTGTCCAAATCAGATAAGCTGACAAATTTTGACCATTCCCTCATAACAATACTTTTAATAATGTCAGCCTAACTATTATAATTAGTGGCAAAAAACCCTTAAAAACCACTCTCTTCATCAGAACTATCTGAAAACATATTATTACGCACATTTCCATCCCTTAGGGTACTATTATCCTTCCCTAAAAGGGGGGACAGATCCTTTCTAACTACAATAGCATCTTTCTGACTATCATGAACCAATTTAGGTAGGTACCCCCTCTCCAGAAACATTCATCTTAATAATTCACATTCCATCTCAAAATCCTGCTCATCAGAGATCATCCTACATATCCTAATATATTGCCCCTTAAATATACTTATCTTTTGTTGGTATGATATTTATATTAATTGTTTCACAACATGGTAGGGTTTAATTGATTTAAGGTGCGATTCAATTAAGTTTGGATTGAATTAAGGGTATGAGGGTATATACACCATGTTATTTCCTATGTACTATCTTACATCTGATAAAGTCTGGTGTCAGATGAAAATGCAGGGATTAAATTAAGCGTTAATGTTGTTTTTACTGTCTCTCATTAAAGATTTTTTACCTGGATCCAAGGCTAGTCTTTCTACAGTGCTGGTATGGTGATTTACTAGTTGTTATTTTTTGTATTATTTTTAAAGACTAAAATTATTGTTCTTAAAATGTTTTGTAATACTTTGAAGCTCTTCCCCATGGGCTTTAGCTGAAAATGGGCTGCAAGCCAGTTGGACTTTTCTGATAATCAAATGTCAATAAATAATCAATCAATCAATCAATCAATCAATCAATAAATAAATAAATAAGAGATAGCAGCCTCACTAGTAGTCTTAATACTTTAGTGTATTTAAAAGAACAGTGTACAATTTAGTTTTATTTAAAGAAAGCCAGTGCACTTTTCCTGATGGCTAACAGTTGATGTTTTCTTAAAGTATATAAGTTGTTTTACATTTGGGAGGGGAATAGAGATTGTAAAAGAATAGGCAGTTATCAGTGTAAGTAGGAACATGTGCTGTAATGTGCACATTAGCATGGTTAATCTTCATTTTCAGTTAGGTAATGCCTGTGGGTGCAGCTGTCAATTTGAGGCAATTGTTCCTATCTGAAGGGTTAAATTTCATCATATGAGCATAGTTTTGTGTGTTTGTTCTAAGTTAATAGGGGAAGATGGTGTTGTGAAAATATATTTACTTATTTTTGCGTTTGAGGGTTGTCATTAAAATGACAAATCTTGAAAAGTATGACATACGTTCAAATGGGTATGAGAATAAACAACCATACAAAAGCTCAGCCTGTCAAACAGTGTGTGCATGCAACACAAAAGTTGGAAATACAGGTTAAAAAAAGTCATGTATAATAGGTGGGAACAATAGCTTTACATCATAGCGGCTACATTATCCACATTATCTTGGAATGTAAATGACCTTACAGGTACAGACAAGATGGAACGAGTATTGAATTATATTAAGAAATGCAAAGTGCAAATAACAATGCTGCACAAGATACGTTTGGAAAGGAGTAACCATGTGAATTTGTTAAAAAAAAGGTTTCAGAATGGATATTCAGAAGAATATTAGACACAAAGGAAAAGGGGAGCAATTATACTAATTGTAAGAGGGGCTCCAATGTATAAAAGAGGAAATAAAAGACAATAATGGTAGATTGTTTTAGTAAGGGGCTATTGGCAAGCCAGGAGGATTATAATGGCATATATTTATATTCCATCAAAAACTGATATTAAGAAGCTTATGAAAATTTTGGGAGAAATAATCAGCTTTCCACAGGGAATATTACAAATTTATGAAAATATTTGGCATGGAAGATATAAATTCAGTAGTAAGAACTCAGACAGAATTTACATATTATTCTCCAAGGTACAATTACTGGGCTAGAATCGATACAAATTATATTTCACAGGAACATGTAGAATTAATTTATAACTTTGACACACATCCAATAACTATTTCAGATGATGCACTGATAAAAACTAAGATAAAAATGCACAGTAATGAAGTACAAATGAGACACTGGTGCTTCCCCACCTACCTGTTAAAGAGAGAGGAATTTAAGAACTGGTAGTAGAAATTACTTGCGAGTTACTAGGGAAGATGGAAATATCTTTAAAAGTTATAGCTAGTAAGTGAGATAAAATAAAAGTGGAGTTTACAATAGGGTAGAAACAAAAGAAAAAGAGATGTAGATAAGAAGTAATATGAATAACTTAGGATGATAAAGGCTAAAGTACTGCAGAATAAGGGGAATCTCATAGAACAAGAAAAGGTGCACATGCAGTGTGCTAAATAGAGAAGAAAGAAGTATCTGGATAGTATGCCTGAGTTTAGAAAGATTGCTGTTATGCAACTATTTTCCAATAATAACTCTGAAGCACAAAAACTTTTAGCATAATGACTTAAGCAACAGAAAGTAGAAGGGGTTGTTATCAAACATATGGTGCCTATAACAAGAAAAATAAGCAGAGATCCTGTAGAGGTGAGACATTCTGGATGTTTTTATGAAAATGGGTATAAAGCAGAAACGTGGAAATCAAGAAAGAAAACAAATGTAAATATTTTTAGAAGACTTAATTATGTCAAGGTTAGAGTCAGATGAGGCTCACCAACTAACAATTAAGCTAGGAGGAGATGAGTTAAAAATGGGAACATGTAATCAATTTGCAGGAAAGTCTCCAATAACAGATGGTGTTCCTGTAGAAGTTTGGAAGTTAGTAGGGAAGAAAGTAATAAAGATCTGGAAGATTTTGAGGACTTCCAAGAGGGTTGCAGCTTAATTTCAGCTGTCCCAGTGTGAAAACAGAAACTCAGAAGAGAGAGCTAGTGAACTCATTTTTGGGGGTACATTTCAGGAACTGGCTATTAAGTGCATTGCATGGATGTCAGCAAAAAAAAAAAAAAAAATCAGAGAACTAGAAAGAAAAACAACCATAAAAGTTAAGGAAAATACTGACTGGGGAGAATTTTGCAACTGTTTAGCAAAAAGCAGGGCAAGCTCCAGCTTTGGTACAAGACATGACTTCCAGCAACCTAGAGGAAAAAATAAGTCAAAAGTACTCAGAGCTGATTAAAATAAATCAGACATTGATGGAGTATATTAACTCAAATAACAAAAGGCTGGATACATTGGAAGAAGCTTTAAACAGATTTTTAGATGAGGTGATAAAACTGCAAAAATTGGAGGTCAATATGAAGAAAAGACTGGCTGAATATTAGGCTGCTCAAGAACAAATATTTAAAAAAATAACAGAATTAGAGGACAGAGCATGCAGGGAAAACCTGAGATTTTCTGCTGTACCACAGAAGTTGGAAGGAACAGACTGTATTATTTTATGAAAGCACAAGTAAGCAACTAGACTGACATTTCACAGCAGGAGTTGTTAATTGAAAGGGCACATCACGTGTATGCTCCAAACCTGGTCATGATAAAGCAACCTAGAAGTTTAATACTAGAACTTTAATAGTAAAGGTGCAACACCAGCAGATGGACAAAGTACTAAAAGTAGGAGAAAGTCAAGTCTGGAAAATGATTGCTCACTGTACACCAGGCAGAAGAGGAGTACATTTATTCAACTAATCAGGGAATGTCAAGAAGTAGGTGTGAAATGCAAACTGCTGTATCCAGCTATCTTCAGAATATTCTTTCCTGGAGGGACAAAATTATTTTTGATGCAGAACATGCAAAGGACGAAATACAAAAACGTGTCCAAGTACTTTACAAAAAAGCACCTAAACAGGCATTTCCAAGGGTCAGCTTCTGGTGATTTCTCCTGTCCGCTTGGTGAATCTGGGCATACTGGGGCAATACAGCAACTGCCTCATGTATACAGGCAACCCTCTCCTCCTACCACCCAACATTACAACTTGCGAGAGATACACTTACATAGCCAAACTGAAAGCAACGCTCTCTTCAGCCAAGATTGTGCTAGACAGTCAAGAGAAGGTTAACACTTGCACTACACCTCAAGCAACACATAGCCCTTCAAAACCCATACCATCAACATCCAAACATAGCAACACTAAACCCACATATGCCGAGGCCCTTTAACATTAACCTGCCCAAGCAGCAAGGACCTCCGAAGCTGAAAAACAAACAAATACCAGTCACAACTAAAGTGATACATAGCTCACAACACCAGTGTGCTACCCAACAACAGCCCCTAAAGCAAGACAACACACCCAATACTTTAGTCATAGGTGACTCTGTAGTCAGGCACACTGATGTCCCACTCACCAGGCTGAACAAGGAGAAAATTACAGTCAGATGCCTGTTGGGTGCCAGGATCCACCACATAATGCATGCACTCATGTCACTCCACAAGTACAAATATGACTCTGTCATTGTCCATGTTGGAGTGAATGACTTGAGACATACCTCCCTGGACTACATGAAAAGAGACATGGAAGAGCTCTCAGATCATGTGGCCCAGGCAGGTATGACCCTAGCCCTGAGTAGCATCCTGCCTTCACCCAGAACGATACCATAGTATAAGGACAAAATGATTGACTTCAACAATTGGCTATGCTTCTGGTGTCATTCTAAGGGGATTCAGTATCTGTCTGCATGGGACGACATGATCGACAAACCATGATGTTTTGTCAGAGATGGTCTGCACCTGTCACCCCTGGGATTCAGGTTACTGGCTAAAGCTCTTGCAACCCCAAAAGTGCCTTTTTTAGGCAAGATTCAAAGGACAAAACTACCACTATAACAGATACAAGCATGCAAAATCTTAAGGTAATGCTACTCAATGCTAGAAGTCTAAACCTCAAAATGCACTCTTTCAAGGCACTCCTAAAAATCGAGAACATCAATATCTGTTCAGTAACTGAGATCTGGTTCAAGGCTCCAGAGAGCACCCCTGCAATACCAGGCTACAACTCTTGCCACACTTTTCGGCCACCGAACTAAGACTGAAACACTAAAGGTGGAGGAGTGTCCATATTCACCAAGGATATTCACACCTTTAGGTTAGTTGCTCAAAACAATTCATCTGAAATTCTCCGGGTGCAAATAACACTAGGTAAGACTGCAATCCAAACTGTAGCTTGCTACAGATCCCCCACCATGCCCCAAGATTCTCACTACACCTTTCTAAACATACTGGAAAATATTAAGATACAACCAAACACCCTAATACTGGGTGATTTCAACTACCCTGACATTAACTGGGAAAACTACTTGGGTATCAACACCTTTCCCAACGGTTCTTGGAATTCATAAATTCCAATGCCCTGGATCAACTAATCCATTGGCCCACCAGGGGCTCCAATATCCTAGACCTGGTCATTACCAACATGGGAGATAGATGCTCCACAGCAGTGCTCACCCCCTCATTGGTCAGGTCACCATAAGCAAATCACCCTTGACATCCACACCCCACCCCCACCCCCACCCCCCAGTATGGAAACCTCCATAATAAACTTCTCCAAAGCCAACTTCATGCTACTCAAGTTAGAAGTGACAAACTTCATGACACCCATGCAGACAGGAGCTGAAAGTTTGACTGCTGAATCCTACACTAAGGCACTGTATGAGCACATCCACTAGTGCATGAATCGTGCCACCCAAATAGAACCAAGATCTTCTCCTCCAAAAAAAAGGAAGCCAAACTGGTGGTCCCTGCCATAAACAAACCATACAACAGAAGAAAGAAACTGTTGCAGAAAAGAGGAAAATCCCAGGATGCAAAAAAACTCCCTTACCAGCCTCAGTAAGAAGCTACTTTTCATAACTAAACTAAAGAGAAAATCTCCCTAGTTAACTTGCTTAATATCGCAAGGCAAGATGTACTGTTGAGATGTTCACTTCCACAAGGCAAGATACTCCACACACTAAACTATACAACTAACAACTACTGGACAAGTATTACTGAGCTGTGATAACTGACATAGATCTTTTATATTAGATTCTAAAGAAAAACAAAAATAAACTGCTGCTGCTAGATTTCCGTCCTTCAGCTGGTTATGGAATGACATCACATCTTGTCACCTGACTCTGACATAGATCAGAGTCAGAAATTTGTTAAGATTCTGTTGCAGTATTTTTAGCAGAAGCAACTTTTACAAATATATTTTTAATACAAGCATCTGTACAAATTAATGTGACAGTCAAATAACATAAGATTATTTACAAAACTTCAGCCAGCCATGCTGGCATATGCCACACATGCATTGCTTTACTTCTTCTGGTACAGTTAACAATACCTCACATTGTCACACAAGGGAATGAATTAAAATAAAGGCAGAAGAGCCTAAGAAAGCATACTTTGGATGTGGAAAAAGAACATTATAAATATGATGGGTAGAAGTGAGAAACATATTTCAGAAAAGATATTAGTTATGTGTAATGAAACATAAGAGTAGTTGCTATATGTTACTTAGGGTTTAATGTGAGGAAGGTCTTAGTTACAGAAAAGCACCACGGATGAACTGAATAGACTCCCATTACATGGTAACCATTTAAAACATCAAGACTCTCATCAACAAGTCCCAATCTGTACAGATTGAATGGCCATGCTTCGTTTTCTACCTTTTTTCTGAGGTATGTCAGTCTCAAAGTTGGTATAAATAAGTTTAGGGGTGTTGATGGCTTCCCCTCAATTGAGTGTACACTGGGTTTTTCAACCCCATTGCAAAAAGGATGTTTAAAGCATAAGAAAGATTTTCAATATTCACTATTCTTCTGTATTTTTGGTCTTTTTTTGGGGGGGGGTCTTTTTGGCCTCAGCAATGCAAGTCTCAGGGTTTCAGTAGGTTGTCATCAAATATATATCATTTGCAGATGAAAATGAGAGAAGCAGAACATCCAGATATCACAGTAGATACATGCATGTATATCTTAAATGGGCCTATCACTCCTTATCTTTAATAAATGTGCATGCTTCTATATTAGTAGATATGGTACTCCTTTCTTTCCAGACTGCAAGGGTGATCAGTTTGTACAATTACCAAATTTTAGCAATCTTATTTTTTACTATTATCATGCACTTCTTCTTAAAAAGAAAATATTTCATATAAAATGCTGCGTCAATGTTTTACATGTCATTTGTAGTTAAACTTTCTCTTGCTGGTAAACAGCTTTGATGAAGTTTGTGCTCTCCACAAACGGAAACCTAAACGTCAACTTAAGGGGAAATAACTTCAGTAGTCTGCAGTAAAATGCTGTATGTTTATTCTACTCATTTCTTTGTGGTGGTGAATGTGGTAAGAAAAGGTGGGACTTCACATCATCTGTTGTATTTATAATGTTAATAACTGCACAGAAATTAATGAGGCTCATTATGGCATAAATGTAAACCTTTTCTTACATAGTCTACAGATCTTTGCAACACTCAGGAACATGCTGGCTAGTGTAAAGCAGCATTTTCCTAATACATGCAGAAATGTTTTGTTATGAATGACCTGAAATAAACTCATAAAAGATAAAAACCTGCAACGGATGATATAGGTTGATTATTTCTTCTCTTTGACTGTACATATTATACCTTTTTCAAATAGCAGGCAACAGACTAAGCATGTTTTTAGTTATGATTTAGGACAGCACATATAAAAAGGGTAAGGCAGAAACTAGTACATTCACCATGCTTATTTATTTATGTGTTTATGTATTTGTTTGTTGTTTGGGTAAATAACTAGGAAACACTGACAGCACTGTCTGGTTAAATAACATGCTTAGAGCCAGAGCAGACAAATGGAGGCTGTCAGAAAAATACCAAACTACATGATAGAACCATTAGGAGCTTACAGCAGTAATCCTCTGCGGTAAACTGTTGACATTATTTACTTATTCACAATGTATGAATAAGAAGCACATGCTAAGATAAATGTTTTCAGAAGTATAATTGAGTTTAGAATATAGAGAGACACACAAAAAAGCCTAAAAATGTAGCAGCAGTCTGTGTAGTGAAATAATATTGTAAGTATATATATATGAGTCATACACTAATCCACAGCACACATTTGGAATAAAACATAAAATTATGGCATACATACAAACAATGGATGAGGTGTTATTGAAATTAGAGAAAGAGAGTAAGGAAGAGAAAGTAAAAAGATGAGGAATTTAAAGGCAGTAAAACATTAACATAAACATAATGTAATTAGAGCTAAAACAGAGCCAGTTGATAAGAAAAACAGATAAAAAATAACCATGACGACATTAATGAATAAATGTGCCTGTAGTAAGTGTTAAAAACAGAACAAGCAGAAATAGCAGAAAAGGATGTAGAATAAGGAAGAAATGGAGGCTATTAAGGCATAAGGCATAACTCTGTCATGGCAAATGGAAGAAGTTGAAGGAAAAGCAAAAAAAAAGAAGTGTGAATTAACAAGGATTGTGGTTAAAGGTGATTTTAGCTCATTCACACCTATTAGCAGCAGACATTCACTTATCCTAACAGCTGACTGGACAGCGTTTGCCTGAGCTATGTCATAGAAACTGGGCTTTAAATAAATTTAAATATCTTGATGCCTACAACAGTTGTAAAACCATGATTTCTTTCAGAACCCAGTCTTCTTCACAGTGGTGATACTAATTTGTCATCTGGACATAAAACTGAATGTATACCAAACAGTAAATCACACAACCTTTAATATGTGTTATTGTAAATATACCTCTCCAAAGATAGGCAAGACTTCAGTTCATGCACATGAGATTTTCAGTTTGATGCAAATCAGTTTTAACAGTGCAATTCCATTTTATTTAGATATCTACATAAATATGACATTTGCATATTTAGTTATAACAGAGGAACATCTGAATAATACTAAGGAACTAATTACAGGGGCCATATGACTCCTAAACACATGCACCTTTCAGAAGACACACTTAAACTTATTGCCACCCTTTCTTGAGCGTTTAACATAACTCACTTCCCAAGTTTTTGCTCTAAGAGGTTGAGAGGTATAGCTGCAACTTCTTTGACTGTGCGCATTGGATGATGAGGTCTTTTTAATGCTTTGTTCAAATCTCGTGGGCCAATACATATTCTGATGTCATCTGAGATTTTCTTATGAGTTACCACCAAGGAAGATACCCATTCAGTTGGAGTTTCAACTAGACAAATCACACCTTGTCACACCTTTTTATCTAACTCGGCCTTGACTCTGTCCTGCATGGCTATTGGAACATTGCGTGCTGGCCTGATAACTGGACTGACCTCTGGGTCAAACTTCACTTCATGGAGTACACAACTGGAAGTTTGCCTACTTTGTCTTCGAACACATCAGCATAGGTAGAAAAGATGTACTGGGAAAAATCAGAGTAGTGGTCTTTTAAGCCAACATGATGGATCTTCTTATTAAATGAAAGCAGTCCCATTTTCAAACTCTCTGAGTGCTAATAATGACTGGATGTGCCTCTTGACCACATAAAATAACCAGTCATAGCTTCTCCTGTTCTGCTGGAAGTAACATGAAAAGCACTACTGAACCTTCCATTTGAATTTCTTCACCTCCATAAGCAACAAGCTTTGCACACCTTGCCAAATCAAGCCTTTCACCTTTACATACTCTAGAGTCTAGCAAATGTTTCTGCTGACATAACATTGGATTTAGAACTTGTATCAACTTTGAGCTCAATGGCTTTGCCATTTATCCTAACAGTACAAAATACTTCATTCTTTGCCCTTAAATCTACTGCAGTGACTCTTTCATAAAGCACTGACACACCATCAACATAAAGAGTAGGCTTGCCACTGTCTTACTGATCAACTTGTTTCTTAAAATCCTTTAATGAAAGAATGTGGGTCTTTTGATTTACAAAATCTTTTGAAATTAATCCATTTATTGCATTTGTGGCATTGCTGACCAAAAGCTAAACATTTTTCCTTTTTAGATTCATGATTGCCACCACAATTACAACAGTTGGCAGTGAAACTGGTTGGAGCCCATGCTTTGAGATTGCTGACTCACTCATGCTTCACTGAGACTGTGTGACTTCTGGACTTTTCTGGAAAGTTCTGGGGTTTACCAGTGAGTGCTACAGGGATTATAGCTGCCATGTGATTGGGCCTGTTTCTTTTAATAACATGCTGCATACTATCAACATGAGCTTTATCACTGTGCCTTCTAGAGCTGCTCTCATTTGTAAGCATATTTTGTGCTTTTCTGTGAGCTCATATATCTGACAAATCTGTATGGCCTTATTCAAAGTTAAATCACTGCCACAAAGCAAAATCTTTCTCACAGCATCATCCTTAATGCCACACACAAGTCTGTCCTTTATCAGTTCATCCCTTAGATTACCAAATCTGCATTATTTAGCTTTCTTTCTCAAGTCAGTTATATATGCTGCAAAAGTTTCACCAGGCTTTTGATCCCTTGTGTAAAGTAAGTGCCTTTCCATTGTAACATTTGTCCGGGGGTTTCACATTTCTCTAAATTTACATTTTAGCACTCTGGATCCTCCCTTGACTCAGTCTGTATACCAGTATGACAGTTTTCCCCCCTCCGGTATAGACAGTAGGTGCATACACAAATGAGCATTCCCTTTCTATGGCTTCTGATGCAGCTAAATTAAGCAGAATAAATACCTTTGTGCAGTCATCTTTATCAGAAAATGCAGCCTGTATGAAAATGTCATACACTTGCGCAAACACTCTCCAGTTCTGAGCAATATTACTGTCAAACACAAGTTCACTGGATTTTCAAAATCCATCTGCCATGCCCACAAAGTATACACAAACACACTGAAAATATGGCCCTTGTGATTATGTACACACAGTTCTGTGAGCTTGTAACAACATTCAAATGCACAATAAACTATTCGAAATATTGTACTTTGAAAAATATGCTCTGTAATGGCTGTACTATGTGAAATATGCTCTGTAATGGCTGTGTTTTGTGAAATATCTTTACTGTTACACTGCACAAACATGCGGGTACCTTATACAGTTCGATAACTTGAATATATTTGCTTAATATGAAATACATATGCTTTGCGAAAATGCAGTCATTTTCTTTTATTTTATTCATTTTATATAACTTGGACATTATTTCAAACATTTTCCATTGTAATTCAAACATTTTTAAATATTGTACATATCTGTTTATGAGAATATCATTTAGAATGTTCTATATGCTTAGTTTCATATTATACGAAAAGAAATAGTGCCGAGCAAGTACTAATACCTGAAATTTGTTTCTGACCTGTTTTGTGAAGTTTGCACATTTAGGAATGATCCACTCCTGTATATTCCACCACCTCCTAGCAAGTACTTTAAGTTGTTTTAGCCAAGTCATTTTCAACTTCATGCCCATGTTGGGTCATGGGTCAACGTCATGTTGGGTCTGATTCCTTGTCCTTTAGGCATGCCGTTTTTTATACCATGTCCTTTTAGACATGCCCTTTTGGCACCAAGTCGCTCATTCGTCTCTAACGCATATAACAAGAAGACTGGGATTTTTGTTTAGATGCTTTAATATACGGAAACACATCAGGATGGATAGCAGTATCATTAAATACAAACTAACTAGTTATCAGATAGACCTCACTTAAATACATGCTTGCATCTCAACTGCTTACCACAAAATGGCAGTCAGGCTCACACATGGTCAGTATTTATACACTTAAGCAAGCCCTTGAATAGCTTCTTAATGGTATATACACACATATTGATCTACAGTATACCATGTACAATCATATTCCAGCCCTTGTTGGAGCTGTTAAATAAAAATATGTGAGTGGATAATAGTGCCCAGCTTACTATCATCAGAAAATTTGCCAATGACACTTCTGGGATATTAGCTTGGATGTCTGCAAAATAAATAACAAATAAGAAAGGAACCAACACGATCCTTTTGGTACCTCACTAGTTATAATTTTATGTATAAGCAACTTTGCAATCCAATGGAGAATGTATATGTTTACATTAATGGAAAACAAATATAGGTATCTGCAATACAGTGCTAATTAGATACTGTTTATCAGTATGAGATTTCTTCAGCATTAGATATGGCATCATTTGATACTATGAAGTACAATGTAAGCTTCTAATTCATATTATTAACAGAAATATTAATATATGTGATGTATTCATAATTGTGTGTGAAAGCAAATCAAATTTGCTATTTAGTGACAACCCCATTTATTTTGGGAGCCATTCTTAACCTGGCTACTGACTGAGCCATTGAAATTCTGTTCCATAAGGCTGGCAAGAGATATTTGTATAACTATGATTTGTACATGTTCTATTACTAAGCAATTATAAGTTATTTATTTATTTATTTGCAGTTTCTTAAGCAGGAAAGTCTATTGGGCCAAGGTGAGCCCTTTTTCAATTGAGGCCCGGGGAGAAAAGTTCCATGTACATACATATAAAAACAAAGTATCTGTGTTAAGTGGTAGTCATTAGATGATAGCTGTCAATAGGACCTTTTGGAGAATTATGCATATTTTCATTTGAGACCATGAAGTATTGCACAAATCCATTCTGGTTCAAGTTATTACCAGTAATGTTAAAATGGCAGGCATTCATAATTTTGTAAGAAAATACATTTCAAATAACATGATGCCAATGAATGCATCCACTCAGGAGCACTCCTGACCTCTAGGCTTCTTGGCCTGTGAAATGTTGTTCCATAATGCTTTTAAGTCGATGCTGCATAATATATTTATATAAAAATGATATTTATGTAAATTTGCATATCTTATTGGTAAACAAGTATAGATATCTGGAAAGTGGTGATAGGTACACCAGCTATTAGTGTAACATTATCCGGCATTTAGCACTCTTTCATTTGATATCATGATGTATGCATAAATTAATTTATGTTTTAAGATATTGCCAGAAATATTGATATTGTGCATATTAATCATGTTTTGCATAAAAACAATGCTAATTATTTTGTTTAGCTGCCATCCAGTCTGGGTCAGGAGCCATTTCTGACCTGTGTGCTCAAGTAAACACTAATTACATGAATATGATATTTATGCATCTATGCATATATGAGTTTTTTCTTGCTAAACAAATATAAATATCAACAAAGTTTGGCTATGTGCACACCACCTGTCAGTGAAAGGTTTCCAGCATAATTACACTTTTATTTGATGAAATAATGTGCTACATGATGTGAGATAATTTTAATAGAGTCATTCAGTTTTGGCAATATTTGCAAGAATATTATATTTACTAGGCGAACAACTGTAAATGTATTTGAAACATACAATTTAAGTATTAAATACCACTAACATTTTTTTCTGAAATTATGTAAGCTTTCTTTTGGTACCATGAAATACTATAATTTCTTCTGGATTGAATTATTACTAAAATATGAACCAACAGCACATATTCAAACATTTGTAAAGTATAAAATGTAGGTATCTTTGTTAACATGCACTCATTCGAGTTGTAACATATTTTTACCTGCATACTGAGTGGGTTAATAACATGAAGTTCAACAGTATGTCTGAACAAACATAAGCATGTCCATTTGACTCCATTTATAGTGATAATTCATATTTTTATGATATTTGCAAAACAAATGCAAACATCTAATGCAAGTAGCACTTCAGAAAAGTTAGTGTGATGTCACTTCTTTTCAACCAGCCAACCCCGACAGTACTGGCCTGGCCGCTCAGTTACGCATTAAATGATTGAATTATCCAAATGTGTCATGTGCATATTTACATAATTAATCAGCCATCAAAATGTAAATAGGTCTGCAAATGTACAACTGTAACATGAGGTGGGAGTGTTAAATTCATTATTCATTATGTAAGCATAAAATTGACACCCACCAGCACCCATAGCATGTGTTTTTTGACGGTTAATGCAACTATTGATTTCCAATACACATTCAAAACTGTCAAGAAATAGTTTCTCGACTAGCATTTAAACAGGCACACAGAGAAGTCTGTACCAGTCTGCTCAAAACGTATTGGTAAATTCAGGAATAAACCTGTATGGAGGAACTCCTGTATTAATGAACTGTGTAATAAAAGAAAGAAAATAATGCAAAGTTATAAGAAATCTCCATTCTCCCTACTTCAAGACCACAATAAAACAGACCAGCAAGGAACTAAGATTACTGTTAGGAAAGTAAAGCAAGGTATGAGATCAAGGTCACTGCAGATACCAGAAGAAACTACAAATCTTTCTTTAGTTATATCAGGAAGTTAAGGAATAATGTTCAACAATGCAATGAGCTCATGCTTAATATTACACTTTCCAGTCTTAAGGCTATAGCCCATATACTAGCAAATTTAGCGCTAACTTTACTCCATCTACCCATGTGATTGTACCCACTATCCCTGAAAATATAGTTTTCCCTAACATTACTTTGTAAAAAGTCTTAGAATACCAGTCAAAGGCTAAAAGTAAGGGACCAGATAACATAGCAAGCTGCATTCTCATCGGTGCTAAGTATGCACTCTCAAGAGCTTCTATTTAAACTGCTCAACTTTAGCCTATCCACACAGTTTTTTTCCGATGCCTGGAGAATAGCCACTGTGAATCCCTAAAAAGGGTGACCCCACTACAGAGCCAGGTAATTATAGGACCACCAGCTTTACCAACCTTACACATAAAGCAACAGAATGAATCTTAGCAAAATTTCACTCAGTTTGTTTTTTTGAAAGTCAGATCCTGTCTTCTGAAACTAGTTAACTTCTTTGACTAGGCCCAAGATTTTGATATTGCCCCCCCCCCCCCATGCTGTTATTATTGAAAAGTTAAACTTAATGTAACCTCCTATATTGTCCACTAGATTGCAAATTGGCTATCCATTAGATCCTAAGGAGTAAACATTGCTGGTGCCTTCTCTAAACATAAATTGTGACTAGTGAGGTACTCACTGATCAGTGCTGGGCCCTCTCCTATTTGGCAGTTATCTTGCAGACATCCAACCCAATATCCCTGAAGTTCCCATTTCATATGCTATAAGATCCAAAAAAGTTGTCAGACCACTGTATTCTTTCTTTATCAGATCCACTTTTGAAAACAATGCCGCATTTGGTATGTAGAAATCCAAGCCAGCTGTAAAGGCCTCAATGATTTTTAACCAAAACAAAATTAAAGGCCTTATATCATTCAACTATATCAGCAGATTAGCACAATTCTTATTATACTCAGTATCCTACTGGCTGCACAGAGGTGACCCATATCTCACTTTTGGAGATATGAAAGACCCAGTCTTATTTTAACTATTTCTTCACAAAACCAATGGCTCTACAGACACTAACACTAGGGAACCTAAATTTACACCAAAAATACACAAGACTCACTGGAATGATTGGTTTCTGTCTCAATGTATTCCCAGCTTATGAGATAAGTTATTCAGATCAAGGCAGCTACTACTTTGTCTACCTTTACGGCTAGACTTCATGGTTGGATAGTTAGACACAAATTCACACCACAGTCATCCTGCTTGATTTGGGAAGTGGCCATTATTACATTCTTGTTAAAGGTGACAAGGAATTTTAAGTTTGTCCACTAACAGGTGTATATTCATAGGCCTTTTACTGTCCCTGTGATCATGTCTAGTATTGTTCTTGTGCTCCTCTCAATGGCAGATTATAATGGGGTCATTCTGAGCAGGGGCCCATGGGCATTGCAAAAGAACAATAACAGTGTAGGTGCTATAAAATGTGGTATTAATAGCAATTTGTCATTTTTCATTTTTTTTTGTGTTGTGCCAGATGCTTAGGTCTCTAGATGCTCTCCATATGTCTTCTTACATCTCTTGCCTAAACATGAGTCTTTCCTCCATTTCCCACCTATGTAGCAATACTGAGATGGCAAACTTACTGAAGTTTTCAGTGAGGTCTGCATAAATTATACCCCCTAGTATTTTAATTATAATACACTATTTTCCTACGTACATTCCTTTCCAGCTTTAGTTGTGTTTCAGTTCGTGCCTAAACCATCAGCATTCTCATAGCCTTTTGTCATGCCACTAGTTATCCCCAGAGACTCCTTTCTCAGTGAGATTCTGGAATGTAGTGAATTGTACTTCACTCTTCCCACGTGCTTCAGATATTGTCTTTTTTTTCATTTATCCTTTTATTTTGCAATCTTGCTACAACCGTTTCACCTAGAAACTGCCCCAGTGGGAATATCATTGTTTGTTATTTACTTGCTTTCCCCACTACATATTCCCCCATTTTACTATTACCTCCTGCTGCACACTGAAGTTTTCCTGCCCATTCACCTCTTCTGTTATGGTCTTTCTGCAGTGTAATTCCCCTTTTCTTTCCCTGACCTAGCTGTACTTCAGTCACCAAACCCCAGCGCACTCCCAGTATCATCTCTCCTATAAGCCACTAGTTACTCTTTGCATCTAGTATATAACTTGTAAAATGAGGCTCCAGCCCCTACACTGTCTGCCAACCCTCAGTCTATTCTTAGTGATTTTTAGTCTGTGTTGCCCCCCCCACTTACTTCTCAAACTCCATTTCTATTTCCCTGACCAACATATTAGATGAGGAAACTGGTAGAGTTCTGATTATATACAATACTAGGGGCTTATCATCCATATGACTGAATTAACGTGTCCCGTCATAAATGACACCCTCCTCTTTTCCAGTTATGAATTATTTTTTTCTCATTAGGTTATTTAAATTAATTTGAATAAAGCATTTTAAAATCCATTACTTACTTGACGTATTAGATAATCTGGACCTCTGTTTACTTTGCAGTACATTAACTCTTCTACAGACAAAATACCAACCACATACTATAGCAAAAACTTACAACCAGACTGGAAGTCAAGTAGGAACTTTTACCATCTGGAACTCTACAAACCGTAACAAGGTGTGTTGCTGACAGCACCTAAAGCAATTTTTAAAATATTTGAATGCCTTGAAAACATCACCACTGGCTCCACCAACAATCAAAAGCAAACTTTATTCCATAAAATAAACACAGAATTAAGTGCTTTTGTCTACTTTGTCCAGGACTTCATCAGAATTACACAAATCAGCTCCTTCTTCTATTTAAATGCTGATCCACCTTTCAGAGTCCAAATAATGAAATCATTCACCAATGGAAATAAATTAATAAATTAAGTAAATTTAAATATAAATATAAAATCAACAATTTAACTCCAAGTCATAAGTGTGTATACAATCTCAGCATCGCATGAAGGCAATACAAAAAACACTGAAATGCTCATAAATATACTTAAATATATATATGTCATAATTCTCTCTTCTACTGCTATTCCCAAACTACACTAGTTTGGTTTTCTTTTTATGACACTTTATTCTTGTTGCTTTCCAAAATTGATCAAATATTTAAAATGTTGCCCTAAGTGCTTTTCATAGGGCCTCTCACTTTAATAAAAAGATGTCCATGAATAGTCTAAAATGAATCCCCATTCTATTCATTTTTTCTCTGCTGCCATAGCACTTGTCTTACTGTCATTGGTAAGTTTCTATAATTAAATAAACAGCCTGAGGGAAAGCAGTCAGTCTTGTCTGGTACCCTTCCCAGTTTCATACTTTCTGAAACTCCATCATTAAATAATCTTTCTAGTTCTGAACTGCCATACATAACCCTGGACCAGCTAATAAAGCTATCCCCATGCCACTTTACTGCAACTACTGCAACACTCCCTATAAAATATCCAGTTCATCTAATCAAATGCTTTTTGAAATCAAAAGTACCACCTCCATATTGTATTCTTCTCTTTCTCTGTTTTAATCATAAACTCCATCTGTGGCTACTAGCTGTCTATAGCTTGCCTCAACTTTACAAAGCATTCCTTCAGGCCTGTTTCAATGAGCATTATGAATTTTTGATGTAGTCTCATGGCTAGTACCTTTGTTAATGCTTTAACATCTGTATTAATCAGATAAATGGATATATAGTGCTTATGGTCTATTAAATCTTTTCCAGAATTAGGAAGCCCATCATCCTTGCTTGTTTCACTGCTACCAGATCTACCTATCTTAACCTCTTATCATTTAATTTTTGTTTGAAGATCCTTGCTAGAGATTAACCTATCCAGTTGCAAAATGCAATAGGATAGCCACTGAGACTTCTGTCTTCCCTCCTGTTATCTGAAATGTCTCTTGATATATATCTTTAGTGAAGAATTTGTCTAAATGCCTTCACATCCTGAAAGCCACTTTATTTGTTGGATACGACTCAATGTTATTCCATAGCTGAATCTCTTCTTCTTCACAATTCATCTGACAGTTTCTCATCGGAGGCCCTAAAACTTGCATTTATTTTTTCCACTTTCTTTAATATGGTGCCATCATTTGCTTTCAGTTTTTTTTAACCTTTCCTCCTCTGGCCAGATTTTTAAACTTTTATTGACTATATATGTAATTTTATTTTTCCTCTGAACCCACCAAGATTCCCTCCAATATGCTCTCTCCTTTTTCCAATCTCCCCTAACATGATTTATTACAGCAATGCCTGCATTCTCACCTCTTCACTCTCTTTAACATATCTTTTAACTTTCTGAGCCTCAAACAACTGCTGTTGAACATATAATTATTATCTAAACCCATCAGATCTTCCCTACTAAATCTGTTATTTCTCTCTAAAATTGTAATCTTTCCTCAACCGCTACTTTTGTCCTGTCCCACCATGTCTTTCACTTTATCATTTAAGTTCTTTTATATAATTCAGACCACCAGCTAACTCAATGGTTTATGTGACTCTCTGTGTCTTCATTTATGATTTGTCCAGCCATGACCCAGGGACTGCTAACAGTCCTCCTTAATTTGGAGCATTGAGACTACAGGTACATTGCAAGATGTCCCTTTCTTTAACCCCAAACTATTCTGCTGTATCAGTTGCAATTTAAATATATAGAAAATTATCCAAGAAACTGACCTAAACTAGACAGCTGTGGGTAAAGTTATATTCTTTTTTGTTCGAATATGATTTTCTCAGTTAATTTTCCCAGTCTCCATCCTGCACTGTCAAAACCAAACTTTCCTATATCTTTCTGGTTATATTATCTTCTTCCAGACAGATTACCCATAGTCATGCCTATGGCTACATTAAACTTTATTAACTAGTTCAGCTTCTGAGCCTGACATTGTGGCCTCTCATTTTTTGAATAGTTGGTAAAGAATTTCTCATCATTCCTGTTAAGCCATACACAACTCAGTTTCATTCTTCTTCTAGTAATGTTACCTGCTTATGTCAGACATCTACTTACTTCAGTTTTCCTAACTTTTAAGTGGAACACTTGAAGTCTGTTGCAAAATAAAATTGCATCTCCTCACTTGCCACTTCTGGATTGGTTATTATTTCAAGAAAGTTTAGGCAAACCAGTTCAGTAGCATTATTACTTAACTTCGGTTTCCTGCAGCAATGCTATGTCTTTTCTAGCCACACAAATCTCCCCATTATATTTTTCCTTTTTTATTGGATTGAATCATCACCCCCCACATATGATATAACAAAGCTTGGTTGCTTTCCCTCCCTCCTTTGCCATTTCCTCTCCCTTTCCATTACGCAAATGAGACTTATCACTTCTATACACATCCCTTGTTACTTAGACCCGTCCCTGAACTGGATCATGCAACCCTTGGCCAAATCTATACATGGGATCCTCTTCTCTGACTTTAGGGTCCACAAGCCAAGAAGACAAGGAGTTCTCCCATCCCAGGGTCCTTTATTTGATCATCTGTGTCACACTTCCCTCTCTTCCCTCCATGTGACACTCCTCCTTGTGTATTTATTAGCCTTCTGTAATTTTCCATTTACGTGATAATCAAGTTGGCTGCATGCTGTCATATGCCACAACACCCATCTCCTTCTTTACAGCAGTTCCTCCCATGCAAGAGAACTTGACATCTCTCCCTTGTGCTTTGCAGCCCATCATTTCCTTTCAGTTCCACTAAGGAAATACACACCAGCTAGCATGCTCTCTTTTAAATCCATACATTGCTCCTTAGAGTCCCTTCACATTCAGTTGGTTCAACCAGCATTTTTTTTTCAATTTTTCAGATCACTTCCCACTGCAAACTATTAAGAAATCTAACTTGTCCTCAAATATATTACTGGGAGGTGGTCTCCTATTCATCTGTATTCTTAGATGATCTTGCCTCCCTCCTGTTGCCAATGTCCCACACAGAAACCCATTACTTCTTCTGTTCAGTATGGTTATCCATGCACATTGTTTATATTTACATTTGTTAGAGTACATGATCTTGTTTTTCATGTTTTGAAATAGTTAGAGTTCCAAACTGTTTCATGTCTAATCATTCTCTGTCTATCCTCTCCTCCCATTTTTAAATAATTTCAGTATGTAACCTCAGCCAAAGAGTAGCCTTCCAATATTTACCATGCCTGTTGTGTATTGTCCCCCCCCCCACCTACACACACCAATTTGTACCTCTTCAGGTCTGAAATATGTTGATTATTGTGCCATCATTATACTAAATGAAGCATTTACATGTACCTTTTCTTCATAATAGTAGTATATAAACTATGCATTCTAACAATGGTAATAGCCTTAAATTTTAATATGCATAAATTTATAGACTTGGAACTTAAACATTGACTAAAAACATTTATCATAAGTCATCTGTGGGTTCACCTTACAATGTTAACATGCTCCACGTAATTATTGATATTCGCTTAAGTCTTTGTTGAAATTGCTTATTAAATTCTTGTATGGAAGTAAGATATACTGATCTCTTGTACAACTACTATCTATAGTACTTCAAGTCTTCAGCCAATTTTTACATCAGGTCAGACTTGTCTCCTTTTCTCTGTGATTGTGTATCTTCTTCCTCTTTGCCCAGTTTCGGCAGTCCATCTGGAGACAAGTAGTGCTCATATGAATCTCATAGTCTACCAAGAAGATATGATTCCAGAATTTAGAATTGTTTGTGAATTATGAAACCACGAGACTTAGGCATGTTTTACTATTTCCTTTCTAAGTTTTTGGATCACTGAGGGAAATGTTTATGGTGTGACCTTCGGAAACCATTTGGGTCATCATCGGCTCCACTCAAAAAGATGCAACTCAGCAACATCAAACCCCTTCCTTCACTGCAAGTGAAATCTCAAAGGTAGTTTCAATGAATAAGAGAATGTGGGGGGAAAGTCCACTACATGGGTAGGCAGAGAAGCAAATTCCATGAAAACCATTTACTTATTAATGCTTTTAGCTGAATTTCAATAAGCTGCATCCAGACAAGTTGAACATATGATGAGTGGATCCACCACTTCCTTGTGTTGGAGTTACTGTCAGCTACTGGCTTTCTTTGCTTCATTGTTCTGGTCCTTACCTCCTAGTCTTTGATGGCTATCTTTTCTGGCAGTTTAAATAACTGATGCGCTGTTTTAGTTCTCTGACTCTTTTCAGAAATAACTGGCAAGTGCCTCGTTCTTCTCATTGATTCTTTAATCCATGGAATTACTGGTTAGTTCTACCTTCTATCTGGGTGTGCTCACATCTTTTGAGAGCAGAATGAAGCTCGGGGATGAATTTGTGGACAGCATCCATATCTTCAGAGAAGAAGCTATGTCCATCAATGCCACTAGCAGTCTAGCAGGAGATGCCAGCTACAAAGTTGCCCTCAACAAACTCAGTGTATACTTTGAATGACTGAAAGCTTGCTTTCTCTTAAGCTGTTAGTAAGAGATATGTTTTGTAATTCTAATCACCATATCTTCATTCTATAGAATCAGGAAGCATTACATACATACATTATCTTTTGATAGAAGTAGAACAAGGTAAGCATGTGGTGCAGGATGGTGTTAGAGAGTGCTTCCTATGAATTCAATTTTCCACAGAAAATTCAGGTGAGATTTAACATTTTTTTAGTATCTTTTCAGTCAGTCTCTCAGTTTTTTTTCAAGAATCCATTCAGGCATGTTAATTATTCTTATGTTTTCCTTTGAAGCCCAATTTCTGCCTTTTCACAGTGCTATTTTCCTATTTTCCATAGTTCTTAATGGGTCTATTTTAGTTGGTTAACCTTTTAAATTGTTGAAATTCAAATGGTTGAGATCATAAGATTGACAATTTAAAATATTGAAAACCATCTATAAAAAAGAAACTGAGTTTTATGAAGATCTTAGTACACTGAGGATTGGGGAATTTGCCTTTCCCCCCACTATAGTGTGATCTCAGCATTAGTATATATAATTAGCAGATAATACAAGGGGACTTGCCCCCCCCCTGCTCAAACATTGTTTCTTTTTTGTAGTTGGCGTTTGTTATTTTAAATCATTCATCATATGATCCGGACTATATGAATTTTGACAATTTAAAAGTTTGACCAAGAAAAATAGGTCTCACTTAACATATTGTCTTTAACATCCAGTGTCTGTTTCAAGTTTTTGTTTTTGTAATGATGTATAGTTGTGCTCCAAGGCAGTTTTAACTGCTCAGTATTCTTTGCCATGCTGGATGGTTCCTGGAACAGCTTACTCGTTTGGTACTTTGCCGTGGAGATTCCTTTCCCACCTTCATTGATATCTCTCTGACAGACCAACAAGTATTATCCTGACCCTTGACTAGAGCTTCTTAATCAAGCTGCCATGGGGTGAAATGCTGGCCTTACCTTCCTAAAGATAGAGTTATTGGCCTATTTGTGTTTATTTAGTAGGGAAAAAAGAGCCCATATCTATGAGCAGATATTTATTTATTTTTGGCCACTAGGTCCATCTAATCAGAAACAATTTATAGTGGAGATTCAGCAAGAAAACATCCTGATAATTTACAGATTTACTTACAAAATGATGTCCACGACACGCAGACACGCAGACATGCAGACATGTAGACACTGTAGACCCTTGCATCTGTGTGTAAAACATTTGCTTTTCTTTAGCACACATGCTTTTCTTTTCACTTGTTTTGAAGACTATAGATAACTTACAGTGGCCAGTGTTTAGTGTACTAGAGGATAATCACTTAGAGCAGCTCTTGCTGGTTGGACTTGTGGATTTTAGTTGTCCTCTACAGCCACTGCCTGGAATGATGGGAGAGCACTGATGCGCAAAGATTATGGATGTTGACTACCTGTTGAACAACGGATGTTGTTCAGCTGGTCAGCAATATGAAATAGCTATTTTAGGGGTCTCAGTTACTTGTACATTATTAGCGAAATGGGTTTTAACTGAAATAAACTGACTGAATGTCCTACTACTCACCACAGAAATAAAAATATTTTGGGGGGGCAAAGCACCTCTCACTTCCCATGCGGGGACTGCAACCCTTTTAAATATACAGTCATAAAATCTAAGAAGAATAGTGGTTATCCCAAAGCAGCTGACAGACAAAAAAATGATGCAAATATCCAACAAGGTGACAACAAAATAGCACTTTTCTAAATTTAAAATTTTAAAATGTAAATTTAAACATGAGACTTTATTAAGATATGAGCAAAGAACAGGCATCTAACTCTTTGGGATTAAATCCGGTCAAGAAGGTATGCTCTGAAATATAGCTGGCACAAATGCTTTTGTATCAGACTACAGTCTGAGCAACCATTATGTAATTTAAAGATAAACCAGATTATTCAAACAATATTATGTATTCACATGTACATAATTTCATGCTTATTCCATACATGATTTCATGCTAATTTACTTCATCTTGTGTTAATATTTCACCATTTGATTTTTAAATAAAGTATTCCTGCAAATTAAAACTCATTTAATTGCACATTTCAAATATAATTTAATATAACACTTCTACAAAAATGTGTCATGCTTACCATCTCTTTTTAGCCTAATGCTTTTAGAGAATGTAACTTAAAACACTTATCATTTCTCAGATAAGTTAACACTAGCTATTTCTGTTTTCCTAAGTATGGTGTATTCCTATTCTACAAATCTTGAAGAAATGATGGAAGATCTATGATGCGCAACAAAATGATTTCCTACTGTCTCATCAAAATATTTATTCAGAAAATTTCTGATGTGTTTGTGTAGCCAAGATTTTAAGCTTACTGTTATCAAACCTAACTAAAACTTATCACAAGATCACAAGAGCACATAAGATCATAAATTACATATGCAATATTAGGATTAATAAAGTTTCTCCTCTACATCGTAAGTGCATTAATAAGACTGATAAACTTATATTCAATAGTAGAATGTACATTCTTAATTATCATTAAAATAACTCTTGGCAACATGGAGCACGCACATATTTACTATTCACCAATGCAATTATTAAATTATTTACATTTATTTTTAAATGATAACCTGGGTAGAGCCCACAGTTTCAGCTATTTTTGTATTATTTGTTACAATAGGCAAATGGATATTTAATACAAAGAATCTTTCCTGTAACATTATTAAAATCTGTAGTAGACTTCATTTGTCTTTCACATTTACCTTTTGTCTCGTAATATTTTATCTCTATCTGTTTAAAGAAGCTACTCATTAAATGTTTCATGAGCACAACAAATAAACTTCACAAGCACTGATTTGTGTAAATTAAGCAAGCATGAATACATCCAGACATGGGGCCAGATTCAGAAAGGTTACTTTGAGGTATAGGCCTTGTGTACAGCTTGCAGTAATCAGTTCTCTTTCAGTGATAACCTTACCACTGTATTGTACCACAAAGTGGTGCAGCACTGTGGTAGGCTGTCCCTGTGGCCTACTATACATGCTAATGAGGCATTCCAGGGGACTGGCCTATGTGAATTAGTGATGTGCTCTACCCCCAGAAGTAGCTGTGTTAAGGCATTTATATGTGCTAATGAACATGGCCAATAGCTTGATTCACCTATTGCTTCCAATCAGTGAGATCACTTTAGAGGTAAGTGCTGGAGAGTTTAACGGAGAGGTAGTGATGATGATGATGATGATATATATGTGTGTGTGTGTGTGTGTGTGTGTGTGTGTGTGTGTGTGTGTGTGTGTGTGTGTGTGTGAGTTTTGGGGCGATGCCACATCTAAATCCTCCCCAGACTACCAAACAAATCCTGCAATATTGGGGGGACACTAGGCACCATGGGCATCTCTTTATATTGCTCTTTAAAAGCACTTAACAGAAAATAGAGCAATGTTTTGCAGCACAAAAGACAATGGGTAGGAAGAACAATAGACACCAGGGATAATTCTTTATATCACGCTTTAAAGGGATTTAAAACTTCTCTAGACTAATGATCAAAGCATGCAATATTGGGGTTAGGTTAAACTAGATGCCAGGGATAACTCTTTATATTGTGCCTTAAAACCACTTAAAATTATTCAAACCATGTATTCTTGGCACTCATACTCACTGAGTGTGTTAGCTCTCTGCACCACCACTAGAGATCTGGGTGGTGCTTCTAAAATAGTACCTTAATTCTTTGGAAAAAAATTAAAGGAAGAGGGGGTAAAAGTTTCAAATGCTGCATCCTTGACACAAAGTATCTTGTCAAGCATAAGCCTTAACCCTATAGAGTAACTTATTATTTAGTATAATAAGGTGTTTCTTCCAATATAAGAAGTATGAAACTCTAATGTCTGGCATTATTTACCAATTGTAATGGTCCATGAGGTATAAAGAAAAGGGCATGTATAAGAGACAACAGTAGGTACATTCTGTAAAATCAGGGACAAGTGAGAGGGACAAGGGAGTGTCAATGTTGGGGGAGGCTTTGGGACAAAGCTGGAAGGAACACTAGATGACATCATGGGGAATTTTCAAACTACTACTTGGACTCACATAAACGTTAATACAGCAACAGGCCTAGCATCACAATGCACATTATGATTAATAAGGAGTATGAATCTTTTATGCTGGCATTATTGACAGACTGTAAGGAACATTGGTTTACGAGGGCAAGGGCATAACATAAGAGGAGACTTTGGGGACAGTCTGTCAACATAGGGAAAGATAAGGGGTATATTGGTGCTTGCATGTGTGGGACAGTGAATGGAGGCTGCCGGGGTCAATTCAATGCATATATCTCCAGTGTTGACTACCACATGAAAGTGTTAATAATGAGGGCCGGGATTCACTAATCCTCCGTGTAAGACTAAATAAGTCTTACTCGGAAACCGCAGCCTAAGAGGATGACATCAGCGCGCCATGCATATTCATGAGGGCGTGCTGACTCAACTCTAAGGCTAACATGGAGCATGCACGAGTGCAGGGGGTGTGTCAGACTGCCAAGCAGTCCAAAAATCCGCACCCCTGCAAGTCCCTCAATCTGCAAATGTCAACTGAAATGAGCGAGTCCGCTCAAATGTGTACATACCCAACACTACACTCCCCCACATTCTAAATCCCTCTACAATTATAAAATGTAAAACTTTCCTTTTTTTTTATTATTCCTGATATAACTGCCCGTATTTGCACGTGTTTTCAGTTAGCAGTAATATTATATATATATATATATATATATATATATATATATATATATATATATATATATTTATAAGTTGTTTGCGCGTAGCTGTGCATGGCACTAACTAGCGCAACCTCAGGCAAAGTCGGGCAACATCGGGCAACGTCGAGCAATGTTGAGCAACGTTGGGCAAAGTTGAGCAAAGTTGGCTAAACACAGCCACATCCCCTTGCCGGTCTGGCCAGTAGTAAAATAAAAAGCGATGACAGGCCTCGAACCTGGGATACTGTGCACCATAATCACAGTACTGAACCACTAAGCCATGACAGCTTTTGATATCCATGCACTGTCAAAACACATATACATATTAATGAAAGTTTACCCAGTGCTAAGCAGGTGTGCTTTTAGCTGAGAATTTTCAAAACCGGCCAATCACAAATAAGTGCGGGAAATGAGACATATTTAAGCTCCATAGGTGGGAATACTTGCCATAATTGGTTGTAGCTCCCATCTGCAGGCAGCATGACTGGTGTTGAAGAGGGCTCTCGCTTCCCAGCGCAATGGTGGGGCATTGAGGAGTCAAAAGTGATGGTTTGGCTCCTCATCCATAATAATGACTCCAGACTTTTGCAGGGCCAGTTCCAGGGCACTGAAAACAAAGCGGAAGCCTGGAACCATCTCGCACATGATCTCACCAGTGCCACAGGCATCCCTCGGACTGGTGAGCAGGTCAGACACCACTACTTAGACCTGAAGAGACGCAAGGAAGACCGACTGAACCAATGGATACAGGAGGCCTGTGGGATGGAAAATGCCCCACTACTGAGTAAGTAGCCATGGAATGAATTATGTAAGAACTGCTATCGTAGTCTATATTATGGATGGGTATGTCTCAATATCACTTCATTTACTTCACAGCTGCAGGTGTCCGTGCTGTGAATCAGCAAGCCTATGCAGACAGGCTGTGCCACCAGGCAGGTTAGTAATTATTCTGCATGTATTGTTATATAAAATAAGTGAGAGAGCCTGCAAAAAGTGTTGTAGCCCAATAATAAAGGTATAATAAGTCTTGAATAACATCTCTGCATGTATTGTTATATAAAATAAGTGAGAGAGCCTGAAAAAGAGTATTGTAACCCATTAATAAAGGTATAATACATCTTGAATGAGTCTTCTGCATGCACTGATATATCAAATAAATGAGAGAACCTCTAGAAAAGTGTGTAATGTAATTAATAAAGGTATAATTCCTGGAGTGTGTCCATGTCACTTTCTTCGAAATGTTGTACACTTGCATTATAGAAATAGTACTGTTGTATTAAGTGCTGTCAACCCACACTTGGGTAGGCCCATAGAAAGTGGATGAAGGGAGTGCCAGTAGCTGTTAAGCATATATACAGTCCTCAACTGTTGGTTCATGGCTGGCATGTATAGGTAAACTGGCACATGAGTAGCTTGTTATTGTGTTCCCCAGAAATGTCAGTGTGCTGCTAGAAATGTAGGGGGCTGTTAAAATATAACTGATAATGTCACCTGAACACATCCAGATATGTAGATATATAAATATAAATAAAATATATAAATCCGTAGCAGTAACATCTGCATCCTGGACAGTTTGTATGTTAGATACAGGTCAGGTATATAAGGAACTAACAAAACCCATTTCACAATTTAACGGACATTGCCTAGTGTAATAAGACATGTAGGGGATATATACCTGCAGTCAATAGGAATGTAGTGTAAACTATAAGTACATATAAGTTGTTAATGGAGGTATCTTTTTACACCCTACTGTATGTGCATAAACAATGCAATTCCACACCTCAGTGGGTATGTCTAATCTCAAAACATTTGTTGGGACATATGTCCTATTGGTTTATAAATATCTGCATTTACTTTGATGCATGTGCCCTGTTCAAATACCACAATCTTGGTGGCCTGTTGCCACCAATCAATCCTGCATGCTGTTGGAATGTCCACTGTTGTTCTATATATGCATGTGTTATGCTTGCTGTTCAACTGTTGGAACTCTGGTGTGTTGGGTTAATGGGAATATTACTGCATGCTGTTACAACTAATTTGGAATGCTGTTGGCTGGTACCAACCCATATTGTCATTAAATCCTCCTAAACATGGAATGTATGGGAAGGCCGTTCCCAGCAGACCCACGTGTCCCACCTCAGCTGGCGATGGCACCTGGCACCAGTAGGTCCGGTGCCCAGCCCGGGACCTCCTCCTCCATTGGCCCTGTGCCACCTTTAGGTGGAAGTGCTGCAGGGGATGGGGCTCATCCCCCCCTGCAAGCGTGGCTGGAGGAGGGCCACCTATTACCCTCTGAACGGTCCGGGCTGTGGTGCGTAGGGAGATTGAGCGTTCAGTCGCTGATCCTCTATGCCAGCTTGAGGCACGTGTGGCGTGACTCATGGGTGAGCCTGCCCCTCCTATGCAGCCTTCAGCACAGCCACCCTCTGGGCTGTGAAGGTGCAGTAGTGACTGCCCATGGGTGGGGATCTCAGTTCCACTGTTGCCATCTGTGGGCTCATGGGCTTGCAATTTCCAAACATCCTTCCCCGTCAATGTTGTTCACCCACCAAATGTATCATATTCCGCCCCTGTATGCATCTTGTTTGTCCTGTCTGTTTACCTCCCCAACCTACCTCCCCAAATATACCTACTTCCCCTACCCCACATTCCACTCTCACCTGAAAAAAAAAGGGCAATCTGCTCCCAAAAGAAATTACGCCCCATACATAGCTGCCCATTTTGCACACATGTCCGATGGACACATAAACTGATATTTAATTGGCAGTACAACATACTTTGTTGTCCTCACCCCTCTCTCAGGTGTGAAAGGTTTCAAATTTCCTTCCAAATTACTAGCATGTGCACAGCTGTTGCTGTTAGAGAAATGGGAAGCTATGGACCTTCCCTACACCTGTCCTGCACATCCCGAGCTGTTTTCCCTACTATCTTTCCCTCTTTGTGCCCCTTTTTCACTACTTTCCTATCTCCCCATTTTCTTTTCTTTCAAAGAAATGAGCACGGGGGTTAGCGGGAGTAAGCACTTTTAAGCAGTAGTTAGCAGGTTTGCGCGAGTGTGTGCTTGTGTGCACTTAGCAAAGTATTGCTATACATCGCGCAAACCTGCGCAAACCCACTTACAACTGCTTAAAAGTGCCTTAGTCACCCTGCATGTGAGGGCCCCTGTTCTGCACAGCAGCAAAATAAAACACCACTGTCAGTCTCGAACCCCAGACCTTGGACACACTAGACTGCATGAAGTACCACTAAGCCACAGTAAATATACAGGAGGTTGTTGCTGAAATATATATATCCATGCATCACAATGAGCGAATGTAAAGGAAAGATAGGAATTCCATAACACAAAACCTGTTCTGTGGAACTTTGCCAGCAGTTGTTGTGGAATTGCATTACATGACTGTGATAACAGAACCAGACATTCTAGCAGTAAATAATGTTACAGCAGCACTTTACAACCCCCACACAGCATCATAGCAGGACAATCCCCACCCAAACGTACAAAATACCTGTGTGTTCAGGGTCCAGCAAGGATGTAGGTAGTCATACTCAGTACTGGAATTGTCCAGTTTCCATGAGCATCCTGTGCTAATGTCAACAATAAAAAAGCACCAACTGTGCAGAAGTGAGTACATTAATATTCACAGTATAGCAGTTCACAAACAGTTCATGTGCCAAATGAATGCATCTCAATAACTACGTATGTACGGCAGCTAAATGTATAAGTAGAAAAGAAACTACATACTCCCATGTATCTTGTGTTAGCATTTGTAGGGGTGAGTACAATTCTACACTACAACTGTTTACTGGAAGTGGCAACATTCAGGTCTGAGTACAACATTCAAATCACTGGCTACACCCCTAGCTTCAGATATAAGAAGTATACCAACCTTCTGACTTACACAACGGTGTCCACAGCAAACAAGCATGGGCCCCACTTTGGAAAACTGAAAGGGCTAAGCCTACCTGACCTAGCAATTTATAGCATTGGGTTGCTATGACAGTGAGTACTGCAATTACCACACAGCAGGCTGCATGCAATTACCAACTGGTGGCCACCAATTTGTGCAGAGGCCATCACATGCACATGTGCAGATACCTATAAAAGCAGGCTGTACTTGCTGTCCACACATGCAATCATTTCATTGCAGCTATGGAGAGAGAGAGAGAGAGAGAGAGAGAGAGAGAGAGAGAGAGAGAGAGAGAGAGAGAAACACACACAGACAGACAGACAGACGGACACCGACAGCTACAACAAGAGCAACGGCAACAGCAACAGGAAAAAAAAAAGATATTAAAAAAAATATATATATATTAACAAAAAAAATTATATTAAAAATAATTATACAAAACACACAGAACTGACAAATACAAACACATACAAAGGAAAGGTATGTAACAGATATGTATTTACTGACATGTAGTAGATGTTTTTGAAGAGTACTCTACATACTTTGAATCATCCATATGTGGCAGCAGTACGTATCTATGCACAGATGCCCTCCATAACTACTGCCATGGAGAAATCAGTGTGTAGCTGTGTGCAGTGGGATATGACTGTGACATATGTAGTTCAGCATTAAATGTCAAACATCTGATCCATGTTATCTGTGTTCTGTACAGTAGTGTGTACAATGTCTGTTTGGGGGAGTAGCGCATACAGTTATATAAACATGGATGTGACAGAGTAACGAATGCATGATAGTCATATTAAAGTGTAGCTTAGCATTGGCAACAGCTGTACCAGGCTAGTATGCTAATCTAGCATTTGCAGCTATATATACACCCTGTAATATTACTGTGTGCTCACATGTGACACCTGTTCATGTTGCAGCAAGGCTCAACAGGTCAGCTGTGAGGTCCATGGACTTACAACAGTGTGGACCGTGTGTGTGTATGGCACACACATACGGAGAGATCAGTCTGTGTCAGATATATTAGCATCTGTACATGTGCATAGAGCAAGGGACATACTGCAACTGTTTGTAAAGGGTGGACATATATATGTTGGTGAAGGTTGTTATGTGCATATTTCTATGTAGGTTGTAGTGTGTGGCAAACAAGACAGCATACAGTGCTGGTATACGACATGTGGTGGTTAAATGCTGTGGGTATGATTTGTCAGGTTTGCAATGTTGCAGCCAGTGAGGCCTGCTAAAGCTACATGGTCTGCGAACACCTTCAATGCATTCCGCACAACACTGTGCAATATTATTACATAACTGTATACCTCACAACCTTCGCATAATTGATATTCCCACCATGAAAGGCGGACTGTATATGTGCCTATATGTATATCTATATGTACACCAATGGATGTTAATATGTATGTATGGATGTTAATATGTATGTGTATATATACATATAAATATATATATATATATATATATATATATATATATATATATATATATATATAGAGAGAGAGAGAGGGTCATATTTACTGCGACAGATGCCTGGTGACAAAGCCATGGACTCAAGCTCAATGTTGAAACTGCATTGGCATCCCTTCTGGCAAAACCTCCGTACCCATGAACTACCACATAGGTGGTAGTCTACTTAGCACCAAAAGTGTGATAAGAGACCATGGGACACAGGTGGACAGTAGTCTCCCCTTTGATAATCACAGTGCCACACTAGTCATGTAATCTGTCTACGTGGCACACCTCCTCACAAAAGGTGTGTCATCCAGGGAAATATAGGTCAGTGTTCCCTTCTACTCATCACACATAAAACCCATTATAGAGTACAATGCCCCATGTGGTATGTACCTCACAAGACATCTACAGCAACTGGAAAGGCCACAGACATACCTCACAAAGAGTAATACTGGCCTCAAACAGATGCCCTATGCAGACCGTCTCACAAAACCACAGCTAGACTGTGTTGCATACCGCCTACCCAGAGGTGACCTCTGCCTAACATACAAAGCTATGTCAAACCCAGAGCTGTTGGACATGCTCCACGTAAACAGATCACAATCCCTACCAGCTACATGCTCTAGGGACCTAAACCTTGTCACCTCAATAGACAGAACATGCTGGAGGGATACATTCCTATCTCAGAGACATCCCATACTCTGGAACAAACCACCTATCAATAGCAAACCAAGCTCCTCATTAGCAGTCGTCATGAATAATCCTGATGATTGGATGGGAGATAGGAAATACACATGGGGAATCACCTCTGTGGCTCTGCTGGACAGGGGCACGTGAAATTAGATTACATGTGTGTCAAAGGCCAGGGCAGCATATGGCTAGGCTTCTACAGGCCCTAGGGCCAATAGCCTATTACCTACCTATGAACCGATACACACCCAAATGTACTTGTTGCAATAATTGCTATGTGAGGTTGACTGAGTGTGATGGTGAAAGTGTTGGTGAATGTGTTGAGGTTCTGTCTATGTGTGATAGCTTAGTGGGAAACTGTTTCCATCATGCTATTTTGTGTCCTAGCTCTGATCCCAGCAAAAGATGTGTATGCTATTGCTAGGCAGAAAAAGCAGTATGGCATACGGTCTGACATAGTCCCTTGGTGTGGACTGGGGTGTGCCATTGTAGGCTAAAGCAGTACATGTATGCTAATTGATTGGTATTGCTGGTGAATCCAAATCCCGTATGAACTGTAGTACTACCTGAAGCTGTATACCTAAACAGCACAGTTTGGTGTATGTCCACATTGCTTGGAAACACTATTACGTGTATTCCCTGTAGTCCTCACAGATTACATACCTCAGGCATAATGTTTTGTAAGTACTGACACACAGTACTGTATGGTACACAGGTAAAGCTCACCTGGGTTGCCATACCTTTGTGTCTCGTATGTATGTGTGATGTGTCTGTGGGTATGCCTGTAACATTTCCTCGGTCATATGTGTGTTACAGGATATAAGTGCGTATCTAGCAACATGTATAGTCTAGTACAGCAGTATGCCACCTATACTAACGAATGTGCACATATGTTAGGCAGGGGTTTGCCACCAACAACTAGTGTGATATACCCATAATACTGTAACTGGACTTTACAATCATTACAATGGATGACATATTTCATTATGCATTAGTTTGATATATACCTCCTGTGGCTAGGTGGTGCATTGTGTCACATACAGTGTGACATGTACTGTTGTATAGTCTTACATACTGGTTTCTCTTTGTTGCTGTGCAGAACATGGTTTGATATATAGAGTGTGCCAGGCACTGTCAGGCAGTTGTGGTATGAGCACTGATATGTGGTATTGAAAGTGTGTATCCTCTGACAGCCAATAGGTTGCTATATATGGCAGTTCAGTGATATCTGTATTTTAGAATGTTAAGTGTGCCACATGACTTGCTCACACATATTGTTTCATTGTCTTCCAGGGTCATGGCTCACCATCGCAATCCGACATACAGCCCAGCTGAGGATGAGCAGATCACAACCAGCTTGGTTCAGCACTACGCCCTGCTGTTCTCAAGAACCAGCCAGGACCAGCATGAGTGGACTGCACTGTGGCAAGATGTTGTCCATTGGGTAAATTACATAGGCATGCATAACCGGACATATGAGCAGGTACGCCATCACTGCAGTGATTTACTTAGACATGTCCAGCAACGTGCCACTGATGTCCGTAGACAAGAGCTTGCCACAGGTGGTGGGGTAGCCATCCATCCCCCCTCACCAGAGTGGAGGAGCTGCTCCTCAGCCTGGTGGCTCCTGGCCAACAATAGCAACAGCAAACATGTATCATCATGGAGGCCGGAGACACCCAGAGAGTTGATACGGAGCGTGCAGGTAACATGGCATATCTGTAGACTACTGTTACCTCTATTGGTAGATCATACATATGTGAGATGTGTACTGTGTAGTTAGAAGATGTGGAGCCTGGTGTTGTGCAATACTGATAATTTTGAACATAATCTGTAGGCCTGTGACTGTCAACCATTGTACTACTGTAAGATTGCAAACCCACAGTAGCAATGCCACAGTTGTTGGCACTGACAAACTGTCTCATATCCTTGTAGGTCTCTCTGGTGTGACAGCAAGGCAGCAGACCCATGCTGGTGAGTGTGTTCTACATTTAATATTGCATGATATATGTGCATGTCACAGGTGAGGTGTAGGACATGTACACGTAACACACCTACGCATAATGCATGCTGTGCATCTTTGCTTTGAGACTATACACATCCCAGTAACGTGTGTAGCTGCCTCAAACACATGCAATACACAGAGCATTCCACACAATTGTGGCAAAACTGTAGTGGACATTGGATAAGCAGAGATGATACACATGCACACAACATACACAACATTGTCATACCCAGTACACGTTAATATGCTACACATAGCGTATTCAGACACCCGCTGTAAGGTCACACTCCAGTATCCCAAATGTCATCCACACAGCACACATAATATACCTGAGGGGTAGGGACCTATCATGGGGCTGTGTGACACTCTGCAACACATAACACATTCATGTTAGGCAATGCTCCCTGTTGGGCACCTTACAAACCCATGTAACAACTGGTTGTGAAATGGTGAATGTAGCCATGGTACTGCAGTTCAGGTACAGCATCCTAGGTGCCGGTCTGGCACACATTAGTAGCCTTGAGTGACCACATGATGCTGCATGATGCTGGCTCATGGTACTACACCCCATCCAGTTACAGTAACCACAGTACTACACATGGCATTCATTGCTATGCACCTCACTGTTGTGTGTGTGCAAACATATGCACCTATACACAATACGCATAGCAATCACCATTTTTACAAAGTGACATATATATGTCTTGTAATGCTATGGAGTGTATAGGTCACATGACACACATTGGGTATGTGTGATGTTTAATGTTGCAGTTGCGTTGTGGCATGCCATGTCATGGCTGGCACTGGCATGTACACAATATGTCCTACACTCACAATAACCACTGTACAATGGCTATGTTGAGCAATGGTATTCCATCAGGTATACATGCACCACTCATCCTGTGTGTATACATAGCATGCATGTGCTAAACCTGTATCCACAATTATCTGCTAAAGACACAGATGCTCTAATCAGAAATGGATATCTATGTGACACACAGATACACATGCAGCCATGGTATATATACCCGTGAGTGATGGTGCACAGGACATTGCAGAGCTTTCAATACTTGCACAGCAATCTTGTGTCCATGTACACATTGCGTTCCAGGATGAAGCCAATTACTGAACAACAATACACATGCATCAGAGCCATGTATACTGTTATTAGCAAGGGCTGTCTACACCCGCACTGCATGCTGTTGAGCAACACAAGTCCTGCATGCTGACACATGTGATATGACTGTTTGGCTTGTGATACTTTACCCCACCATCAACCGCTATTGAGTATGTTCTGGATTGCTGGTGGTGTGTGTGTGTGTGTGTGTGTGTGTGTGTGTGTGTGTGTGTGTGTGTCTGTTTAAGTAAGGTGTGTATTTGTGTGCATGTGTACATGTGTACATGTGTTCATGTGTGCATGTGTGCATGTGTTCATGTGTGCATGTGTGCATGTGTGCATGTGTGAATGTGTTCCGACATCATGTACAGGCCGTAAAGTGTGTTTCCTGTCTTCCTCTCACAGGTGCTGAGGTTGGGCTGGTTCACTGCAGCAGGGAACCTGATGTCACTGAGCAAAATAGTGATGATGAGGATAGGTGTGTTGAGGCACAGGCATGTTTGCCAGGGTCTGTCATTGGACCACCAATCGAAAGAACACAAGTTTCTACTCCATCCATGCACACAGTCATACTGCCAATACATCCATCACCAATGCCCTTAGCTGAGGGACAGTGTACAGTCGGCATTGGCCAGGACAGTGTGGTATCTATGGCACATGCATCCCAACACAGCAGCCATACCCAGATGTCTGGAAGGGTACCACATAGGCAGATGTCCAGGGGTTCTCGTCGGAGCACTGCTGCTCATCATACCCCTGGTAGACGTGCCACAGGTCTTACAACCTCACGCATGTTCCAGTCTGTCATGGAGGCACAGGCACATATGGAACGGTACACCAGACAGGGACTAAGGGCACAGAGGGCACATAACACTGCTGTAATTGTCAGTATTCGTGACCTAGCAGGTGCCATCCGTAATTACACTGAGGTCACTGATAGACATTGGGGTGAGACATTAGATATCCTCCGCAATGTCATGTCCATGTGTCAGGACAGTGCAGGATGGCTGAGACGTCGAAGTGGATGTATGCCAGCAACATCAGCAGCTGGCAGTCGTCGCGGATGTCCCTCAAGTCACAGCCACTCCCATAGTGCCAGTACCAGCCCCAGCAATGTTGGGGGTGGGCTGTCCATAGACCATCCTAGAAGACCATGTGCACATGGCTCTGGACAGTCCCAGCAGAGACCTGGGTCCAATGTACATCTGTCCACCTCTGAGGATAGTACCTAGTCTGGCTTAGTACCTGATACTGTCAGTAGCACACCTGCCAGGCACAGGTACCGTGTCCGTGGCCAGAGATGGTGATCTGTAAAGCCTGGCAGGTACAGTCTGTGGCTGTCCCACAAATCCCCGTATATGGCAGCCACATGGTGGAACTGTGTGCATGCAGACACACACACACATAAAACAGACACCTAGGGCTAACACATACCCACACACATTACATCAACACTGGCACATAGCAGTACTCTTGGCCCTCACACACACACACACACACACACACACACACACACACACACACACACACACACACACACACACACACATACATGTCGATTGTATGGCTCAATGTAGGCCTCTGGCAAACCAACAACACACCCTGTGCATATGATGAAACCTGTGCCACCTCCTGTCATCTGTAACATTGATGCAGGAACAGGCTACCATGGTGCTGATGCACAGGGTGACTTTACAGCAGTATAGCAATGTTAGCATGTTGTCAGCAGTAGAGTGTAATGATATCCTTGAAGGTGTAGCTGAGCAGGCATGATGCATTAAAGCTATGATTGTCAATGTAGTATTGTTTACACCAGTGTTAGTTCCAATAGTTTATTGTCCGCCCACATGCCACTTGGCTGATGTGTGCAGTATTGGCAGCATGTGTTAGAGAGTGGACAGTACATGTGGGATGTGTGTAGCACAGATTTGCAGGTGTACATTTGTGAACATGGTGGAGGTGCACTGTCTGCATGTACGTGCATAGTGGACACATGGGCAGGGTGACATGCCCTGTGTTACACAGTAACACTCCATAGTTTCTATTGGTGGCCAGTATGCATTGTACTACACACATTTTGGAACTTGAGTGCACATGTGTGTATGACATGGTTTGACACTGTGCTGTGGGTGATACTGTTACTATCTGTCATTATTTTGCATTCTGGTAGTATACATCACCTCAACAGCCTGACCATAAACAATCATTAGATGATGTCTTGACAACTGACACACAGATGTAGGACACACATTAACATTTGGATCCTTCAGGTACTATACTATGCCAGTAACCAGTGGTATTCACCTGCACCCATTCCTGAGACAACTCCTGTTTGCCATATAGCTCTCTTAGGTACAAGCAATCACAGTAGGGATATGTCCGTCCACATCTGGAAATGCATACTGTGGCCTATAATGCATTCTCCAGGAGACACACACATCCTCCACAAAGGTATCATACAGACAGATACCTGTTGTCAAACCCATGCTGTAAAGCTATAAGCCAACCAGAGCATAGTCATCCACCTTTACGAAACATAGTATCCCCACAGTACCACATAGGTAGTAGCCACCAACATGTTGAACAAGTACCGATGTGTACATGCAACCAAGTGTTACGTCATCTCTACTTTGGTATTCACATTTCCAAAGGTATTTAGAAATCCCTCGCTGGATCACATAAGCAATAAGGGGTCTGCATGCATATCCACAAAAGTTGTTGTACACCTATAATGAAAAACCATCATTGACAGACTTTGCTGCATTTGAACAGGTCTGTAATATACCTCAGCCATAAACCCTCACTCACACAATTCAATAGAAACTGTAATGAGTGTGTGTGACACGGATGACCTAGGCCAGGGATCACTGCAGTCGCTGGCCTTGTCACAAGCATACAGATGTGACCTAAGGTCTGGAAAGTGGCAGCACACTCTGGCAAAGATGACAGATGTGCTCATGGAGAAAGCAAGGTTCCCACATATGAAATAATTGAGGTCACATGTACGTATATGTATTTGCCACACAGCTACCTGACATGTGCAATGCACATACTGTTGTCAAACAGTAGTAAAAGCAAAACCCACAACACATTGACCAACAGTGTCACACACACACTCACCAAGTGCAGGCTTCAGACCCCTACCTAACTACTTCATGATACTAGAGGAGTAAGCATTAACATGACGTGCTATACACATTACTGGGAGTTCACTTTTCCACAGGTATATTTGTAGGATGGTGACATCATCAGACTTGGGAAAGATTAGTATACCACTTTTAAGGTGTTTTACTACTCTCCAAAGAAATCACACACAAACACATTTGTCAAGTGCAGGATTCAAACCCCTATCTAACTATTTCATGATACTAGAGGAATACGCATTAACACGATGCACTATGCACATTACTGGGAGCTCTCTTTTCCACAGGTATATTTGTAGGATGGTGACATCATCAGACTTGACAAAGTTTAGTATACCACTTTTAAGGTATTTTACTACTCTCCAAAAAGGTTGCTCCTGTCCAAGGAGATCATACACCAACACACACACTTGTCAAGTGCAGGATTCAAACCCCTACGTAACTACTTCATGATACTAGAGGAGTACGCATTACCATGATGCACTATACACATTACTGGGAGCTCTCTTTTCCACAGTTATATTTGTAGGATGGTGACATCACCAGACTAGACAAAGTGGGTTACATTAGGTGACATTAGGTGGGCTACATAGAAGGAATGTCTAAACACTTTGGCCATGTGATCATCAAAGGAGAGTTTACTATCTACCTGTGTCCCCAGGGCCATAATGACTTTCTCCGTACATACTGGATTACCACCTATGTGGTAATTTGTGTGCACTTTGTTTTATCCAAAGGGGATGACTATGCATTCTTTGGCATTCTGCTTGAGGGTATTGTTTTGACACCAGGTATCTGTCTCTGTAAGACCTTTCTGGAGGATGTCTGTGTCAGCCGTAGAGTCGATTATGGACCACAGTTAGCAGTCATCTGCAATCCTGTTCAGCCATACTCCTCCTGTGCTTGCCTGTACCTCTGAGCAGTATCTACTGAACAGGTGGGGTCCCAGGACCAAGACCTGTGTGATGCCATTTGTGACTGGTTTAGAGTCGGACATGGCACCTGCAACCCTGAACATGTGTGTTTGATCTGTGAGCCACTTGGCCACCCATCCTGTGACATAGCTGTTAATGTTCAGTCTTGTTGCATGGGGCAACTGTTTGAGGCCAGTAATCCTCTTGTTGAGGTACTTCAGTGGTCTTTACAGCTGCTGATGGTGCCTAGTCGGATTCATCGCAAGTGTGTTGTGGTACTCTCTGATGGGTCTGATGACTGATGAGTAGAGGGAACCTCCTTTGACCTACATGCACAGACCTTGGCAGGTTGTGTGAACACATAGCATGGTTTTCTGAGCACTTTGTGAATGTGTTTCTGGAAGTAGAGATGACTAACCACATTTGCCCATAGATCCCTTATTATCACCTCCATATTTAGCCTAAGTGTGTGAACATGCCCAGTATGACATTTCAGTGTGATGCTGAATGAAATCCACTACATTTGTTGAAGTGTGTGAGCACAGCCACTATAGACATTTATACTATATGTGGGTGGAAAAGCAAGTTGTATTTTTACAGCAGAGCTCACCTTTGTGTCATGGATCAACAGGGATCATGCTGTGCCTGCAGGGCTTCCATGAGACACTTTGCATAGACTTATTAACATTTCTACATACAGGGGGGGCAGCTATTCTTTGTACATTTCTACCCAGGGGCACACCTGATTGTTACTGTGGGTGTACATAGGATGAGGGGTTCACCTGACACTTATACACATTTGCTATGCCTGCACTGCTATGTAAGGTACTCCATTTCAGTCTATACTGTTGCCTATCATACTGGCTTGAGGCATACTACTGTACTACAGATCTTAGCATCCACTGTCACGGATATTAGATTGCGACTTCATGGCCTACCCAACCCACATCACACCGCCTGGCCTGCTGTTCTCTGTCTGCATAGGCCTGTGGGGGAGGTTACCCATATGCCTCTTTAGGGGCATGCTACAGCATTTCTTTGTGTTTGCATTAGTGTACAATTGTCTGTGGCTGTGCTAGTGTAATGCTGTCATGGCTTAGTGGTTCAGTACTGTGACTATAGTGCACAGTGTCCTGTGTTCGAGCCCTGTCACTGCTTTTTATTTTCATGCTGGGCAGACCAGACTGCTTAAAGAACAGTAAAGCAGATATCAGCATGTTTACCTGACTTTGCTCAACTTTGCCCGACTTTGCCCAACATTGCCCAACATGGCTCAACGTTGCCCGGAGTTGCGCTAGTTAGCTCGGGCAATTTTGTTTACATATACTAAATAGTGGTAAAAGCTGCTTAGCACTGCTTTATATTGCTTAAAACATGGCAATCATGCCTCAGGTGGTGCTGCAGGACTGCCTATGTCGGATGCACATAGTACACTCCCTATACATGTGTGGAAACAGGTAGTGTCAAGTTAGGCATTCCTTTTATTTTATGTGTGAGTCAGAGAGAGAGGTATCATTTCCAGGGTTCCTACTGAGCCAGTGTATGTGCTATGCGTTGTCTCTTTGCCAAGACCAAGGCATACTGGGCACGCCTCCTTCTGCCTACTGGGGCAGGCTCAGGTTGTTCCTCCTCTGAGTCATGCTGTGCCTGTGCAGGCCTTGGCAATGGTGGGGGGCTGTTTGGCCCTGCCCCATGCTGTTCCTGCTGCAGCTGTTTTTGCAGGATCATATTGTGTAGCATGGCACATACCATGACAATTTGGGTACAGGTAGTTAGTGAGTACTGCAAGGCTCCACCAGATGTGTCCACCAGAACCGTGACTTGAGCATCCCAAACACACGCTCAATTACATTTCATGTTTGTGCATGTGCCTCATTATGGAGTTCTTGTTCAGGTGTGTGTGCATTTCTGATGGGTGTCATCAGCCACGGCTCCAGTGTGTGACCATTAGGGATGTCCCCATTGGCAAAAATCTGGTACAACTGCGTCAACTCGGACAGGTTAGTGTTTCCTAGATTGCAAATTTACCTAATTTGCATAGCTTTCAGCAGCAAATGAGGTAATTTACATAACATAACACTGTCCGTGCAAGAGTAGTTTTTAAGAGCTCTCATGCATGCCCTTGCCGGCTGTTGCTGGATCGCTCAGCAGACATATTGGATGTCTGGAGTCTTACTCTACTCTTAGACTCAATGCAAGCCTTCGTGAATCCGGCCCGAGGCCTTTCCAAATTATGGCTAACACATCTCTGAATCACAGCCCATTTTGGCCACAGATCTTACCACAGGTGGTGGGTTTCTTTCTCAATCCCCATAATGGTCTTATGCTTCTTTATATCTAAAGTGATACTTCAGATTGTATAAATTTTACAGTGGTATGCTATGAGGCCAGATAAAAACTCATAGCATTACCATTCAAATGTAAATCAATTCCTTCACTAAATTACATATGATTCTTAGTCATAAAGTCAGTATTTCTATCAAAACGTAGTATCAAAAACTATAACTGATTCCACCTCCTGGTAAAAGTGAAATGCACACAAATGATAATCATGTTGAACAGAGATATACAAGGACAGAATATCTACTCAGAAAAAACTGTATTGTGGTAAGCATTTGGTTAGCTGCTTTTTTATTTAAAAATGTTTAGTTCCCATAACATATGCTGGTTTGCTTTGTACCAATCCATCCATCCGTTTGAATCTCCTTTTTTTCTCATGTTTGCACATGGACTTGGGGAATCACATCTACAGTGACCATCATCTAGGGACAATATTCACACAGCTAGGTGGCTAGCCCTGCCACTGTTGTTCTTCCAAACCACACAGATGTACATTCATAACTACAGCCAGTTTAGTGTATCCAATCCACCTACTGCATATCTTTGGGATGAAATAGCAGGAAAAATGAACTTTCTGTTTTCCACTTTGATCTATCAAATAGGTACTGCATATATTTCTGAAGTTTTGCAGAAAATGAAAAAAAAAGTACTTCAAGATTTTCGGTGAACAAAGTCAGCTTCAGCAATGTACACAAATTTATTTCTGTTATACAAAATCACAATTCAGTTTCAGACCCTTAATGGGATAGCATGGCAAATTTCTGAAGGAATTAATATTCATAGCATTTTTACTATTCCTTGATCATATTGTTTAGTAAGTACTGCAGTCTGTTTACTTCTTCTTACTTGTTTAAAATGCTGTCAGTCCTTATTTGTAAATTAGGTAATTTATTTAGGCCTTTGTCTGTCAAGTGCTTTAATTTCTCTGTAGGAGATATGTTGTGCAGGAGCACTTATACAAATGCACACACACCTTTATCCACACACCTACGTACATGTTTTTACACACACACACACACACAGACATATATATATATATATGTATATATATATATATATATATATATATATATATATATATATATATATATATATATATATAACGCATCATACACACACACACACACACACACACACACACACACACACACACACACACACACACACACACACACAATTTGTATTGTTTCTAATTTCCTTATGCTATATTTTTCAATTATAAGCCTACCATTCTAACTTTATTTGCCATTTACATAATTGTCTTCCTCTTTTACCCACTTAGTTGACAAATAGAGTTATTTAATTTGCACATATTTATTAACTAATGTTCTCAGGTCATGACTGAAAAGGGTCAACAGACCAGCTCACTTACCTGGTTAACAAATCAGAAATAAGCAAACAAGCAAACGAATCAATGAATAAATAAATAAACTGGCATTTAAGGAACTGAGTAAATGATGCAAATAACTGTATGATTAACCACACAAAGCTAAAGAAGGCTCATTTGATTTCCTCAGTAGAAGTTAACCTGTGTTTTATGTTATCTCTAGTGTCTCTGGTGTTCTTCAAGAGGTGACACTGGTGGTCTATGCATAGGCAGTTTGACCAAGGAAAGTACAGTTGTATAAATTGCCTTACCCCATAACAGTAGATGTATAAATTCCTTACTGATGCAGTAACCTTTTGACTATATGGGCTGTATCGTGACTAGAATAAAACAACCGTCCACCTTCACAAAGCTCTATCTCCCTCCCACACCTTCACTTCTGAAGAGGGAAATCAGCAATCAGAGTGCAGCTTTCGTTAAGACTTTCCTGCCTATACAGAGAGAGAGAGAAGAGCCTAACAGTTTTGAACCAATAAACTATGATAACAATCAGATATATAAAGAAGAAACATAAAGAACCCTAGTTTATATCCCAACTATAACTATATATAAGAGAAGGGGGATAGAGGGTGGGTGCAGCTACTGCTGCATTGAGGAATTCAAACATCTACTGTTATGGGTAAGTGTAACTTACACAGCTGTACTATATTCATCATTCCCACTGCTGCTGTAACCTTTAGGCTACATGGGTTGATTACCACAGCCTGTCCAACCTGCTGGGAGGAAGGATACGGATCCAGGCCCCACTGAAGACTGGTCCTAGCAAAACTCAAAGTGGACCTGGGAAAGGAGTTCAGTTTGCAATCATTTGTAAAAGCATGCACAGAGGACCATGTAGTTGTCTCTAAAATATTTCGAGTCCACACCTTTCCAGAATGGCATTGATGAAGAAAAGGCTCTATCAAAGTGAGCCTTGATGCTGACTGGAGTGGATTTGACATGGTGGGAATAACAAAAAGCAAAAGCTGAGGACCAACACCTGCAAATTGTCTGTTTAGACACAGGATGTCCCCTTGTTGTCCCATAATAAGAAATAAAGAGCTGATCGGCTTTTCTAAAAGAGTTTTGTCAAAATAGTACCTGAACTGCTTCTACATGTCTAGAATATGCAGTATACGTTCTTCCTTTTTGTGTTTCTGGATAGGAAACTGGGAGATTGATGGTTTTATTAAAAGTAAATTTGGAAACCACTTTGGTATAAAAGAGGGGGTTGTTCTTAATGTGACCCTATCTCTGCAGAATATGAGGTAAGGTTCACCCACCATAACAGCTTGCAACACAGATAGTCTTCTTGCAGATGTCAGAGCAATGACGGGTACAGTTTTCCAAGTGAAGAAACTTAAATAAGTCTAGTAAGCAGATTCAAAAGGTAACAATCAACTTTTCCAGTATAAAGTTGAGATTCTAAGTAGGCGCAACCTGTTTATGAGGAGGTCTTGGGTATAAATCTTATTTCAGTAACTGCATTGCCATAAACAGAAGGATCCTCAATCCTCCTATTTCTCTTCTGTTTATGGCATCCGTGTAGCCAAATGGGTAGAGTAACAGCCTTATGTGCAGTAGGTGCATGGTTTGAATACATGGAAGGGTTATTAAGCAGTTATTGTCCCCTGCCATTAATAAACTCTACAACAGAAGGAAGAAACTGTTGCAGAAAAAGGTGAAGTCCCAAGACTGGAAAAATTTCTTATTAGCCTCAACAAAAAGTTGAGATCCCTCATCAAAAACTCCAAAGCCAACTATGAAGACAGAATTGTGGCAGACACAAAAAATAACCACAAAGCCTTCTATAGGTATATCAAGAATCTCCACAATGGTACCTCCTATACTGAGTCAACAGATATTGCCAACATACTGGCCAACAGATTCAGTGCCACCTTTACCCCCAAAGGACCAATCTCAATACTGGAAGAATGCCAGGCACCCAGCATTACTGCAGCACAGGTTAAAGCTGCATCCATGGGACCGAACAATATCCCTGGCTGTGTTCTACATGAATTACAAAGTGAACTGGCACCACATCTATGTGCCCTGTTCACTCACAGCCTCACCTCAGGCTTTGTCCCTACCGAATGGCACACTGCTACATTCATCCCTCTCCATAAAGGAGGCGCAACTACAGACCCTGGGAATTATCACCTCATTAGCCTGACGAGTCTGATATGTAAGGCTACAGAGCACATTGTCATGGACATAATTAACAAGGATATAGGGAATCTCCAAACTCTAGATCCCACGCAATTTGGTTTTGTGAAAGGTAGATCATGCTTGCTCAACCTGGTTGACTTCTTTGAGTCAGTCATCAGAGCTGTGGAAGAGGGTAAGGCAGTTCATACAGCCTACCTCAATCTGGCCAAGGCCTTTGATACCATTCCTCATTTAGGAATTATTGATAAACTCACCAAACTAGGCATCAACCCCTATATCGTTAGGTGGGTTGCAAACTGGCTCACAGATAGAACCCACAGTGTGAAAGTAGCGGACTCCAAGTCAGAATGCTGACCAGTCACAAGTGGAGTCCCACAGGGATTGGTCCTGGGTCCTCTCCTGTTTGGCATCTACTTCTCAGAAGTCCAGGCCAACACCGAGGGACTCAGGTTGACCAAGTTCACAGACAACTGCAAGCTGGGATCCATTATTAATTCCCTAAGTGATGCAGACATCCTACAGAAAGGTCTCACTGAGACCAATGACTGGTGTTGAAACTATGGCCTTAAGCTTAATGCCAAAAAATGTGTCATCATCCCCTTTGGGAAAAACTCTGTTCCCACTAATTACCACATTGATGGGAGCCTACTGAACACTGAAGGCATTATAAGAGATCTAGGGACACAGGTTGACAGCAACCTCTCCTTCGGCCACCACATTGCCACTGTGGTCAGAAAGTCCTATGTGGCACATCTTGTTACCAAGGGTTTTGCATCCAGGAAGAAAGAGGTCATCATTTCTCTCTGCTCTTCCCTCATTAGGCCAATCATCGAGTATAATGCCCCATTTAGCAAGTGCCTCACTAGACACCTGCAACAGCTGGAGAGGCCACAAAAGTACCTCATGAAGAGGATCCTATGCCTTAAACACATGTCCTACATGGACAGACTCAAAAAAACTCCATCTTTCTCCATCTCATATCTTCTACTAAGAGGTGATCTCTGGTTGGCTTACAAAGCCATGTCTGATCCAGCTCTGTTAGAAATGCTACATCTAAAGAAATCCCAATCCCTCCTCACCATACGCTCCAGAAACCTCAACCTCATTACCACAATGAACAGAACATGCTGGAGGGACAGGTTCATAACCCAGAGACTGCCCATGCTCTGGAATAGACTTCCCATACATGTCAAGCAGAGCACCTTACTGGCCCTCTTCAAGAGAAATCTTGATGAGTGGATGGGAAGTAGATTGTTCACCCCGGGGATCACTCCAGTGGCTCTATTTGATAGAGGCACTGGGAACTAACGTCGGATGGCACAATGCCAGGGCACTTCTATGGGCTAAGCTTGTAAAGGCTTCAGGGTCATTAGCCTAGTACACACCTATGAACCTATGGGCAGATATGCTGAAATGGCCACAAGATGAACCTTTATACAGGTTAACCACAGTAGTTGGTACCTTTTCACTTTTGGCTAGCCAAAGTGTGGTTTTACATTAAGAAGACAGGGACTGCTATTCCAGTGGCAGTAGTAAAGTAGCCTGGTCAATCTGAATTGGAAAAAACACAGGGAGGCTTAAAGTGAGAATTATTTGTTGTAGATAGTAATTTGATTTGTTTTGGATACTTTTTTACTTTTGGCTATCTAAAGTGTTTTTTTTTTTATATTAAGAAGGCTGGAGTTGCAATTCTAGTGAGAGTAGACAGGTAGTCTGGTCTGTCCGAGTTGGGAAACATACACGAGGGCTTAAAGGAACAATTACTTGTTGTAGGTAGTTGGTATCTTTTCACTTTTGGCGAACCAAAGTGTGTTTTTACATTAAGACAGAGACTGCTAATCTAGTGGGTGTAGTAAAGTAGCCTGGTTAGTCAAAGTTGGGGAAACACATAGGGAGGCTTAACATAAGTTTGTTTCATCAGCCAGAGGGCTTTTTAGAAACTTTGTCTGGTGTTAATGTGCACTTGAAAGCTACTTTTGCTGTGCTTTTGCATTAGGAAATTCCAGGATCATCCATTTTGTGGCAGAAAGTGTTTACTTGTTCTTTGGAAGGCACTACAGGGAGCTTAAAATGTAGTCATTTATTGGCTGGAAGGCACGGGTGTTAGTTTTCAGCTTTTCTCTATCTGCTACAAGTTAGGCATATTTTCTTGGAGCTGTTCACTGAACATTGGGGGTTAGCAGTACCCTGTAGAGTAGCAAACCTATAAAGCTAGTTCTTAGGACTTTCACCCATATCACAGAATGGCTTTGTATGGAGTTAAGCTTAGGGCAGCTAGTTAGTGTCAAACAGCACTAAGATCATAGCACTATCTAACATCTAGCCTTTGCTCTAGACACTACTCAGGTGACCCCTGTAAAGCCAAGACCCTAAACCATACACGAGCAACTCTAATACAAGTCCTGTCAACACGAATTCACAATTTCCTAATGCCTTTGTGGTCAGCTTGCTTGATATTTGCATCCTGAGACAACATAGCAATTGTCTCATGTACTCAGACAACCTTTTAATTCTTAAAGAAACTAATAAAGTATGCAAGAGATGTACACAGAACTTCCTTGGAGGCAAAAATCTCACTTACAATCAAGGTTGTCAAGAACATGTACTGCATCCTTTACACATACTGCTCCCTACACACATAGAACTTCTTATGCTGAGGCACTTAAAAGAAACCTCTCCAAACCTCATTGACCTCCTAAGCCATCAAACTGCAACACCTACCCTCAGCAATCACTGAAGCATGCAAGAAATGCAACATCTAACACCATACAGCCTACACCCAATGATCCTCCAAGAACAAAGCCCATAAGGCAAGCAAAAACTTAACCTACTACAAACAGAGGTCAAATATTAATGCAGTTAAGTTTGTCATTGTATAAACTTTAAGATGAAATCTTAAAACCTTGTACATAGCATGGTTTTGGAAATATTGATGCAACTATGAACAAGCAATATTGGACGTCTAGAGGCATCAATAGGAGTTAACTGCAGATGCACCTGGAGGCGTTACACTGATGTAATGTTACCAAGACCTGTTTTAAACCCACAGAAAGGACACTATCAGTGTAAGGCTACAGTGCTTTTCACACATTTAGACCACCAGCAGCACAGACAGGGAATAAAGGGGGAGGTGTCTTGAGCTACATTAGCAGCAAAGACAACTCTAGGTTGGTTAAACAGGATGATGCTCTGGAGTTCTTCCATGTCCAAGTCTACATAGACAAGGTTCCCTACCATATCCTGGCCATCTACAGGTCACCCTGTATGATCCATGAAATTCACACCTCTTATCTAGGCCTAATTGAGATGTTTACCATCCAACCAAATACCCTTTTCTTGGGAAACTTTAATTATCCCTCTATAGACTGGGAAATGTACACTGCCTCTAACTCACAGGCACAATATTTCCTGGACTTATCAACATGAACACCCTGGACCAGATAGTGCACTCTCCAGCCAGAAGATCAAACATATTGGATCTAGTACTCACCAACATGGGAGACCAATGCCCCCCCATGTCATGATCTCATTGTTGAAGTTGGACCTCAAAGTTGTCTCCAATGTAATACCGAGAAAGCCCAATTACACCCATAACAGTTAGGAACTATTGAGAAAGCCCAACTAAACCCATAACAGTTAGGAACTACAGAGAAAGCCCACTAAACCTGTAACAGTTAGGAACTACCGAGAAAGCCCAACTAAACCTGCAAGAGGAGCTACTGAGAAAGCCCAACTAAACCCATAAGAGGAATGACCAAGAAAGCGTAGCTAAACCCATAATAGTTAGGAACTACAGAGAGAGACCAACTAAACCTATAACAGTTAGGAACTACTGAGAAAGCCCAACTAAACCCATAACAGTTAGGCACTACCGAGAAAGCCCAACTAAACCCATAACAGTTAGGAACTGTACTAAAGCAAACTACATTCTATTAAGTAACGGTTTGTCAAAATTCACATCTTCCCCAAACCCTGAGAACACAGCTACCGATACAGAATTACTTACAGAGACTTTGTACAAATATGTAAATGGCTGCATTGAGGCTGCTATATCTACCAGACATAAGACCAGATCTAACACCAAAAACAGACTACACTGGTGGAATCCTTATGTTAACAAGCTATATAACAAAAGAAAAAAACTCGGGGTCAAAATCAGAAAGAGCAATTATCACAGAGACAAGAGGTATCTAATTCAACTAAACATGAAACTAAGAGGTATAATAAAGTCCAACAGGGCCAATTATTAGGTCAGGATAGCCTCTCAGGCTAAGGACAATCACAAGGCCTTCTTCAGCTATTTCAGGAACCTTAAAGGTAATACTCAGCAGTGTGCAGACCTGGTGCAAGTGGCACAACCTTCACTTACCTGGGTGATATAGCAAATGTACTGGCTGAAAAATTTAGCTCTTACTTCACCCCCAACTCTCTCCCCACTACCCCCCTTTGAAATCCCTTCTAGCATATCCCCCTGTAACTCAACAGGGATCAGGTCCTGGAGGTTCTTGCTCAGGCCAAAAGCAATGGGCCCCAACAATATCCCCGGTCATAGCTCTTAACCTCTTAACACAAAAAATCTGAACAAAGACAAAAATAATGGTGGGGGGGGGACAAAGCTCCAAGAACAGGGCCACATTTTAAATACTGCTCTTATAAAATTAAAAAGTCACTAGAGTAAAAGGTCTTGTTACCATGCATTTTATGAAGGATATGAAATGTGAAACGCAAATGCCTGATATTATTTAGTGAATTCAATCCTTACTGATTTGCCATAAAAATCCAGAAAGCCACAAATTTTATGAGGAATAGACCCAAAATACGAGGCAAATATCTAGACACTTGAGAGGTATGTCCCCAGTTGCCTCCTAAATAGCCTAAAGCATGACCTAGCAGGACCGCTTGAGGCACTCTTCCACTATGGCCTCAAAACAGGTTATGTGCCAGGTGAATGGAGGGCTGCAACACTCATCCCTCTTGATCAGGGTGGACCATCAACTGACCCTAAGAACTACAGACTCATCAGTCTAACAAGTCTAAATATGCAAAGCGACAGAACAAATTATAATGGAAACAATCAACACGGGCATTGGTAACCTACAGACACTGGACTCATCCCAGTTTGGCTTTAAGGGAAGGTCTTGCCTACTTAATCTGGTAGACTTCTTAGAGAGGGTCACCATGGCTAAAGATGAGGGGAAAATGGTGCATACTGTCTACCTTGATCTGGTCAAGGCATTCAATATAATACCCCACTCAGGTATTGTTGACAAACTCTCAGAACTAGGCATAAATCCCTACATAACTCACTGGATTGTAAGCTGGCTCACAGCTAGGACCAAATAATCAGGATCAGTGAGACCATCTCTACCAAGAGATCAATCACCAGAGGAGTACCCCAGGGCTCTGTGTTGGGCTCTCTCCTGTTTGGCATCTACTTCTTGGAAGTAAAGGTTAATGTCAAAAGCCTCTGGCTCACCAAGTCTGCAGATGTCTGTAAAGTGTGAGCTATCATAGATCCCCCCTAACGACACCAACATCCTACAAGAGGGTTTAATACAAACAACTACTGCAAAACCCACAGATTAAAACTCAATGCAAAGAAATGCATTATAGTGTCCTTTGGAAAATTGTCCACCCAAGCTAATTACTTCATTGATAAAACACCCCTAAGAGTTGACCCAATAGTTACAGATCCAGGAAGATAGAGGGCTATATGTAGACAGTAATCTGACATTGAAGCAACATGTAGCAAAGATAGTAAGAAAATAATTTTGTCACCCAACTCATAAACAAGTGTATTGACTTCCAGGTCCAAGGAAGTAATAGTACCTCTCTACTCAGCCCTTATCAGACCCATCATTGAGTACAATTCCTCCTTTGGCATGTACCTAACCAGGCACTTGCAAGCATTAGAACACCCTCAAAGGTTCCTCACTAGCAGAATCCAGTGTATGAATACCCTGTCCTACACAGATCACCTTGAGGATCAATTCCATTACTCAGTCTCCTACAGGTTACTGAGAGGTGATCAATGACTAGCATATAAAGCATCCTCAGATCCAGTTCTCATTGATCTCCTGAACACCTGCAAGACAAACAGCACCAGAAACACTAGATCCAAGGAGCTAAACTTTGTCTGCGACATAAATAGATACTGCTGGAAGGACTGATATGTGTCTCAAAGAATACCCGTGGTATGGAATAAGTTCCCCGTCTATGAGAAGCAGAGTTCATCCCTGATCCTGTTCAAAAGAAACTTTCACAGGATGGGAAATCACAGTTTCACCCCAGACTGTCCCCCATGCCTCTGATGGACAGAGGTCGACAGTAAGTAAATTAATCCAAAAAGTAAAAAGGTCACACAGATAAACCAGTTAGTAAAAACTACAAGAAAAACATAGCCAAGCTAGAGTTTTCACTGTATGTTACCTTAAACCTTCTGTAATAGATGCCTATCGGATATATACAAATGACCCCTTAAGGACATAAAGTGTTTCAGCTATATGGTTTCTGAATGTCCATGACTTTTTCCTTTTTAAGTCTTTATGGATAGAATCAGGCCAACAAAGCCAAATGCCACTAGCTATGGACATGCACATTTTGGCCTTCTTATGACCTCATCAGCACAGCATAAGTTCAGATTTTTTGAATGAGATGTATAGTTTCTTTCATTTTATCCAAATTAGGGTACAAAAACAAACTGCATCTTATCCAGAACCAGATGGTCCTGTTTTAAGATTTCAATGAGTCTCATGAATGTGAAACAATTTTTACATATTTCACATATTTCACAAATATTCACAATTTTTGTAGGTAAAACCCCAAAAAGACCCAAAAAAGGCTTAGAGATAGGGTTAATCAGTATATGTATGACATAAAAAATAAAAATAAACAATGCTTTAGCCAGACATTTAATGGAATTTCCCACACATAGTTTTGGTTATAAAGTCTTACAATTAGTTTCTCTTGACAAAAGGGGAGGTAATCGTAATAACCAAGTGGAAAGGGCAGAACTTAAGTGGATTTTAAGATTGCAGGCAGACATATATCCTGGTTTGAGTAACTATGCGTGCATTAAACTGGAGTTAGTTGCCCTCCCCCATGTGCTTTAACTCTGTTAACTGATTGATTTTTTAATAGTTTTAACTTGTATAAATTGTGTACCGATATGCTAAGTTGTATTAGAGACTTGAGGAAGCATAGGTTAACTATGTGAAAGCGCTTGTCTGTAATTAATCATTTTTTACTACCGTGGTGATCTTCTGAGTTCTCTTTCTCTAATATGCTCAAATTGAGAGAAAACTTTTGGCAATAGTATTTGCACGTTCAAAGTTTCATGATTATATCTATGGCTGAGCTATTCAGATTGAAACTGATCACCAACCTCTAGTTACTATTTTAAAGAAGGCTATGCATTCCACTCCAGTGAGATTACAAAGAATGGTGCTCAAATTGCAAAAATACAACTTCAAAATGGTCTATACAAAAGGCAAACTTCTTCATCTGGCTGGTCTCTTATCCAGATCATCCAGAAATACAAAGGAACAGCTTTATGCAGAGAATTTTGAGTTTGATGTCACAGAAGTGCATAATTTTACTGCCACGAGACTTGATGAGTTGAGAGATGATAGAAAGACTGATCCAATTTTGCAAAAGTTCAACCACTACATTAATGTTGGATGGTGGTCAAAGCAATCTAGTGTACCATCTGAAGTGCAAACTTATTTTCCTTACAGAGATGAGATGTTAATGGAAGATGGCATTATTTTCAAAGGTCCTAAAATTGTTGTCCCTTGCTTCCTTACCACATGAATATATCCAGATTTTGCATCATAGTCACCCAGATTCTGAATCTACCAAAAGAAGGTCGAGAATAACAGTATTTTGGCCTTCTCTAGCAAAAGACATTGATAGAGTATTTTCTTCTTGTTCGGTATGCAATAGTACTAAACCTCATTTGCAAAAAGAACTACTTCAGCTAAATCAAGTTCCTGAACTACCTTGGTCAACACCATTACTTAGTGTTGGTAGACTGTTATTCAAACTGGTTTAAGATTGATTTACTAACTAATCTAACTTCCACTGCTGTTACTACTAAGTCGAATCATCATTTGTCAGTCCATGGTAGCCTACACAAAGTTATTTCTGACAATGGTACCCAATTTACCAGTCAGTTGTTTCAGAAATTTGCAAAAGAATGGAACTTTGTACATGTTACCTGTAGTCCACAGTATCCACAGTCAAATGGACTAGCTGAAAGTACAGTACAGAGTGCAAAGCAATTGATGGATAAATCAAAGCGTGATAATTCCAATGTCTTTTTTTGAATTTACGTAATCTTAGAAACCTACTCTGTGATGATATACTTGGCTCACCTGCTTGGAGACTTCTGTCTAGGTGAGCCAGAACAACATTGCCTATTAGTTCTAGCTTGTTGAGGCCTACAGCTAAGAGTAACAGGACAATTAGAGCTCAACTATTTAGAAAGCATTCTTTCCAGAACTCCAGTTATGATAAATCGAGCAGATTTCTTCGACCATTGAAAGAGGGAAAGACAGTGAGGATATACAGGTATATGTACCAAGCCAAGATCCTACTTCATAGAATCTGAGGGTGTGGAGTACAGGAGAAATCGCAGACATCTTCTTCCTGTATCGGAATTGATATCGCAACATTGTTCCTGTGATACAGACTCTAGATCTCAGAGCAATCCAGACAATGTTCCTGTTGCAGAACATGTCTTACCTTGTACTTCTGATCTTGATGATGTTTCTGCTGTCCCCAAAATTGAACATTTAGCAGAGACAGTCCCAGTTGCTAGTCCTAATTCCAATTTCTATGTCACACAATTTGGTCATATTTCCAGACCTAGTGTGAAATACACAGCAACCTGGACATAATTGTCTATATATATTTAGTTCTGTATAATTGCATGACAAATAATTATTTGTATTGATTGCATGCTAATTAATGTCATCAATATTGCATGACTCATTTCTCAAAGCGGGAGGATGTAGAATAGTGTGTGTTGTACCTTTAGAAAGTGTTTCAAGGACAGCATGTGCATATACACAGCAAGCACGTGCTCGCTTCAGTTCCATTATGAGAGTGCAGCCAGAGAGTGACCATGTATAAGTGTAATACCTAGTTTGTTTATAAGTTTATTCAAGTTAAAGTTATTAAGCCTTAATACTGATGTGTTTGTACATAATAAAGCTGCCTGAACAGAACCCACGAAGGCTTGTCTATTTTATCCTGACTTGACGAGCGACACTGCCCATCTCCAAGTACCTTTGCACTGTGCAGAGTAGACTTACTTCAGTTTTTTTGGGAGACTGTTTCTGTTATGCATGCAGCAGAAGTATACAGCAGATATTTAGGCAGTTGGTATTTAGACTGTATTGTGTGGCTTGCCAGGGGTAAAATAAAGTATTTTCTATGATTCCAACAGTCATCACTCCTTCAAGACAAGTGGCCTAACTAATAACTCAGAATTTCACTCATACATGCATTCATTCATTCAGTCATGCATGCACATAGTCTTTCATTAATTTCTGCAGTGAGGAAGCTTTGCTTAATGATTTAATAATTATTTTATAATTGGATGGTGCAGTGGTGCAGCGGTTGCATTCTCACCTCACAGCAAGAGGTTCTCCGGTTTGATTCTCGGCTGGCATGCCTTCTGTGTGGAGTCTGCATGTCCTCCCTGCATCCGTGTTTGTTTTCTCTGGGTGCTCTGGTTTCCTCCCACATTGCAAAGACATGCATCTGGAGAATTTCTCCCTGGGCCACCACTGAAAATTGGCTTTGTTTCAAGTTTGACCTTCCCAGTAAACAAATGTTAAATAAATAAATTAAATATATAACTCTCTCATAAAATATTCATTAACAACAACACCATGCAAATGTATTACTAGTAGCCTATGGCCATCTAAGTGAATAGTGTTCACTGCTGAAAACCTAAGTAACCACTCTGGTGTCAGATTAGTAAGAACAACAACACCTGGAGTGAGTAATTACTCACATTTGTTGAAACTAATATATAACAAAATGGACAAAACTATTTAACTATGGATGCAAGACAATACCAAAGAATGAACAGTGCTTTCACATATTAGTATAGACTTATTCAGATCTACATTAATTGTATTAATTCTAGCATCATTTATACTTTTTTAACATATTTATTTCATATAGTATTGAGGTTGGGGGTGGTGATTGGAGAACTGGGTGGGAAGAGTGCATACTTTTACTGCCACGAGACTTGATGAGTTGAGAGATGATAGAAAGACTGATCCAATTTTGCAAAAGTTCAACCACTACATTAATGTTGGATGGTGGTCAAAGCGATCTAGTGTACCATCTGAAGTGCAAACTTATTTTCCTTACAGAGATGAGATGTTAATGGAAGATGGCATTATTTTCAAAGGTCCTAAAATTGTTGTCCCTTGCTTCCTTACCACATGAATATATCCAGATTTTGCGTCGTAGTCACCCAGATTCTGAATCTACCAAAAGAAGGTAGAGAATAATAGTATTTTGGCCTTCTCTAGCAAAAGACATTGATAGAGTATTTTCTTCTTGTTCGGTATGCAATAGTACTAAACCTCATTTGCAAAAGAACTACTTCAGCTAAATCAAGTTCCAGAACTACCTTGGTCAACACCATTACTTAGTGTTGGTAGACTGTTATTCAAACTGGTTTAAGATTGATTTACTAACTAATCTAACTTCCACTGCTGTTACTACTAAGTCGAATCATCATTTGTCAGTCCATGGTAGCCTACACAAAGTTATTTCTGACAATGGTACCCAATTTACCAGTCAGTTGTTTCAGAAATTTGCAAAAGAATGGAACTTTGTACATGTTACCTGTAGTCCACAGTATCCACAGTCAAATGGACTAGCTGAAAGTGCAGTACAGAGTGCAAAGCAATTGATGGATAAATCAAAGCGTGATAATTCCAATGTCTTTTTTTGAATTTACGTAATCTTAGAAACCTACTCTGTGATGATATACTTGGCTCACCTGCTTGGAGACTTCTGTCTAGGTGAGCCAGAACAACATTGCCTATTAGTTCTAGCTTGTTGAGGCCTACAGCTAAGAGTAACAGGACAATTAGAGCTCAACTATTTAGAAAGCATTCTTTCCAGAACTCCAGTTATGATAAATCGAGCAGATTTCTTCGACCATTGAAAGAGGGAAAGACAGTGAGGATATACAGGTATATGTACCAAGCCAAGATCCTACTTCATAGAATCTGAGGGTGTGGAGTACAGGAGAAATCGCAGACATCTTCTTCCTGTATCGGAATTGATATCGCATTGTTCCTGTGATACAGACTCTAGATCTCAGAGCAATCCAGACAATGTTCCTGTTGCAGAACATGTCTTACCTTGTACTTCTGATCTTGATGATGTTTCTGCTGTCCCCAAAATTGAACATTTAGCAGAGACAGTCCCAGTTGCTAGTCCTAATTCCAATTTCTATGTCACACAATTTGGTCATATTTCCAGACCTAGTGTGAAATACACAGCAACCTGGACATAATTGTCTATATATATTTAGTTCTGTATAATTGCATGACAAATAATTATTTGTATTGATTGCATGCTAATTAATGTCATCAATATTGCATGACTCATTTCTCAAAGCGGGAGGATGTAGAATAGTGTGTGTTGTACCTTTAAAAAGTGTTTCAAGGACAGCATGTGCATATAAATAGCAAGCACGTTCTAGCTTCAGCGCCATTATGAGAGTGCAGCCAGAGAGTGACCATGTATAAGTGTAATAGCTAGTTTGTTTATAAGTTTATTCAAGTTAAAGTTTTTAAGCCTTAATACTGATGTGATTGTACATAATAAAGCTGCCTGAACAGAACCCACGAAGGCTCGTCTATTTTATCCTGACTTGACGAGCAACACTGCCCATCTCCAAGTACCTTTGCACTGTGCAGAGTAGACTTACTTCAGTTTTTTTGGGAGACTGTTTCTGTTATGCATGCAGCAGAAGTATACAGCAGATATTTAGGCAGTTGGTATTTAGACTGTATTGTGTGGCTTGCCAGGGGTAAAATAAAGTATTTTCTATGATTCCAACAGTCATCACTCCTTCAAGACAAGTGGCCTAACTAATAACTCAGAATTTCACTCATACATGCATTCATTCATTCAGTCATGCATGCACATAGTCTTTCATTAATTTCTGCAGTGAGGAAGCTTTGCTTAATGATTTAATAATTATTTTATAATTGGATGGTGCAGTGGTGCAGCGGTTGCATTCTCACCTCACAGCAAGAGGTTCTCCGGTTTGATTCTCGGCTGGCATGCCTTCTGTGTGGAGTCTGCATGTCCTCCCTGCATCCGTGTTTGTTTTCTCTGGGTGCTCTGGTTTCCTCCCACATTGCAAAGACATGCATCTGGAGAATTTCTCCCTGGGCCACCACTGAAAATTGGCTTTGTTTCAAGTTTGACCTTCCCAGTAAACAAATGTTAAATAAATAAATTAAATATATAACTCTCTCATAAAATATTCATTAACAACAACACCATGCAAATGTATTACTAGTAGCCTATGGCCATCTAAGTGAATAGTGTTCACTGCTGAAAACCTAAGTAACCACTCTGGTGTCAGATTAGTAAGAACAACAACACCTGGAGTGAGTAATTACTCACATTTGTTGAAACTAATATATAACAAAATGGACAAAACTATTTAACTATGGATGCAAGACAATACCAAAGAATGAACAGTGCTTTCACATATTAGTATAGACTTATTCAGATCTACATTAATTGTATTAATTCTAGCATCATTTATACTTTTTTAACATATTTATTTCATATAGTATTGAGGTTGGGGGTGGTGATTGGAGAACTGGGTGGGAAGAGGTTGTCTTTGAACTTCCTTTCAACTGAGGGTTCCCACTGTATGACACAGACCCAATGGCCCATCCATTAACAGCCCTTGTTAGCTTCAATAATCAGCCATAGTTTGTGTCTGTCCATGTCATCTCACCCAGTTCACCCCCCATGCCCATCCTGTATGGAATAAATGTGATTTAAAAGTATAACTGCTATAATTAATACTATTAATACTGTTAACTTAGATCCTCTTACCCATTTCACTCAGTACCATCACCCTAAACCCATCCTGTATGCCACAGATGTGCTTTAAAAAGTGTAAATAGAATTAGAATTAATGACGTTAATTTAGATCTGAAGAATTCTATACTAATAGACAAAAACACTCCTCAGACTTTGGTGTTTGCATCTGACAGGTTGCAATACACATTTTTAAAATATAATCTGGACTCTGTGGCCATTTTTTCATTATAGAGAATTATGGTCAAATGGTTGTATCAGTTTTTTACATATTAGTTCAAAGCAACATGAGTAACTGCTAGTGCTGGTTATGATGTAAAAAACACTGGGTACTGATACGCTTTAACAAATGAGAAGACCTGAAAACAGAATGGTAGAGTGGCAACTGGGGCTAAACCCAGTTTATCTTTTATTTTATTCAGTGAAACCCAATTGCTTATCTTCTGATTTGCTTATTAAGGACTTGCGAGCACAGACTTCATCTAAAAAGAAGATGGAAGCAGAAAAACACACTGCAGCTCAGAATTCACTCCACAGTGGTATTTATCATTGTGTGCCAAATGATTCTTAAGATAAGTCACGGTGCAGTAGACTAACAAAGGCAGTCTGTGACAGTGGGGATAGGGTGACTGAATGAGCTGGTTAACACCTACAACTGGTGCAGTCTGGTACACAACAGCTTTGGAGGTTGCACATACTCTGGTACTTGCATCACATGCAGTGCCTGTATAAATCCTAGGCTGTAAGAAAGAACATAGTTATAATGATCTGTGAACATACATGCATTACATGAATGGCCCAAAACCTAATCCAATCCACTGACTACTTTTGCCTTGTAGCAGTACACATAAACTAATTTGTGAATAATTTGGTTTGCTAAGCTCAAAGCACTGTAGATTTGTATTCTTACAGTTTATATATACACACACACACACACACACACACACACACACATATATATATATAAATTTTTTTTGCTCTGGCAAGTGCCTCTTCATTGTTTACAACTACATGATTGTCTCCACCTGTAAAAACCCATTCTCTGATATCACTAGACAGTTTAGTTATATCGTGTGATGCCAGAAAAGGATCCACACCTCTCCAGTCTACTTAACCTTGAGCACTTATAATGATGACTGCAGTTCTTTTAAGGTGGGGTTTCACTTTTTTCAACTTGCCCCATACCAGCAGGTATGCCTTTGATGACACAGCTGAAATCATTATCCTTTTGAAGTCCATTCCAGTCATCAAAGTCCCTTTCTACTGCAACATTCCTCACATAACTCTTTATACTGTCCCTCAATATGTTCTAGCTATGGGCACCTTTTCTTTACAGCTTTCAGCATTTTTTTCTGCCTTCACCTTGATGGTCTCATTTAATATATTCAAAGGTAATCATCCTTTTTCATTGTACATATAACACTATTCAACTCTTTTCAGTTTATATCACATGGAAGGTGTCTTAGACCATGTGTCATTCAGACTGATAAATGTCTACACCTCTTTGAGTTGTCCCTCTACTCCTCGTGGTGTGGAATTCATAAGTTCTCAAAATACTCTTAAAGACATGCTACAGGAAATGTAAGAACTAAATACTGTAGAAGTATGGCAGTACTTTACTAAGAAGTTACAGCTCAAATGACGTAACTCATTACCTGTTTACCCTTCCATACTCGTCTGTCCCAGCGACAGCAATACTTTTAGGATACTAGTAGAGAATGCTCCAAGATGCTTTTCTTCTCAGTTACCTCTAGAAGCCTGATTTGTAACTGGCAACTACACTTACCTTTTCCAGGTGTACATATGTATTTTTACACAAAAAAGTAGCTAACACTTCCATTCCCACTTGGATAATTGTACCAGTTATTCCCACTTTCAAAAATTGCTCTGGCTTGCCAACAACTTGCAACATATTTCTTACAGTCTGTTACAAAGAATTACACCAAAAACTGAATCATAATGCATGCTACTCAAAACATACTACTCAGCACATTCCCTTCACTGAAAACCAACCCCTACCTCTTTTAGTAACATTGTTGCTAGCCCATTCATGTACATTTTGAGCCATTCAAGGAAGGCCTCATTTTGAAAACAGATTACCGTGTAGAATGCAATCAAAGCTTCTTGTAAGCCAGTGGTTTCTCCAATCTAACGCTCACTTCATCTTCCAGAAAAACATCAGTGAATCTGTGTGCAACAAGCGCCTCATTATAAACAAATATTTTCACATGCCAAGCAAGTTTTTTGCTCTAAGAGAGCACAATATTGTATTGAATAGTTGGTCTGTCACTGTGTAGATGTGATGATGAGGCAGGTCAGCCCCCTCCCCACTCCACCTTTGCGATACAATATTACAATCGCCTTTTCTTAATTGTATTATTCAACTTCCTTCACCACACTTCTCAAAAATATGCTTACCTTAATTATTTTCTCTACTGTTTGCTTGTTGATAATCTAGCCAGCAGTGTGAGTACTCACTCCAACCTTTTTACCAAGGCAAGAGCTAGTCATGTAGGGGCTTTCATCTCAGCAGTCAGGGCAGGCATTTATGCCATAACTTCATCACCAGTGGCTAATCTGTTCACTCGCAGATGTAGAGGTTTGCAATTTCTTTCCTAGTAAACCTCTACTATATTCCATGACATGGCTACACGATGGCTACTGCATCATACCTCTCAACCTCTTAGTGCAAAAAATCTGGACAAAGCTTGGCAGAATGGGGATACAAAGGCTCAGAAATAGGGACAGATTTTAAATATTGCTCTTCTAAGCTTAGAAAGTTGCTAGAATAAAAGGATTTGTCTTAACACGAATTCTTCTGAAGGATATGAAGTCTTAAACTCAAATGTACATCATTATTAAGTGACTTCATTCCTCAGATCATTCTAGTAATTTGCCAGAAAATCACAAATTTTATGAGGAACAGACCAATAATGTGAGGCAAAATTCTGGACATTCTGTGAAAATCTGGACAGTTGAGAGGTATGTACCCTATGGACATGAAATTGCAGAGCTAGGTTGAGGTCATGTGTATGGGTTGCTTGAGTGAAGCTTGACTTGTGGATATGTAGGTGCCAACACTGCAGTGATTTGTATCACTACCCTTCCCCCACAGTGGGTGAACCAACACTGGCTGCTTACTCTTATCTCCATCTTCTCAGTTAGGGTTACCATCTGTCCCTCTTTGCGAGGGACAGTTCCACTTTGGTCAGTTGTGTCCTGTGGAAAAACCTAAAAAAATGGCAAATGCCCTGAGATTTTAAGGCAAAATATATTTCTTAAGTTTTCTTTAATAGTTGCATAAAACAGTTAGTTTGTACCTAGAACACAGAAATATTATACAAAATAGCATAAGCAACTCAAATGCTACAAAAATAAGTTTTTAGTTTGGCAAAAATGTGAAGTTCTGTCCTTACACTGGCTGTGGGTTTGTTTTGTCCTGCAAAATCTCACATTTCTACAAAAACTGTCCCACTTTGGGCATTTGAAAAGGTGACAACCTTATCTCAGATCAGCTCCTCCAGAGCCCAAGTCATTGGTCATTACCCAGTCATCTGGGTCCCAGGCAGGGCTTCATCTCCCTGAGTTTAATACTATGTATTTTATATGATATTTTGTAGCAGAATAAAATAAAATCAACCAGATTTAGTGATACTGCATTACCTGTGGGGCTTTAGAAACTTTAATAAGAATTCTGATCAGAACAACAATAACAACAAGTTTCAAAGTGCAAATAAAATAAAATAGAAGTTATTAACCATGCCTTTACAATGTCATCCGGTTCCTACATGTAAATTAGTGAATCTGTGAAAGATGAAGGTTTATGAATAAAAGTAACAAATAAGAAATATCTATTTATGCTTTCAGTGAAAATTCGGTTCTGAAATTTGCTGTTAGTAGTGGAATCTACTTTCCAGTCTTAGCAACTATCTGAATAGCTTTGATCCACTCTGTACGTTCTGCTGATGTAGCTGCTTGGAGGTAATAATGAACTTCATCTGACGTAATGATTTCAAACAGGTTACCTTCCACATCGTATTTCCTAGCTGAAAAAAGTCAAAGTACATCATCAGAAGGTAGCTGAAGCTGCTGACATAAGTACATAACTCAAATGCTAAAACTCAAATTTTAAAAGTAACAATAATAATAATATTTGTGTGTGATATATAAATGGCATGACTATATAAGGGTGTCAGGCTTAGATTACACATGATCGGAGTGTGATTTTGGGGATGTATCTATAGTATCTTGTGGAGTTCTCCTTTGTCCATGATGCAGCAAAGTTGGGCTTAATGGATATAATTAACAGGGGTGTTGGAGCTGCAGGAGGACAGGTTCCCCCTGCAAAAAACATGCTTTTTTTCTTTGTTGTAGTGTTGCAGTATGTGTCTCCTTTCTACTGCACTTTTTTTGATTGAACTTTTGAATGTCAGTCATAAAAGGGTTGCACTCTAGTCATGTTGGTGCTGTACATAAAAAAATTATGAAAATATATACATGTATGCACATCTATGTCTCTACCTATGTATGTATACATGTACCAGAGCTAGTGCAAATTCCTGAACTCCAACTGTCACTCATCTTGTGTATAATGAACAAGATGATGAGACTGGGTGTTCATTTAAGTAGTTTATTAAATGCAAACACATCAGGATGGAGAACGGTAACATTAAACTTTAACGAACTAGCTGACTGACTACTAACCACATGCATGCTTGCACCTCAGCTGCTCACTACAAAATGGCACTCTTGCTTGCATGTACTCAGTACTTATAAGCACGTGCTCATTGACTGGATCTATATTCTCCATCTTTAATTAGTTGGTAATGCAAATAAACAATGACAATCATATGAGCATACCACAAAAATCTCACCACATCAATGGATGAAACCAACTCCTGGTACAAAATTTAATCAAGAGGCAAAACCAAAGAGGCGGTAAAAATGGCAGTTAAAAGATAACTTGAGTTTAATGATGTATGAGCGTTTTCATGTTGCTTCCACAACACTTTTTCAGATACAATAAAATAACATCTCAAAATACTTGTATTTAAGTCTCCATAAACCAATAAAAATACTAGCACTAGTCACATGACATATAAAACAATCAGCTGACTGTTCAGTTATACTAATCACCTGACCTATACTCCAGCTTGCAAAATCCCAAATACCACATTCATCATAAACAACAAATATAAAATATTCAGTCTATAATGCAAAGCTGAAAAGCTAGTAAAATTAACATATTAAGTACCTAAATAAAATATACATGTATGTTTAAATACAACACAGTTCTCATACTATCAAAGACATAATCATATTAATAGCACTCAGACATCCATCATAAGAACTAGAAAATGAACACATACAAAGCTGTTCAATAACCCCTTCAAGATGTAAACATAAGGCCTGCATCACTGTGTCATTTCTATTTAAATTTCTATAACCTTTCCATATGAAAAACAACAAAGTTTGTAAAAAATATTAATATTCTCCCCTCCATGGCTTCCACTTAGCACAACTTATGACTAATCAGCAAATATGTCTATTTCAAATGAGTCTGCATACACATGCTGTTTCAAAATCAAGTTAAACAGTCAGTGCAAGTAAATCTAATCAACAACAGACCTGCATATATAAAGAACAGCAAAATAAGTAAAAAATAAGTAAAAATACTTATATGGACACCCCCATGGCTTTACTAAGCATATCTTGTCATAAATCAACAAGTTTATCTATTGTAAATTAATCTGCATTCTAATGCCTTTTCAAAGTCAGTTATTGCAGTTTGTGCATACAGATCTGGAAGACATGGATCAGCTCACTGAACATAGACTAATAGTTAAACCTTCCTGTTATCCAACATGCTCATTGCACATGAAAAAAAGTTCTATTCTAATTTTTACTCAACAAAATCTCCACTTTTATGCATAAGTTCCTACAAACCAATTGCTGAATGAGTGTAAGCTTCCTTAGGTACAAAACTACCTGGGTTGTAAACAGCATTCAAAAGGAGAGTCTCTCTGTGAATTCATTATAGTGATGAAATGTTCCCTGGAACAGGAACATTGAAAAAATCACTCTGAGAAGGAGAGTCTTTGTTACAAGCAAAATGTTGCAATTCTGGCTCAGACACCAGTAATAAATGTTTCCGATTCCGCCTGAATTCCATGCCTTGCAACTCAATGACGCAAAATCTTGGTTCTTCAAACAAATGTTTCACAAGTCCAATTCGATCAAATCCTTTTGCTGTCTGCATCCTCACTATCTCTCCTTCTTTTAATGAATTCAGAGGTTTGCTGGTTTTATCATAGTAAGACGTTTGGGACAAACGGTTCTTTAAGAGTTGAGCTTTTACTGCTTTGTCGTTCTTAGCACTTGGAACCAACAAATTCTTACTGATTGGCAGTGTGGTTCTGGTTTGTCCTGACATTAACCTCTGAGCAGGTGAACCAAGAAGATTGTCATGAGGTATGTTACTGAGATTAAGCCAATTGAGAAAAACATCAATATTGTCATGTTTAGACTTTTCCAACGGCTGTTTTGCACTTTGAGCTGCATACTCTGCCAAGCCATTTGATTGTGGGTACTCAGGACTACTCATAGCATGAATGTTTCAGCAAATCTTTTGAACTGCTTACTTGTAAACTGTACACAATTGTCAGAAATTACTTAGTGCGGACTGCCATGTACAGAAAAATGTCTCTTCAACTTAGCAATGACAGTACTGGATGTGAGATTAGGAAGTAGGTCAATCTCAAACCAATATGAATAAGAGTCTACTAATACCAAGTAATGTTGACAATTCCATTTGAAAATATCTGTAGCTACTGTTGACCAAGGTAATTTAGGAATCTGGTTTAGCTGAAGTGGTTCTCTTTGTTGATGCTGCTTAGTAGTATTACAAACAGAACAAGATGAAAAGTTTTTTCTCAATGTCTTTTTACATAGAAGGCCAAAATACTAGTCCTCTCACCCTTCTTTTGGTAGAATCAGTTCATGGGTGGCCACGATGCAAGATTTTAATATACTCTTGTTGCAAGGATTTTGGAACAATTACTTTTGGACCTTTCATGATGATACCATCTTCCATCAAAATCTCATCTCTGTAAGGAAAATACTGCTGCACATCTGGTGGCAAACAAGATTGCTTTGATGGCCATCATCGACTGATAAAGCGGTTGAACTTTTGGAGAATTTGATCCGAAGCTGTGTGAGTTCTAAGCTCATCAAGATGTTTGGAAGAAAAATCTCTCACTTCCATGACTTCAAAAGCAGGTTTCTTATTTTCATGCTGTTCAATGCTTTTTCTGGATGATCTGGATAAAGTATCATCAAGATAAAGAAGATTGCCTTTTGTGCAGACCAAGTAAAAATTGTACTTTTGCAATAGTAACATCATACATTGCAATCTTGGAGGAGCAGAGTGCATAAGCTTTTTCAAAATAATGACCAAAGGATGGCGGTCTGTCTAAATTTAAATAGGTCAGACATAAATACAATCATAGAACTTCGAACATGCAAACACAATTGCCAAGAGCTCTTTCTCTATCTGAGCATACTGAATCTCAGTCTGGATTATGGTACTGGATGTAAAGAATACTGGTCTACCCGCTTTAAGAATGACAGTACCAAGACCAAACTTCGAAGCATCACAGGAAAGTGTTACAGGTTTGTGAACATCATAATATCTTAAATTGGGTGGACTGGCAATTCTCTGTTTCAGGATATCAAATGCTCTTTGGTACTGTTTTGACCAGGACCAAGTTACATCTTTGTGTCAGCTCTCTGAGTGGTGCTGAAAGTTTGCTCAAGTCTGGAATGAACTTGCCCAAATAGTTGACCATGCCAAGAGAATGTTGTAAGGAAGTGACATTGTCTGCAGCAGGCATCTCAAGAATTGTACATTGCTTGGCAGGATCTGGTTGTAAGCCTGAACTAGTAAACAAATGACCCACATAAGTAACTTCTTGTAGCCTGAATTTGAATTGCTGAGGATTCAGCTTAAGATTCATTTCATGAACATGTTCCAGAACTTTCCTGAGGTTTCTATCATGTTCGACTTCATCATTGCCTCCTACAAGAATATCATCTACTATAATAGCACATGGATAGCCAGAAAAAAATTTGCTCTGTTGCACGTTGAAAGACTTTACTGGCAGAATGTATCCCAAATTACATTCTCAAAAATCTGTACCTTCCAAATGGTGCACTGAAAATGGATAACAATGAAGATTTTCGGTCAAGCAAAATTTGCCAAAATTAATTTTTTGCATACAAGACAGAAAAAACAATGGCATTTGGCATAAGAGCAGCAACATGTTCTACTGTACACATTGGTTGATGAGGTCATTTTAGTGCTTTGTTTAAATCTCTTGGATCAATACATATTCTGATATCAACTGAGCTTTTCTTATGAGCTAAAACCATGGAGGATACCCATTCAGTTGGTTTCTCTACTGGACAAATTGCACCTAGGTGCACCATTCTGTCTAGCTCAACTTACTCTGTTCTGCAAGGCTATTGGAACTTTCCTTGCTGGTTGATGACTGTGCTTATTTCAGGGTCTAACTTCAAGGAGTACACAACTGGGAGTTTGCCTAACTTGTCTTAGAAAAGATCAGCATAGTCAGAAAAAATAGTTTGGGTGAAAATTTTCGTTGTTACACGTACTTACATTGTGGACTATGTATTAAATGAAAGCAGTCCCATTTTCAAACTGTCTTTGAGGCCTAACAATGACTGTATGTGCCTTTTGACTACTAAGTCATAGCTGTTCCCAGCAGAGTGACATAAAAGAACTACTGAGTCTTCGGTTTGAATTTCTTGACCACCAAAAGCAACAAGCTTCTCACACTTGGCCAGATCAAGCTTTTCACCCGCTCATACTCTGGCAAACATTTCTGCTGACATAATCTTGTACTTTGAACCAGTATCAACCTTGAGCTCTACAGGTCTCCCATTAATCAGAACAGTACAAAATACTTCAGTCTTTGCTCACAAATCTACTGTATTGACTGTTTCACCAAGCACAAACACACCATCAACATAAAATGAAGGGTTGATCTTTCTAGTTGATCATCTTGCCTCTTTGTTCTCTTGTAATAAAAGAATGTGCCCCTTTAGATTTATAAAACCTTTTGAAATGATTCCACTTTTTCATATGTGGCACTGCTAAGCACTTTTCTCTTTTGGGTTCATGATTTCCCCCACAATTACAACAATTAATAATAAAGTTATTACTATTAATGCAGCTAATTATGTTAGTTTATGGTTGGTGTTACAGTTGGAAGCAAGCATGAGCCCTTTCGATTTGGACCGTAATACTGCACAAACTTGCAAACACTTTGCTCACCCTGGATAGCTCAAATAGCTTTAGTTAATACAAAGAAGGAGTACATAGTGCTCAAATAGCTTTAGTTAATACAAAAAAGGAGTACATAGTGAAAAATACGGTTGTTTCCTTTTTTTATACATTTTATGTGATTTGGAAGTTATTTCAAGCACTTTGTAAGCATTTTGAGTATTTTTATAATATATTGCAATTTCAAACATTTAGTTTAACTAGAAAGTAATTTTGAACGTTTTTAATGCTTTGTTATATATTCATTGAGTAAAAAATCTTTTAAGCGAGTTTTAGTACCTGGGTTTGTCTTTCTGACTTGCTTACGAGTCGTTTGAGCAGGGACGATTCACTCCTATATATTCCTCCAACTGCAGCCGCATACTTCATTGTCTTGAAGAAGTTTTACTCTGCATCCCATTCTGACACCATGTCACTCATCTTGTGTATACTGAATAAGATAAGGCTGGGTGTTCATTTAAGTAGTTTGTTACATACAAACACATCAGGATGGAGAACGGTAGCATTAAACTTAAATGAACTAACTGACTACTACACACATGCATGCTTACACCTCGGCTGCTCACTACAAAATGGAACTCTTGCTTCCACATGCTCAGTACTTGTATGCACATGCTCATTGACTGGAATGGTTCTTAAAGGTACATACACACTCTGATAATCACCAACTACATTACTTAACATCTCTGTTTAACCCTTTCTTCACAATGGTTCTCTTACCCAATGTCCACCAAATCCTGTATATACTGTATGTTTATAGCTCTTATGCATTTATTTCTACCATGTCAGTTTGACCTCTTCTCCCTATTGCATTATTCTTGATTTCTTTTGCTAATAATATGCTGTGGTCACAATGATTCATAGATGTTACTGTACGGATTTGTTAATAGTGTTTCATTGTTTTACCTGGTAATTGTAACGTACAAACTGGTCAGGGCCTGAAATTAGTCAAATGATCAGTTCCCTAGATGTACATAGATATATAGATATTATATAAGATACATAATATATATACTTATATATACACAGACGCGCATGCACACACACACACACACACACACACACACACACACACACACACACACACACACACACACACACACACACACACACACACACACACATACATATATATTGGCTGTCATCTGGAGTTTGCCCCTTTTTCCACTGTAGTGCCATCTTGGAGTTGGTATATTTAGTTAGTGGGGGTGTGGGGAGCATAGGGGTGAATCCCCCACTTCGTAGGGTCTGAGTGTTTGTTTGGTTGGTCAAGCAATTTTTTTCCCCCCGGGGAAACAAATTCGCTATGTGTCCGTTCGGATTTTTGGGAGTTGGCTGATGTGTCGTTGAAAAGGTGTTTGATGAAAACGTCTTTTGATCAGGTAATATAGACCTGCACAAGGTAGGTGTTGTGAAGATTAAACCCAAAAGGTGAGTGCCTTACAAGTCTACCTGTGATACATCTGCTCAGTCATGCCTCAGCATCTGTTAGTGCACTTGAAATGTCTACTTCTAATTATACAGTCATATTATGTGGGGACTTATTCTCAGTGCTTTATACATCCCTGTTTATCACTCACACTGATTACTTGAGTTAATTCCATATACATTACATATGACATATATGGAGTACTTACTATTTCTATCGTGTGTGTGTGTGTGTGTGTGTGTATATATATATATATATATATATATATATATATATATATAAACATATACAGAACAAGAACTACTGAACACAATATTCAGAACTAAACACAAACACATTGAACTGCGTACATACTACCCTTCTGCACTCATCAAACACAAATTGTCCAAAACACAGCTACATCATACGTTTTTTTTTCAGTGCAAAGCACAGCTATGTTACATCCTGAAAGAATGAGACAAATTAATCAAACAGTCTAGTGACAAATACTGATCCCTGTTAGGGAAAACAAAACATTAATGTATTTCCTACAGCAACAGAGACTTTCTTGGTAAAATCACATGCGACCCACCACTCAAACAGTATTAAAAGGTCATTAATGCAATTTTGTTCCTTCATTACACCATTCATTACAACCCTATTACTGAGCATACAACTCCCAGTCAAACACCAAAACCTTCTATGCCACAATTCAATATTATTCTGAGTACATAGCAAATGTCTGCAAATGCCTTGCAGTTAAATCTGAAACTCTCCAACAGGAAAAGGAAAATGATGCTTGAAACCAGGAGGCCACAGCCTTTAGTCACAAAATTCTTGACTTTTCTGTACAAAGACATTTCTTCAAAACACATCAAGAATGGTAAAACAGCTTTAAGAAATAAAAGCTTCAAGCATTCATATATATATATATATATATATATATATATACAAAGCATAGGCCTCTCATCCCAAAAAGCCAAGCAAATAAGTTCCTTAACTAAATTAACTCTATAGGAAAGCCCATTTCCAAAGCTCTTCTCCAAATAATGTGGTGGAAATAGAAAAAAAATATCCTTTTGAAATATATCTTTTTGAAAGAACACAGCCAATATTACTTTGAACAGAATTTGTGGTGTACTCAAAATCTGTTGGAACACCTTAACATTCAACTTAATCTTCAGCAAGTTCCAGTACATCACTCCAGACAGTATTATATGCACACTAGTTCTTTTCAGACATGAAACTTTGAAGAAAAGGTGCAGTTTTTTATTTGAACTTGCAAATATAAAACAATTAATTGAATGTAATTGTCCTGGACTTGCTACCTCTGGCAGAAAAAGTCCCATCACAAATTCACATTTCTGCAGATGACAAAACCTTCAAATTTCCTGCTTTAGTAAATACTGTTGCAGCAAAGTGTCCAACAGCAATCTTTTTATCAATAAAGTTCCCACTTTTGAAGTGTTCTAGAGAAATCAGATTCACTAATATTTCTTGTAGATACACCAGACTTCCTTCAACATTACTTATTAGCATGCTCCACCACAGCAGGTCAAGTAGGCGAACACAGATCACTTTAAAAGCCAGTGCGGTGTTTAATTTCATCCATAGCCTTATAAGTTTCCACTTTTGCAGGAAATGAACATGACAAGCCACCACAGCCAGCCCTTGACAAAAGAAACACAATGCTCTCTGTATGGTTTACTCAGATTATATTTATACGAGCAATGATTTTTGCCATTGTCAGTCTTTCTCAGATTATACAAATAGCCATCCATAACCAATATGGGGCAACAATGCTGACTTCTCACTGTAAAGTACATATCTCCAACAGCCCCATGGGGAAAACAAACAGTTTTTGCAATACTACAATCAAAATTATTTTTCCACCATAGGTCCAAACCATAACAGACCACAAACGAGTACAACATCATTTTAATACTAAACAACTAACCATATTTTACATAGGGGCCAAGGCCTCCAGCACCCCACAGCTCTTAACTTCAGTATACCAACTCTACTATCCCAATACATAATTATACAACACAGCAGACAACAGAAACTCCTGACACACTTAGAATCACCAAAATACACCATTCAACATTTTTTGCTGTCAAGCACTGCACAATCCTGGTACTATCGTTTAATGAAATTCAACTCGAGTAAAATAACCAGACCCACCACCCATTCTTACTAATGTATGCTAACCCTAACCCTGCTCCTACCCCTAACCCTAGCACTGCAACCAACCTTACAAATACAAAATAAAACAGGTAGACTGATGACCAGGATAAAAGTAAAGGAAAATTTAGTTAAGCGCTTTCATCTATTAACTTACACAGATTTCATCAGAATACCTTACCAAAAAAAATCCATAACACTACCATTATTCAGACAAATTGGATCCAAATGTACTGGTAGGGTTTTGGTTAGGGCATTGCAAAGGTAAAGTGTTTTCCTTTTGTGATTTTTTTTTCAGTATTTTTGTTTTTCCATACCTTGTTTGATGTGAACATATTGACCTGTTTTGTTTTGATGATTGTGCATTCCAGTTATTTGTGACACAATCACATCATATAAATACACACACACACACACACACACACACACACACACACACACACACACACACACACACACACACACACACACACGTGGAACTAAGGCAGGTTTCCCCAAACAAAAGAAAGTACAGTGGTTTAAGTAATTGTAGAGCTTGTGCCTTACACTCAGTTTTATACTGCTGGGAAACAATCTCTCTTGTTATCTCTTAAGGCAGTCTGGGTAGCTCAAAGAAGACATGCCTTTGATTATCTTGGCAAAGAAACACTGTGACCTTTTAAGATTGGTCATATGCTTAGATAGATACATTCCAAAGGGGTCATTATACAGTATTATGGTCCTGATGAGGAAGGAGCAGACAGAGATGATAACTTCATTAGATATGGGGAGAAATACTCCTGCTGATCCGTTTGGCAAGGTAAGGTGATGTCCTAACAGCAGTGGATACATGGTGATCAAAGGATAGTTTGTAGTCAGTGCCCAGGTCTCTAATGGCTGAGTTAACCTTCAAAGTAGTGTCACCAAGGGTGGATGCATGGGTGTCCACATTTTGCCTAAGGACAGAATGCTGTATTTATTTCCATTTAGTTTAAGATAGTGGTCCATGCCCACTTACTGATGAGTGTTATTCCCTGCTGAAGAATTTGGATGTCAAATGGGGAGTTAATGACAGCTCCAAATTTGCAGTCATCTCCAAACTTGGTCAGCCGCAGGCCCTTGATGTCAGTCTTGAGATCAGAGAAATAAATACCACAGAGAAGTGGTTCTAGGACTAACCCCTGGGGAACACTGCTGGTAACCTCCTCTTTTTGAAGATAGTGTGCCTCCCACACTAATAGATTGGGTTCTTTCAGTTATCAATTTTTCTATCCAGCAGGTAACATAGGGGTTTACATTTAGTGTAATTAGTCTGTACAATAATGCCAGAATATGTGATGATGTCAAAGGTCTTGGCCAGGTCCAGGTAGGCAATGTGAACCAATTTGCCCAAGTTTAATGCATCAGTGGCATGTTCAAATAAGTGCAGCATATTTAGGAGGCAGGATCTGCCTTTAACAAACCCAAATTGGCAAAAGTCCATGACTTGTAGACTGCCTAGGTCCTTGTTAATAAGTTTCACTATTATATACTTCATTGCTTTGCAAATAAGGCTGGTGATTCTTATAAGTCTGTAATTTCCCCTTATGGAGTGGGACAACTACCTCAGTTCTCCATATAAGTGGTAACCAGTGTATTTTGCATGTCATAAAATTGGCTTGTTGCAAACCATTTTGGTGATATAGGGTGTACAATATGTTCAGGTGTACAATATGTTCAAGAGCTGTAGTAATTGGTTGTTTTGGACCATTTCTAGCTCTTTTGAAGTTCCCTGTTTAAAATCCGCATTTGCACGGCTTTGCACGATTGTGCGCATAGTAAACAGGGTTAAACTTTTTCTGGCTCCGCCAAGTCTGCTCTTCAAATTTTCCCTTAGAAAGCTCCACTCTTAGAATAACCAGTCTACTCATTATATTATAAGCATAGCACTTGTTCTCCAAGCTTCTCTTCTAAGCAAGCACTCTCACACTCAAGTAGCACTACATCCACCTACCACCCCAACCACTTCCCTTAAAGGCACAGCACTCTCTTATAATATTCTAGCATGTTGAGTGGTAGATTGCTAGCATCTTCTCCTGCTCAGCTGGTTAATCTGGGAATCTTGAGACAATGCTATAATTGTCTCATATACACAGACAACCCTCTCCTCCTCCCAACAAACACAAATACATGTGAGAGATGCAACTATATAGCCAAACTGGAGGCTGAACTCTCTCAACTCAGGACTGGCAAGACCAGACAGGAGGAGAAGGTAACCACACACACAACAAACCCAGTCACACATAGCCCTACCCCAACTGCAAATCAAGCACATAATAACACAAAAACATACTCAGAGGCTCTATTAAAAAACTTACCAAAACAACAGAGGCTCCCAAAGCAGACACCCAAAAATCCACCACCTCAAAATATAACACATGCAACACATACTTCAGTAAATCGGTGTGTCAATAAATCACAGCCCTTAAGGCCAATCATTATGCCTGATACACTAGTGATAGGTGACTCTATAGTCAGACACACGGACGTCCCACTTACCAGGCTGAGCAAGGAGAGGGTAATGGTAAGCTGCCTATCGGGGGCTAGGATCCGCCATATAACACACGCACTCAGGTCACTCAAAAGCATGTAAAAATATGACTCCGTCATTGTCCATACCGGCGAGAATGACCTGAGACGTACCTCCTTGGACTACATGAAAAGAGACATAGAGGAGCTCTCTGATTATGTAGCCCAGGCTGGTATGACCCTGACCCTGAGCAGCATCCTGCCCTCACCAAGAATGATGCCACAATACAAAGACAAGATGAACAGCTTTAATAATTGGCTCAATTACTGGTGTCATTCTAGGGGGATCCAATGTCTGTCTGCTTGGGATGACATGCTGGACAAGCCATGCTGCTTCGCAAGGGACAGCTTGCACCTGTCACCACTGGGCTTCCGGATATTGGCTAAGGCTCTTGCCACCCCCATAGTGCCTTTTTTAGGCAAGGCTCAAAAGACGAACCCACCTCCTTAGAAAACAAAAATGGAAAAAAATTAAGGGTAATGCTACTCAACGCCAGAAGTCTAAATCTCAAGATGCAGGCTCTCAAAGCACTTCTCAGTATGGAGAACATCGATGTCTGGGCTGTAACCGAGACCTAGTTCAAGGCTCCTGAGAGCACCCCAGCACTACCAGGCTTCACTTCGTATCATGCTTTTCGGCCCCAAAACCCGGGCCGAAACACAAAGGGAGGGGGAGTGTCCATATTCATCAAGGATACCCACACCTCCAGGTTAGTGGCAACTCATGAAGCATCGGAGACCATCCAGGTGCAGCTAACCATAGACAAAACTGCTATACAACTGGTTGCATGTTACAGACCACCCTCCCAATCTCAAGAACTCCACTCAGCCTTCCTGAAGACATTGGAAGATATGAATGTCTCACCAAATACCATCATATTGGGAGACTTCAACTACCCTAACATAGACTGGGTGCACTATTCTAGCCCTAACACCCTAGCCCAAAGGTTCCTGGAATTCATAAACTCAAATGCAATGAAACAGCTAGTCACCTCTCCCACAAGGGGGGATAATATACTAGACCTGATCATCACAAACATGATGACAAAATGCTCCACACCAGAAGTATTGCCCTCACTGGTGAGATCTGACCACAAACTAATCACCCTGGATATACATTTACCACCTCCACCCCCAGCACAAAAGACTACAGTGAGAAACTTCTCAAAAGCTGACTTTACACTTCTCAAGACTGAGATGGTATCATTTAAGCCCACAGGGCCAATGGAAACCACATCCCACAATGCTGAATCCTACACAAATTCTTTCTACGGACATCTCCAAGAATGCATGGATCATGCAATCCCAAATAAAACCAAGACCCTCTTCACCAAAGGAAAGCGTCCTGTCTGGTGGACCCCAGCCATAAACAAATTGTATAACAAAAGAAGGAAGCTACTGCAAGACAGAGCAAAATCCCATAAAGGGAAGGCATCTCTGATCAGCACTAGTAGAAAGCTACATTCTCTCATAAAAATATCCAAGGCCAACTTTGAGAGAAAAATCGTCAAGGACACTAAAGATAACCACAAGGCATTCTTCAGTTATGTTAGAAACCTGGGCGGAAACCCTCAGATATGCTCAGAGTTAGTACACAACAACAAAAAATTTACCAAACCCACAGATATTGCCAACATTCTGGCAGACAGGTTCAGTGCAAATTTCTCCCCTCCCTCACCTCCAAAAGAAGAAATACTCATCCCAGCTGAATGTAACCTCCCTGTCATCTCTGATGTCCAGGTGAGAACCGCCCTCAGCAAAGCAAAAAACACAGCATCTATGGGACCTGATGGTATCCCCGGCTGCATGATACGTGAACTCCAAGAGGAGCTAAACCCACATATAAAAATGTTATTTAACCTTAGCCTTACTACAGGATATGTACCTGAACACTGGCATACAGCAACAGTGGTCCCACTCCACAAGGGAGGCTCCACTACAGACCCTGGGAACGACCGCCCCATAAGCTTGACCAGCCTGGTTTGCAAAGCTATGGAAAGAATTATTATGGAACTCATAAACAACGACATTGGGGACCTACAGACACTTGATCCCACCCAGTTTGGCTTTGTAAAGGGCAGATCCTGCCTTTTGAACCTGGTTGACTTTTTCGAAACAGTCACTAAAGCCATTGATGAGGGCAAGGCAGTCCATACAGCCTACCTGGACTTGGCTAAAGTCTTTGACACAATACCCCACTCGGGGATCATAGATAAGCTAAACAGCTTAAATGTAAATCCATATGTCACAAGATGGTTTGCAAACTGGCTAAAGAACAGAACCCATAAAGTCAAGATTGCGGGAGCCATGTCAGACTCAAAGCCAGTCACAAGTGGTGTCCCACAGGGCTCTGTCCTGGGACCCCTCTTGTTCGGCATTTACTTCTCAGATGTGAAAGCAAACATGGGAGGGTTGTGGCTGACAAAGTTCGCAGATGACTGCAAACTAGGTGCCATAGTCGATACACCAGCTGACACATACATCCTACAAAACGGCCTCACCAAAACGGACAACTGGTGCTGGAATCATGGCCTTAAACTGAATGCCAAGAAATGTATAGTCATCCCCTTTGGAAAAAACAAAGTACCCACAAATTATCACATAGACAGTAACCCACTGAGTACCGAATAAGTAATCAGAGATCTGGGGACCCAAGTTGATAGTGACCTCTCATTTGACAACCACGTTGCCAAAGTGGTTAGAAAGACTTTCTACCTTGCCCACTTTATCATGAAGGGGTTCACATCCAGATCAAAGGAGGTCATCATGCCCCTGTACTCCTCCCTTATCAGGCCCATGATTGAGTACAATGCCCCATTTGGTATGTACCTCACCCGGCACTTACAACAGCTGGAGAGACCCCAGAAGTACCTCACCAAGAGGATCAAGGGGCTCCAACATATGTCATATGCTGCCAGGCTAAAGAAACTCCAGCTCTATTCAGTAGCATTCTGCCTGCTCAGAGGTGATCTGTGCCTGACGTACAAGGCCATGTCCAACCAGGAATTGATGGACATGCTCCACCTCAAAAAATCAAAATCTATAAGAACCACGAGAGCCAAAGATTTAAACCTCAGTACAAACATGAATAGAACATGCTGGAGGGACAGATTCATAATTCAGAGGCTTCCCATACTCTGGAACAAAATCCCAGTCCATGTTAGACAGAGCCCCTCACTGACTCTCTTCAAGAGAAATCTTGACGAGTGGATGGGAGATCATAGGTTTACCCCGGGGGTCACCCCTGTGTCGCTACTTAACAGAGGCACAGTAAACTAATTTTAATAAGGAAGGGGGTCTTCAATGTGTCACTACTAGACAAAGGCACAGTATTCTAAATTTATTCTATACACCTTAGTACCACTACATGGGGTGGCGAAAGCCACATCTCTAGGGCTAGGCTTGCAAATGCCCCAAGGCAGATAGCCTAGTACTAAACTATGAAACTATGAAACTAAAAGAAAATTTATGTATTCCTGTAAGACAAGTTTATGTGTATTATGAGAGATCAAGGATAATATGTATGAACAATGTACTTCTTCAGTAGGAAATGTTGAGGCAAGTAGGTAATGAATATTTAGCTTGATAACCATTCAGACTTTCACTTTAAAGGCCTGTAGCATTTTGGAAATTGGGAGAATGTGGTGGGATGTGAGATGGGATAACTTATTTCTTTGTCCTTGCTGTGATGTACATTTCTTTGTGCACTTAATTTGCATTGTGTAGATTCTCTCTTAAGCTGGACAGGGTAAGGCAGTTGTCAACTTTAATTCAGCAACTATATTCCATAAGGGTCTATATTATGAAATCGAAGAATCTCTTCTTTGAACACATAATTGACACGTATACAGCGAACGCTGTAAACCGCGAATGGCCACATCCTCTAATTTTTTCCTCAGAGGGAAATATTCATGTGGCCATAAAATAAAAAACAAACTTTGAAACACTAAGCAGGGGGCTGCGACCCCCACACCCCCCAACTAAATATACCAACTCTGAGATCACTCTACATTGAAGAAAAGGGCAATTCCCGATAACAGCCAACTGCATTTTTTCCCAAGGAAAAAATTAGAGGATGTGGCCATTCACGGTTTACAGCTCTCGCTGTATATGTGTCGATTATGTATTCGAAGAAGAGATTCTTCGATCACATAATATAGACCCATTCCATAACTGGAGGCTTCTTGCAAGAATCTGTATGTTCATGTTTCCTTGCATCTGTGTGCCTGTGTGTGTATGGGTGGGGGAACAGTGACAGCGATTAAGGATGCCTAATGATAGATGGATAACTGGTTACACAGGTCTATTTATAGTGTGTAGCAGAAGCTCTCTGATACCTATTTACTTATTTATTGGCATTTGTTTACTGGGAAAGTTTGATTGAGCAGTACCCTTTTTCAGCAGAGGCCCCGGGAGAAAAGTTCCATTACATAGACATCATGACCATCATTTGCATTGTTTTATTAATTACAGTCAGTTTCATTCATGAGTAACAGATCCGCTACTCACGCATCCTTAAAATAAGTTATATCATTAACAGAATATATCAAAGGTGACACCAAAACGAAGCCAAATGAATAGATCAATAGACACTTTATTGTAGTTAAGTGCTTTCACAGTACAATAACACTGCTTCTTCAGACTATAAAAAGCTCAATAAAACCAACATTTATGCAGGTACAATTAAATAGCATAGTCCAATAAAAACTTCACAGTCATTAAAACATCAGCTTACATCACAATTAAACAATCAGCTTTTAAAGAAATAGTATAAGCTATCCATAAGCAATCAATTATTTTAAGATATCTATAACAAATCTAAATCATTTAAAAAAACAATCAATTAAAAATAAGTAATCAGCAAAAATAAAAACATAACATTATAGACAAATAAAAACATTACTTACTTCAAACTTCTAGCAGCTAAAATTTGTTTCAGGGGAACTTTATCATTAAGCACCTTGCCACAGTCCACCTTTAGCCTAATAATCTATTTACTTTCTGCTGTCTCAGTCCTATTCACTAGATCTCCCCTTCGCTTACTGGGAATAATACATTGTATCACCATAAATTTAAGAGTGTGAAGGTCCATGAATGACAACATGTTTGGCCAAGGCATTAGTGCAAATACTATTTCTGATATTATAGACATGTTCCCTTAGCCTGTCCTTAGGGTGCCTATCAGTTTTTTCCAACATAAAATGAGTCGCACTCCATACAATAAGCCAAATAGACCAGATGGCAGGTATGACAACCAGCCCGAACATTAAACTTAAAATCTTTCCCAGTATCAGAATGTATAAATTTCCCAGATAGGTCAAGTAAATCAAAAATTACACTTGCCACAGGATATCATACCAGAGTCCCTATTGGGTATGTTTAGAGGCATGTCAAACTTGGGATAACAGAAAAAGTCTCTTAAGGTTCTTTTTATTTTTATACGTGAAGCCAGGTCTGTCACCCACTATCTCCCTGATATTCCCCTGGATTCAACAAGCTCTGCACGGTGTGCAGGAATAGTGTAAGAGCTGCTGCACTCAATATGGCCGCCGAGTGATCCAAGCTCGAGCTCCCAGCATGTGCATGAGCACTCCTACACTATTCCTGCATGGACACAGCTACTGTATGCTAATTACCCTATATGCTGGTGAAAAACATGCAAATAAGGTGAATTAGTGATCCAGGAAGCAGGCAGGTGTCTGTGCAGGAATGGTGTAGACTGCAGAAATGTTTTCAGCTAGTAGCTGAATACATTTCTACAAACTATAAGATGGAGGCATGACAGATCATACATAAGGGCGGTGCCTCCACAGTAGTCATACCCTTTGGGAAAAAGGCTACAACCCTACCCCACCATAACCATGGCAGCACAGAGCACACATCAAAAAAGTGTCAGAGATGGGGGACCAGGTTGACAGTAGCCTTTCGTTTGACACTGATGTTCAGAAAGTAGTTTAGGAACGTTCACCCACCTCACCACCTGATCATGAAGTCACATCTAGATCAAAGGAGGTCATCGGCGTCCCCTGTACTCACTTATTATTAGACCTATGATTGCCAATGCCCTGCTCGGAATGTATCTGACCAGACACCTGCTGCAGCTGAGAAGGCCCCAAAAGTTCCTCACAAAGCATGTATTATAAGGGTTAGGCATGCCAATGGCCAAATATATGGCCATTGGCATGAAAAATAGAAGAAATATTATAAAATTATAACTTTTTTTTTTGGCCGATTCTGGCCGTTTAAGCACAGGGCAGCAGCGTGCCAATGGGATCGGGCAGAAAATTTTAAAAAAATGAGAAAAGTCAATTTTAAGATAATTCTGCATTTTGCCATTATAGTCAATGGCATGCATATATAAGCAATACTAGGGAATAGTGGTTGCTAAGGGGGAAGGCTCAGTGTGAGTGTAGTTAGTAGGAATTAGCAGTCAGTCCTACACAAATCAGGGGAGTTGTACTGAATCACAGGTTGGAGGGGAAAATTTCTAAGTGTCAGACTGCACCTAACTATGTAGGTGCTCTAACACCATTATGTAAACAGGAGGAGCAAGGAACAAGAAAAGGGTGTGTGTCATGCTAGCTGGAAGCACATTGGAGCCCTGTTTCCAGGTGTCTACTTAGCTAAGCACAGCTAGGAGTGTGGATGTATCTGAGGCTGTGTACTCATACTCCATGAACTGAAGAGAGTGTGCACGTGCAGGGGAGGGACAAATCTTGCTGTTTAAACTACCAACAGGCTGGAAGAGGAAGGGTAGAAGGAAAAGGCAAAAGAAGTATCAGAACAAGGGAAATGCTGCACAAACCAACAATATGGGAGTCTGCAACCCACAAATGGCCAATGAAAGCACTCGAATAATACAGCTGACAGGTGGCTGCAGAGCTGAAGATGGGAGGTCATGTAAAATAGAATTAAAGGGCAACAGCACAAAATAAATGTGAACTGATGTAGAAATCAGTACTATGAGAGTCTTGCAACTCAGAATTGGCCCTGCAAATATAATACAGCTGGTGTAGCTGCAGAGCTATGAATATGAGGTGATGCAAGTAAAAATTAATTACAAAAAGGGCACCATCCACAAATCACCAGTAATGTGTCTAACACTCACAGTGGCTAAAACCAAGCCATGAGCAAGTAAGCTGGCATCTGGAATGAATCAGAAACAGTGAATCTGACAGGCAGCAGTAGCATCACACCACTATAAAGTATGGAAACACCCCTCAGTCTGCACCTTCGGAGTAAACCTGGGAATTTAAACTGACAAAATGCTAGGGGCTGCCATTGCTTGGATACATCACCATGTGCTGAAGGCTGACGGTGGTGAAGAGGATAATGCTGCCAACCACCACAGACCCAGGAGGAGGAGGAAAGTATTCAGACCCAGGGTGACCTATCGGGGGGTACATGACCTGGAGATTGTAGAGTGTTAGAGGGTGGACAGAGACATACTTCAGCAAACTGTGGAGCTATGCCTGCCTCTTCTCACAACCAGAACAAACAGAGGGGAACCCATCCCAGTGGATACCAAAGTATGTGTAGCCTTAAGCATACTAGCTACAGGTACTATCCAAACAACTACTGGGGATATAATGGGGGTGTCACAGGCATCTGCATCCAGAGTAATCCATCAGTTCCTGGATGCCATGCTACCACATGTTCATGAACACATCCACTTCCCTAACACCTGTGAGGAATTCATCAGCAATATGTGCCTCCTCCACCATGTAGCTGAATACCCGCAGGTACTGGGTGCCACAGACCACATGTACATCCACATCAAAGCACCACCTGGTGAGCGGGGTAGGGTCTACATCAACAGCAAGTGCTTCCCTCCCATCAACTGCCAGGTTGTGGTGATGTCCAGGGCATTATCATGCAAGTGTGTACTGGAAGCTCTGGAAGCTATCATGACTCCCACATCTGGAATTCCTCACAGCTGTATCAGGGGTTTGCCGGGGGGGACATCCCAATTGGCCATTTAGTGGGGGATGCTGGCTATGCACAAGAGCTGTGGCTGATGACATCCATCAGAAATGCACACAACCTCAAACAAGAATGCCATAATGAGGCACTTGCACAAACCTGGATCATTATAGATTGTGTGTTTGGGATGCTCAAGTCATGGTTCCGCTGCCTTGACATATCCAGTGGAGCCTTGCAGTACTCTCCAGCTACATGTGGACAACAGTATGTGCCATGCTACACAGTATGATCCTGCAGAAACAGCCGCAGCAGGAACAACTCAAGGAGGGGACACACAGCCCACCACCATTGCCAAGGTCGCCACAGGCACAGAGGGACTTGGAGGAGGAACTTCCTGAGCCTGCCCCTAGAGGCAGATAAAGGTGTGCCCAGTATGCCTATGCCTTGGCAAAGAGGCAACGCATAGCACACACACTGACACTGTAGAGATCCAGGGACTGATACTGCTCTCCGACACGCACATACAGTAGAAGGGATGCCAAACATGACACTACCTGTACTTTACTATGTATAGTGAGTGTACTGCATGCATCTCATATAGTCAGCCCTCCAGCACCATCCTCAATACCACCCCAGGCACAAGGTATGTCACCCTTACTGTCAATTACTGAATGGAGTACTATATTCTGATAGTTATATCTATGCTATGGATGCAAGCATGCAAGGGAATCGGTCGGCCAAATGGGATAGCAGCAGATAACTGACAGCTATATGGGACAGCATGAAATCCATAACCAATACTGGTGTCCCCATACTAGGCAGTAGTACTCAGGGTGACAACTCCCACTGCAGTACTTGCGGTGGCTCGACTAACTGTGAGTGTCCACAGGTCACAAACATGGATGTCAATGAGCATTCCCAGTCCCACCCCTAGGCCTCACCCAGCAGGACAGGTGTAGATGACTGGAAATAAAGGTCTGGCAAAGCTCCACAAATGCTGGCAATGGTGAACAGCCCCCATACAGACCTATACAGACATACCACAACAGGTCTGGCCGTTGTAGTGTAGTTCTGAAGAGTAAGATGTCTAAAAATTAAATGTATGCCATTACAATCTAACTTGAGTACTCCAATGATATGCCTCCAATCAGCAGGATAGGGCACAATACAATACTAAATGAAAGCAAACAGAGTTATAACTGAAATACCAGTGCAGTCAGAGCAAATGTGTAAAGTTGTCAGGTGTGCCCCCCCAACCCCATGTATAAATGGCAGTAACATGTACGTTTGTAGAGTAATATCAGTGGAGCACAGATTGCCTGAGCTTTCTTAATCAACTTGATAATTGCTGCATGTCCACTATATGCAGGGGAAAGTGTGCCAATCTTCTGTGAGTGTTTAATATTGTCTGGAAGTGGACAGCATGTAGGTCTGGATGTTGTGTCTCAGTGGTCTAAGTACAGTACTGTGTATGACAGGGCCATGTTCCAACAACTGCAGTGCCAACCAATCTGCTTCTCAGCTACACCTATGTTACTAGTTGTACACACTCACTGTCCAGATGTCAATATGTGTTACTGTCAGAAAGCTGGGACAGGCTATAAACAGGGGTCCATACATAGAAACAGTACACAGGTAGAAGAACTCTATGCAATGCCTAGAAAGTAACTATGAACTGCACACACCTTTGGAATTAAATATAGAGGTTAGCATCACATTAGTTGTCTGTCTAATATGGAATACTGGTTGTCTGCACAATCACTGACAGCCCACATAAACCACAGTTATAAAGTAATGACACACTGCTGATGTCCACATACAAGGCAGGAGAAGTTGAAGGTCCCAGTCATATCTGTGAGTCAGGTGCCATAAGCTTCCATATCACATATGCACTCAGTCCACCACCCCCCACAACAACCACAGGTTTTTCATCAGTCATATTCTTGCTGTTGGGAATGATGCCAGAATCAGCACATGTCTTTTACGGAATACACACAAGATGCAGCATGCTGACCTGGCATCTCATGCAGGTGTGTCCTTAGCCGTAGGCAGTGTCCTGCACACACCCAGACTGATACATCACTATGAACTAGAAGGATTGCCAGGAATACCCACTTGCCCATGTCACCCCAGGGAAATCCACTGGCTTGCAGCCTGGTAACGTATGAGTGACAAAATGCAGTGGCCTGCATCACTCTCATGTGGCCTACAGGCCTCTGGCAAATACCCATGGCTCACCCATAGTGCCATCACAGAAAATGTCATAGGGTCCTAACTTTAGGAATTATAGGGGGGAGCATAAATGCATGGATATCATTGAGCGTGTGAAGTCTGAAACTCAAATGTATGCTCATATTTCCCCCTGACTGCAAACCCATGAATGCATAACCACAAACCTGCTTGTAAACTACAATGTGAAGGGAAATCCACCAGATATATGAGTTTTGCCTTTGGATAACCTGGCCAAATCTGTACTGCTGAGAGGTATGCCTACAACAGGATATGGCCATTCAGTTAAGTTGAGAAATGCACAAGAAGGGGATCCCCAGCCAGCTTAGCACCAAGGTGCTGGACCATTTACACAGACCCATCACTCAATTCTCTGTAGCCACCCCTCCACAATGGCAGGATTGTGCCACAATGTCTAGTCTTCGCCTCACAGTATTGGTCTCTACTGCATTGCTGCTGTATTTCCCTGGTAAACAACTGCGAGCAAACAAATGACATCTGTCAGTATTTGACACAATACATTACACTGTAAAACAGTACATATGTCCAAAAGTCTATGCTAAAACAGAACATGGTACACAAGCAACATAGACAGTAATAGGAAATGTAGTTACACACAGTATTCCCCCATGTTTGGACTAATTGTGTCTCCATATTGGCAACCTATCTACAGATATCCTGAAAAATAGCTTGCTAGGTGTAGCTGTAGCACACAAAACCATGGCCTGGAGTACAACTCTCCCTGGAATGGATTCCCACAATCAATATAGAAGGTCATACTGGGTATTCTCCCACACTTAGAGAATGGATCCCTACACGCAATACAGAAGCTCATACTGGGCATGCCCCTACACTTAGAGAATGGATCCCCATACTCAACATAGAAGGTCATACTGGGCATACTCCTACACTTAATAAAGCCCATGTCTGACACTACAGTGGACCATAGATATCTGTTATCTGCAGATGTCTATGCACACACTAAAATGTAAACTGATTGGTCTTCACACACACACATACACTGGGCAGGAAAACCCACAGCCAACTGTAAGTGGCAGATATGTGGTAAGTCCCCATCTGTTTTGTGTGATACGCACACATATCTAAGGCCAATATACTGCAATAATTCAAACATACAGACACATACACATGGGGAAAAGAGACACAGACAGTAAGAGAGACAGTACCATTAAGAAGCCTTTCCCACCCAGGACATATCCCATAGTTCCCCTCTACACTATCTGCTGATGTATGTCACCTTAGATGTACCTGCCCACAAGCCTCAAATCTGCAAGCTCAATAGCACATGCAGTAAATCCATAGCTTGCTAAAGCAAATAAGTAGATAGGTAGGGTTTTGAATCTCAGTCCTGGCAACTGTGTGTGTGTGAAGGAATTGCTGATGTTCTTTGTGTTTCACTGTTGCAGTCATCACATTTGGGTTATCCCTGCCAGGGTAGCCCTCAGTCAACCCGAATACCAGAGGCATAGCATTTCTGTGTCAGTTGCCGTTGCTCTAGGACTGATGTCAAGTCATCAGTAGTATAAAATAAGGCAGCTGACGCCATTATATCAGTCTTTCTTGGCGAGGATCCCAAAGCAGAAGCAGTTCGCACGAGTCCTGGTCGGCCGCTACCTGAGTTTTTATTTTCTGAATTGAAGTTGAAGTCTTCTAAAGCTAAGTACACAATTGGGGATTCTTTTTTCTTGCTCTAACTGATGTCAGAAAAAGTTAATAATTGTCTCGCCTGTGGAAAGCAAATGACCACACTGAGACTTTCATTCTTACTGCATCTCTTGCTTAGGCCCAGACCACGATATCCCCTGCTGCTGCTTTTGTACTTTGTTCAACACCAGAACTATACATTGTCAGGCCCTTATTGTAGCTAGATATTTTCACTCTCAGTCCTCAGATTCTGATGTGGCTTCAATAAGCCATCTGACAGCAGATCTTCTGAAAAAAATGTAAGGATAAAGACAGAGACAGGTCCAAACCTACCAACGACATTTCCGTTAAGCTAGTTGTCAGTTCTCCGGTCCTCAGTGAGGTGCTTTCGCAGCCCCTGATGCCCACTTCTGTGGATTTGCAGGCCACTACCGAGACCCTTTCAGAGTCCGGTATGCCACGAGACTCTTCATCGACTAAGGATCCTGCGGATGTTTCTACCTTGGATGGGTCTGGAGCCGCTAAGCAGTCACCAGCTTCTGTCGATGTACTACATCCTACCTATTCTCGACACAGACCGATGACTTATTTCATGTCTACCATTCTTTTGAAAACTACTGAGTTTCTAAGGCCCAGAGTACAAACCACACCCAAGAAACCGACGACCCAATCTCAAGCACCTGCTTCCTTGCCTCAGTCTCAAATGTTTAAAATGGCAGAAGACCTTATAATACTGATCAGGGGAAGCCAAGCTACCCCTTCCAAAAGAAAAAGAGATTTGTCTCCAGTAGTTTTATCTGAACAGGAGTCCAATGACTCTGAGACATATGAATATGAAGACATGCAATCCCTCTCTGCTTATGAGGATTCTGATGCAGAGAAATCAATTCCTTCAGCTTCACCATCCGAGGACTTTTCCTTTGTGGAAACCCTACATACTTTAAGGGTGCAGTTCCAATGGGAATGTCAGGACTACCCTCAGTCTAAAAAGAGACTCAGGGAATTCTTACATTTTCCACAGCACATACCTATGGCCATTCCTCCTGTCCTGGATGTTGTAGATGATATTTTCATGGAATTTGGTTTGACTCCAGACACTCTCCCTCCTGCTCCCAGGAGACCTGACAGGTACTATAGAGTTCCTGACTCTCACAAATTTATTTTCAAAAATCCTACTGCTGACCATGAAGTTATTTCTCAAGGGCCTAAAGGAATTAAAGCAACTTCTGCTAAGAATCCCACCCCCTCAGATAGGGATTTCCGAGCATTAGACAGATGGGGTAAAAAAGTATACTCTGCTACTCTTGCTATCAGAGCACTGAATTGTCAGTTCCATATGCTAAAATTTCAGCAACATACCATGGAACTCCTCAAACAAAAAATATATTTTCCTGCTTGTGCAGAAAATAAAGTTACAAGGGTTAATGCATTCTGTAAGTCAAGTAACTAAGCACACCTTACAATGTGATTTTGATGGCCTAGAAGCATCTTGCAGGGCAGCAGTCACTGGTTCTGTCCTTAGAAGGCATGCTTGGCTTAAGGAACAGCCCTTGCCAGACCATGTCAAATCCAAATTATTGAACGCACCCTTGGACAAAGACAACCTATTTGGCACCAAGGTAAAGGAGGTCTTAAAAAGATGGAAGAAAAAGCTAAATCTATGTAGACAGTTAAGGACTTCCTGCAGGTCCAGCCACCCAGGTTCAGTAGGCATTGCCCCTCCAAGCACTGGTTCTTTCCTGCCCCCACCAGGTCAGCTCAGCCCAGACCCCGGGGAAGCAGGCCCCCCCAGACAGCAGCCCCAGGGAATGCAGAGATCTAAGCAATGGAGTTCCTTCTCTTCAAAACCAAGGAGTGCTAAACCACCCCCTCATGGTAAGAACTCACAATGACTCTCCACTTCCACCCTCTGTCTGCCAACCTGCACTTGCCCCAGGAGGAAAATGCTCCTTCCACGCAAGCACCTGGGCCACCATTACCAATGACTGCTGGGTCCTCAACATAGTGTCCCAGGGATACAAATTTTATTTCCACACTCTACCAACCCCAAAAGGGTTCCCAGATCTTCCCCCAAACCAGTGGGCAGAGGCCAAAAAGCAAGTCCTTTCCCTGCTCTCTATGAGGGCAATAGAGCATGTTCCTGCAGAACAGGTAGACCAAGGTTTCTACTTCAGACTCTTCCTGGTACCCAGAAAAGAGGGCCGATCTATCCATTCTAAACACCTTGTTGGTGATACCAAAATTTAAAATGCTCACCCTCCAGCATCTACTACCCATGCTCTCCAGGGATGTTTGGTTAGCCACCCTAGACCTAAAAAAGGCCTACCTATACATCCCAATCAGGGAGTCATGCAGGAAATATCTACGTTTCAGGGCAAGATCACTGCACTTTCAGTTCTCTGCACTTCCCTTTGGCTTATCCACTACTCCCAGAGTTTTCACAAAATGTCAGGCTCCCGCCATTACTTTTTGCAGGCAAAGAAATATTCAAATTTACCCATACTTAGATGACTGCCTAATTCAGGCAGACAGTCAGGAAAAGCTGCTCAAGCACTTGGCCTTTGTAAAGTACCTAATGACCTCCCTAGGGTATACTATCAACAAAAATAAATCCAAAGTAGTACCCACCCAAACAATTTTATTTCTGGGAGCAAGCCTGGACACAGCATCCCAATGGCATTCCTTACACCAGAAAAGCAAACTTACCTGACAGCCTATTTCTCTCAGCTAGCCACCAGACCCCAGTTATCCGCAAGGAAAATCCTGCAAGCTCTGGGGTTCATGGCTTCTTGCATTCTACTCATTGCATATGCCAGACTGCATATGAAAAAACTACAATGGTACCTAAGAAGCCTTTGGTGTCAGCACTCTCAAGACCTGGAAACTCTTATACTAATGATATCTTGTTTAGAGAAAGATTTTCTTTGGTGGGTAGCAGCATGCTACCACAACAAGGGACAACCCTTCTCACAACCCCACGCTACCCAGACCTTCACCACAGATGCATCAGACTATGCCTGGAGTGTACATCTGGATGGCAGGTGCATACAGGGCCAATGGAACCCACATCAAATACATCTGCCCATCAACCAGAAAGAGATGTTAGCTGTCCAGCACGCACTGACAGCTCTCAGACCCCTCCTTTCCTGGGGGCTCTACTGATCAAAACAGACAGCACCACTGTGATGTGGTATATCAACAAACAGGGAGGAACTCACTCGTACCCTCTGTGCAGGCTCACCATGACCCTTTGGCACACGGCCACAGCCATGCAACTACATCTGTTAGCACAATTTCTGCCAGGCTCTCTAAACTCTCTGTCAGACAACTTGAACAGAAATCTTCTGGACCTGCATGAGTGGCAGCTAGACCAAAGAACCTTCACCCCTGTAACTCAGAAATGGGGCACCCCGAAGGTCGACTTCTTTGCTTCCCACTCCAACCATCAGCTCAGCAAGTTCTGCACCAGGGAGCCTCACTGCAATGCCTGGAAAGTGGATGCTCTATCCTTCCAGTGGGTCAACCTCTCGGTCTATGAATTTCCCCCACTACTGCTCATTACAAGGGTACTGCTCAAAATAAGGGAGGAAAAACAGAGGACAATCCTGATAGCCCCAGACTAGCCACGCCAGCACTGGTACCCACTGCTATGCAGCCTGTCATCTCTGCCACCATAGCATCTCCCTCAGATCCCAACACTCCTGACCCAGAGGGAAGGAGAATTCATGCATCCCCAATTGCAGACCCTCAATCTGGCAGCCTGGCTTATTTCCTGACCACTGCACAAGCTGCCAATCTCAGCAAACAGGTTCTAGATGTTATACGTGAGGCCAGACACCCAAGCACATAGAAAGTCTTATGCTGACAAATGGAAAAGGTTTTGCAGCTGGATCCAGGCTAAAGGATCCAGAATGGCACAGCCCTCCATACCTCTCATCCTGGATTACCTTGCTGACCTGCTACACAGGGGTCTATCCTTTTCTTCTATTAAAATTCATGCAGCAGCTATCTCTGCTCATTTAGCACAGAGCCACCTCTTTTCTCATACCCTCTCATCAAACAGTTCCTAAGAGGGGCTAACAACTTGAGGCCACCCAGAGGAGCACCTACCTCAGCTTGGGACCTAAACTTTGTGTTGGAAAAGCTCACCCTGCCCCCCTTTGAACCAGCAGCTTCAGCAGAGTAAAGTTTCTCTCATGGAAGACAGCCTTGCTTCTGGCCATCACTTCAGCAAGAAGAGTATCCGAGCTACAAGCACTAATGGCTGTAGAGCCCTTCATCATTTTTCATGCTGACAGGGTCTCTCTCAGGACTAACCCATCCTTCATGCCAAAAGTGGTGTCCAGTGTGGCTTTCAACCAATCCATTCATTTGGCCACCTTTTTCCCTAACTCACAAAACAAAGGGAGAGGATACTGGACTCTCTAGATGTACACAGATAGCTCAGATACTATCTAGACAGGACTAAATCATTTAGAAAGACTGATCAATTGTTAGTCAGCTTTGCTGCAGGAGCAGAGGGCAAAGCCATATCCAAACAAACCATTTCCAAATGGATAGCACACTGCATCCATTTCTGTTACAAGAAACATGGGAAACCTTCCCCCTAAGGGGGTCAGGACACATTCTACCAGAGCAACCTCCACCTTTGTAGCTTTCCTCAGAGGGGTCCCCACCAAGGACATCCTGGAGGCTGCAACATGGACATCAGTTCATACCTTCACCAAGCATTACCACCTGCCTATCTTCTCCAAATCCAAGGTAGGCTTTGCCACCACAGTCTTGCAGGGCATCATAGCCAGCCCCCAGTCTTCTTGACTGCCTCCACTCTTTTCTTCAGCTTTGGGAATCAACCCAAATGTGATGACTGCAACAGTGAAACGTGAAGAACATAGTACAGTTGTGTACACTTACCATAAATGTAGATGTTCGAGTGTATTCACTGTTGCAGTCCTGGTTTCCCTCCCTCCACCCCCCTTGTCTCGCTCTCTCTCTCGCCTTACAAGGAATTTTTGGTATTTACTTTCTACTGGTGGTGTTCTTCCACCATAACCTAGTTCCCTCTTGGGGGCGCCTGACAGTTAGGGCAAGAAAAACTGATGTAATGGTATTGGCTGCCTTATTTTATACTACTGATGACCTGACATCAGTCCTGGAGCTATGGCAACCGACGCAGAAATACTAAGCCTCTGGTATTCGGGTCAACTGAGGGCTACCCTGGCAGGGATAACCCAAATGTGATGACTGCAACAGAGAATACACTCAAACAACTACATTTATGGTAAGTGTGCACAACTGTACTTTTTACTCCATTCCCACCCAGTACACATCCCATTACCCAATATCAGAACATGTGCTGCAGTCAGTCACTGTACAAATTATTTTTGTTAGCCCTCAGCCCTATAGGCTCTGTTGTGCTTCTGATAACTGTGTAACAGTAGAGTATCAATAACTATTTATGTACCGATCCTAGTCACAGTCCTGTCAAACAGAAAGGTGTGTCTGTTTGTGTGTGTGTTCGTAGGTGAATGATTTTGAGGCCATTCCCACTCACTCCTTTTTACATTGCCCTCCTTTATCACTGCTGCTGATATCACTCAGTGTTAAAGATACCTTTGGACAGCTCTCAAATATGTAAGCTTTGTGGTGCATCTGATAAGTGCGTAATACTGTAGTGCAGTAAACTAGTTAGGTAGGAGCTCTAATCTCAGTTCTGGCAAATGTAAAGGTGTGTGTGAGAGTGTCTGTAGTTACAGAGACATGATTTTGAGCCCATTGGCACTTACTACACTTCCCTTTCCCCTCCTTTATCCCTGCTACTGATGTCACTCACCTTTAAAGATACCTTTGGACAGCACTCAACTATGTAAGCACTGTGGTGCGTCCGCTAAATGTGTAATAGTGTAATGCAGTAAACTAGTTAGATAGGGGTTTTAAGCTTGGTCCTGGCAAGTGTGTGTGTCTGTGCCTGTCTGTCTGTGCTTGTGTCATTGACACTGTGATCCATATTCAATGAGGGGGGTTGCTATACTTTTGTGTGGTCCACCCAGCAAACTACCAAATGTCCACTGTACAGGGCCCACTTTTGTGGTAGCTGTGGACACTCTTCAGTCCTATAATCTGTTTGTCATGTGATATTACTATAGAACAATATGGATTCCAAAACAGGATATGTGGCCCTAGTCCTGTCGTACAATTCCACACACAGGAGACATAAGCAAACGCACTCATCTATTCATTAATCCCTATGTTACTAAGTGGTCTGCAAATGGGCTCACAGATGGATCTCTCAGTGTGAAAGCAGTAGGCTACATGTCAGACTGCCAAACAGTCATGTGTGGAGTACCACAGGTTCTTGTCCTGTGTCCAGTCTTGTGTGTTGTGTGTGGCTCTGATATCCAGCCTAACAGGATTGAACTATGGTTAACAATGTTTGCAGACAATTGGGGGGGTCTGTTTACATCCCCACATTATGTTAATATCTTGCATAAAGTTGCCACTGACACCTCCACCTGTTGTCAGAACACTGGCCTTAGTCTCAATGTCAAGAAATGTGTCCCAATCCCCTATTGAATCAATGTGTTATCCACAAATGACCACATTGGTGGTAGTCCAATGGAGACAGATGTCCTTATAGGAGGTCTGTAAACACAGCTTGATAGCAACCTCTCTTCTGACCACCACACTGCCACTGTGGACAGAAAGTCCTTCCATGTGGCACATTGCATAACTAAGGGTGTGTCATCCAGAAATGAAGAGATCAATGTCTCCCTCTACTCACTATTTATTAGGCCAATCAGCAGGTCCAGTGGCCCATTTACCATATAACTCAGTATACACCTTCAACAACTGAGTAGACTGCAAGTGTACCTGACATGTATGACCCTAGGCATGAAACAACTGTCTGATATGGAAAGAGCCCAAAACCTCCGGGTGTTCCCGGTCACATCTTGGCTACTTACAGGCAATCCCTGCTTGAATGACAATGCCATGTCTGCCCAGCTGTGTTACAAATGCCACAGCTAGGAAACCACAATCTGTATGCACCACATGCCATGGATACCTCAATCACATTACCACATTCAACAGAACATGCTTGGGGACAGGTCCATAACCCAGATAATGGCCACGTTATGTGACATATGTTGCATACATGTCAATCAAAGCACTCACTGGCCCTCTCCAGATGAGTGGATGGTGAATATAACTGTCACCCTGGGGATCACTCAAGTGGCAGTAGATGATAGATGACATGCTGAAAAATGTCAGGTGCCATGATACCAATGTACTCACATGCCCTACTCTTCTCATATCTCCATGGACATTAGCCTGGTACACACCCAGTGACACCTGCACCAATGGACCTCAGTACTGACAAATGTGTCTGTGTGCATTACTGAGTATAACAGTGTTAGTGATTTTGTAAACTTGTAGCTGAAAATACTTTGAGGACCTTCTCACCCACTACACCCCCAGTGCTATACTTAGAAAGGGCTGCTGCTGTACTGCACTGTAAAGGTACCTTGTGACACCCTTCACCCTATGGTCTACCTTGAGCTTGCAGTACCAGTATAACACAGTTCTACCAATGAGTAGACAGGTGTGGTTTACCCTCTGAGTCCTGGCATATGTGTGTGTGTGTGTGTGTGTGTGTGTGTGTGTGTGTGTGTGTGTGTGTGTGTGTGTGTGTATGAGTTTGCAAGTGTGTGTGAGTGTGGATATTTGTAGGAGACAGCATTCTGAGGCCCCATTCTCCAAATATACTGCACAGTGCCAAACATTACAAGGGATGGTGATATTGCTCACCTTAGGAGAGCCATGGGACAATCTTCACCCTACTAGCTCTGTGGCACGTGCAATAAATGCATATCAGTGTAATAGCAATAATTACATAGGCAGGCAAAGGTTTGCATTTCATTCCTGGTAAATGTGTGATTGTGGGTTTGTCATAGGATTACCATGGGTATGAGTGAGTACTATATGCAATGTGGGTGGGGTGCTGGGTGTTATATGTTTACACCATGGTACCCCCAGTACATGTCCCAAGGTCCACTGTATGAGGACCGCTGTCACCATTAACCATACAGGTAAGTGATGACACTCGTCAGCCCAATAAGGGGGATCACGTCAGTCGCCTTGCTAGACAGGGGTCCAGGGAAGTAAATACTGTGGGAAGAAATAGCCAGGGAATTGTTATGACTAGGCTTGTATGGGCCCTAGGGTTGATAGCCTAGTACCAACCTATGAACCTATAAGGCATGTGCTGTGTGCTAAAACTCTGTAACAGTATGGACTGAATGATGAGATAGACATGGCTGCTAACTGCAGGTGTGGCAAATGTGTGTATGGCTATATCTGTGTTGGTCATTGTGTATATTTCTGTTGCTGATAGTATTTCCTGGCCATTCTCACCCAGGACATCTCCCATTGCCATACTGTGCAAGGCCAGTGGATGTCGTTCACCTTACAGGGACTGTGGAGCACACTTCACCCTACATTCTCCATGGCATGTGCAATAAATGCATAGCACTTGAATAGCAAGACCTAGGTAGGTAGTATTTCTAATGTCAGTTGTGCCAAGTGTGCATGTTTGTGTGTGTGAGATCAGTATTCTGTGTGTGTTTGAGTGACAAATGTGGCCATGGTTTACAGTTTTACACCATTGTACTCCCAGCACATGTGCTGTCCTACATCCACATGGCTGATGCCTAACTCTCGCCACATGCTGTGGCACAGACATCCCACAGTTGACGACTGCCACCATCTCACCCAACCATCAATCTCTGACTTCAGTATAATAATGGTGGGCATCTCCAAGATCAAGGATGTTGCCACACATAGCATGAAGAGTTGCATTTGTGACCCTGAGAATATATCCAGTGTTAGATTTGCCTCTATGACAGTCCAAAACAAGTGTCTGGTGACACCTGCTGTGGCACTTGTGGCAGGGCCATGATGGGCAGCAGTCCACCTATGAGCACCGCTGTCCATCCACATGTGTGGAATCTGCCAGTTCTCTGGCTACGGAAGGTGTATACACACTATATAGTTCTCATAGATTTACATGACAAATGTGTATCATACTCATATTTACAGGTAGCATATGGATATGTACAATATCCGTGTAGCTGGCCTGGCAGTGGCACAGTCAGTAGTGTTTGACAGAGACTCCAGTGTTTGTCATGTGTAAGCTGTCCTTTCCCAGGGTGAGTTAGTGTCCTGAGCTGTGTTCCATGTCACAGCAGACAGAGACAAATGCTATGGCCATAGGTACTGTTCAACAGGTCATCATTACAGCAAGTCTCGCTCAGACATATATCTGTCAAAATCCTATTTCCCATTATTAGAAAACACATACTACATTCACTTACATGCTGACGTGTTTCACATACCTTTTTATTATTTCACACTGCACTGGGTTGTATCAGCAGGTTGCTTCCCGTCTTTCTGTTTCCCAATGTGGAGTACTGGTAGACATATGTTTGCAACAGGTATCTGCATGCCTTTTGTAGATAATGCTCTTGACCAGGTGATGGCCTGTGCACCAATTGGTGTTCCCCACTTGCTAACTGCATGCAGAGCAGCTGAGTAGTTCTTCCAATATCCAATGTCATGGCAACACACTCCTATAATTGAGTACTGAATGTGGGCATTGTCCCTTTGCCTTGGCTGTGAGGAACACATCCTGGAGGTCTATGGCTACTGAGTGCTACACACAGCAGGTGGGAATAACTCTTACAACAAGACTTGTGGAGACAGGCCAACTAAATGGTGGAGAAGGTTACAGACTTAGGGACCAAATGTGAGTATTGCTGTTATATGGTGTGAATACTGCTCGTTTTACAGGCTCTGTGTGTACATGCTTCTTCTGCATGGATGTAAGTCTAAAAAAGTTATGTGTCTGCATAGCTCTGAACTGTAGGCCTATCCACATAATGTCCAGAGGTTTGACTGTTATGTTTTGTGCATTACCCAGACAGGTGTTGTCCTTGGCAAATCAGTGGCATACTCTGGTCATTGCTGCCAGTAAATGGCAACATACATATGTGTTTCTCACTTCATATCCCTCAGAATAGAGATGCTGCAACCAACCCTGTAACACCAGCAACCTTTTCAGTGTATAACAGCAATATATCAAATATGGTCCTCTGTTTGGACCTCTGACCTCCACTTATATGGCAAGCTTTGTCCAGCTGTCTTGCAGTAGAAGGTTGACAGGTATGGTCTATCAGTATGTAGTGCTGACATTCTTGCTATCATCCCAGTACTGCTGTGGAATAAGACACATTAAGGGACGTAAGGACTATACATATGAGTGCAAAGGCTGGACAGCATGTAGAACCCTGTACAGTCAAGAGGTGGGTCTGTGGAATAGTAGGACATGCCTTAGAATCAGTCTGTTAGAACATGTGAGAGGTATTAGTTATTACATAGACAAACGTTCTATAGCTGTTACTTGTCATACATTTCACCATGGGGACTGTAGTGGGTTACAATATACTTTTTGGAAAAGGTCTGTTTCCCAGTTTCATGAAACACTTAGAACCATTGTTATGTGAAGAATCAATTTACATTGTATCATTTGATACTGTATCCCCTAGGGGGTTAACTGAGGAGTGTAAGTGGATGCTGTTTAAAAACATACATAATTGTCAATTGCTTCCTGTTTTTCAGCAATTATGTTTTGTAATGTTTTAATACTTGACGGCAAAACACATTTAAACATTTGTGTGTATTGATGGCTGGTTGTTGTTTTATTATCCTCAGTCATTTTAGTTATATTGCTAAGAAGTCAGTGTATGACTGGCCATTGTGTATGGTGTATCCTGTTTTAGTAGCAGTGTACTGTGTACTTATTAGTTGTACTGTGTAGGGGGTGGCAGCAGATGTAATTGGCATGGGTCTCTTTGTATCATTACCAATGTGTTTGTATGTCCATAGACTGGTCCCCCCACTTCATCTGGCGTGGTCCAGAATTGTACTAAGGTGCTCTTGGCTCTGACAGTGCAGCAAGTTATTGACAACTAACTCAGTACTGATTCCACAGTCTTCCTTTCCTATGATAAACCGACTGCACTGCATGCTAAGGTTGAGAACATCATAAAATAGTACAGCTCAGATGACTTAGTGGTTATATGCTTTGACTATTGTGTACAGGTTCAAGGGTTGTATATTTTGTTGCAGGCCAGATGTATACATGGGTGGTTGGACATGTGATATGCACTCACACATCCATTGTACACCAGCTACACTACATGGAGACACATATAATATACCAGACATTTGGCTATTAAAATAATGCTAATTAGTAACCTTTCCTGTAACTAGTCTAGTCCCAATACAGAATTGCTGCATCCAGGAGTGTATGATAACTTCTGAGTGTTGCCCAAGTCTGCTCTTCAATCTGTCACTTAGATTTGCTAGTTCTCTCCTCTCCTGCACTTTCAATAGTGTATTACTTTAGTACTTTAACAGATGTCTTGTAGCAAGTATTTTACCGCACAAACATGGTAACAGCACTAAGTATTCTAAGAGGAAATGGCTCCAGTAATTATTATTAATGGTCCCCCTCCAGGCATGTCTACAGGTCAGTTCCCTGTGCTTTCACCTATTAACCTGCTGAACTAGGCCATCCTGAGGCAATGTCGCAACTGCTTCATGTACATTGACAACCCTCACCTTTTACCTCTCTACACTCAGACTTGCAAGAGATGCACCTATACATCAAAAATGGAAGCCACACACTCCCCCAGCAAGACCAGAATATTTGGTCAAGGGGAGATGGTCAACACTTACACCACACTATATGAAACACAGAGACATCCAGAACACACACCATCATTGCCTTCATATAAAAACACAAACCACACACCCACCTTTGCGGAGGGTCTCAATGAATGCTGTACAAACAGCAGAGATCTCCAAGGTGGACATGCACTCCACCACTGCCACACAACACTAATCACAAGACACATATGTTTCCTAAACAGTGTGCCACTTAACCAAAGCACCTAAGGCAAAACAGCATGGCCAAAACAATAGGCATAGTTGACTTGATAGTGAGGAACAGTAATGTCCCACTCACTAGGGTGAAAAAGGAGAAAGTGACAGTCAGCTGGCTGTTGGTACCAGGATCCACCACATAACACACACACTGAGGTCCACCAACAACAGGTACACATATGATGTGAATGTCCTTAGACTTACCTCCCTAGACTATATGGAAACAGACATGGAGGAGCCCGCCAACTATGCAGCCCAGACGGGTATGAACCTAGCCCTGAGCAGCATCCTTCCATCACCCAGACTGATACCACAGTACAAGTTGAAAATGATTGTTCTCAACAATTGGCTACATCTCTGGTATCATATTAATTGGCTCCACTATCTGTAGACCTGGGATGACATGTTTGACAGACCGTGATCCTTTGCCATAGATGTCCTGCATCTGTCACCCCTGGTCTTCCAGATACTGGCCAAGGCTCTTGCTACCCCTATAGTGGCTTTTTCAGGCAGTGTTCCACAGACCACATTACCACTGTAACATTTACAAACAAATGTAATCTGAAGATCATGCTTCTCAACACTAGAGGTCTACATTTAAAAATGCACTCACTCAAAGCAATCCTTCAACTGGCAAACATCAACATTTGTGCTGTAACAGGGAACTGGTTCAAGGCAGCAGGAAGCACACCTGCACTACCAGGCTATCACTCATTCCACACCTGTGTGGCCCCGAAGTTGGACTGCATCTGCAAGGGTGGTGTTTTAATATTCATAACAGAGGAGCACACCTCCAGACTGTTAGCACAACATAATGCATCTGAGATACTTCAGGTGCAGCTAACATTGGTTAAGACAGCAAAACAGGTCATAGTCTGCAGTAGGTCCAGAAACATGGCCCGAGACTCACACTCCCCATTCCTAAGCACCCTAGGGAATATTAGATTCCAATCTAACACTCTCATACTGGCCGACATCAACTCCTCCACCATTAACTGGAAAAACTACTCATGTACCAATAAACTTGACCAATGCTTTCTGGGATTCATTTATTCCAGTGCCCTGGACATGCTTGTTCTTACTCCCACTAGAGGTATCCACATCCTAGACCTGGTCATTACAAACATGGGTGAATGTCGCTCCACACAAATAGTCAACTCCTCCCTGATTAGTTACTAACACAAACTAATCACATTGGAATTCCACATCCCTCCCACCCCCCAGAAAGGTAACCACCATGAAATCTTTCCAAAGCTAACTTTGAGCACATACAAACAGAGGTGGCTAGTTGCATGGCACCCATGCAGATGGAGACTAGTTGCATGACCACAGAATCTTACACCACTGCACTGTAAGAACACACACACACAAATGAATAGATATCGCCATACACAATACAACTAAGATGCTCAACTCAGACGCCAATCTGGTGGTCCCCTGCCATAAAGAAACCCTACAACAGAAGGAGGAACTTCATGCAGAATAAGGTGATGTCCCAAGTCTGGGAATACTCCCTTATCAGCCTCAACCAAAGGTTGCGATCTCTCATCAACACCTGTAAAGGTATCTATGACACCATGATTGCAGCAGATAGTGGAGACAACCACAGGGCCTTCAATAGTTGTTGTTGTTGTGTCTTTCAGCTTTTTCCCGGTCAGGGGTCGCCACAGCAGAACTCGGTTCACTAATGATTGGCAGTAGATTTATACGTGCCGGGTTGCCGGCCCTGACGCACAACCTTCAATGAAGGTACGCCCATTCACGCATGTCTCCACACAGAAGACGCTCTAGCTGAGAATCGAACAGGTAACGTATAGAATTTCCACAGCACAGTAGCATAGCCCTCAGATTATGTATACTTGTATACTTGTATCTGTTGAGGCAATGCTTTCATTTGGCTTACGGACATAAACTCTAAAATGCGCTATGGTGATATTTCTGCCAATATATGTTAGCAGGAACAGTGTTACTACAAAAACCTTCTCAGCTTATCTATTCACATCATTTGGATATGTCTCTGTTGTCATGCCTTTGTCCCCCCAATTTGTCTGGCTTGTTCCAGATTCATTGCACTACAAGGTTGTGAGCATACCTCTCGACTGCCAGGCTGTTTGAAGACTGTCCAGGTGTTTGGCCCTTACTTTGTTACTGTTCCACAGTTTCTTTGCATTTCTCTGGGTAACACTGTTATGATGCAAGGATTTGTCAGTGAAGACTGACATACATGTCAATTCCCATCCCCATATCATTCCGACAGTTCTGCTGATACAGTCCCTGTTGCTGTACAACTATTCAGTTATGAGAGCAATATTCCCATTCTGTCCGTATATGTGATCCATTACGCATGCTTTCTACAGCCTTTGTTCATTAGTCTTGCAATAAAAGGTTGATATGCATGATTCTGAGGTATGTCTGCACTACATGTTATATGACTACATGCATATATATATATATATATATATATATATATATATATATATATATATATATATATATATATATACAGATATGTAGATACAGGTGTGTATATATATATATATATATATATATATATATATATGTATGTGTGTGTGTGTGTGTGTGTGTGTGTGTGTGTGTGTGCGCGCGCATAGGTAGATACTAGGCTAGTGGCCCTACGGCCTATATAAGCCTAGCCAACAGGATTCCCTGTTTTTTGCCACACAAGAAAAATAATGCCTGGTGCCCCGATTGAGCAGACACACAGAGGTGAATCACAGGGTGGGTTTCTTATTTACCATCCAAATGTCACTATTTATCTTAAAGAGGGCTAATGAGGAGCTCTGTGTCACATACATGGGTAGTTTGTTCCAGAGTATGGGACATGTTATGGGCATTAATCTATCCCTCCAGCATGTTCTGTCTATTGTGGTGATAAGGTTTAGCTCACTGGAGCATGTGTTTTGGAGGTACTGGGATTTCTTTGCATGTAGCATATCCAACAGCTGTGGGTTTGATGTGGCTGTGTATGTTAGGCAGAGATTGGCTCTGAGTAGGCAAAATGCAATATTTTAAAGCTGGTGTATTTTGAGACAGTTTGCGTAGGGCTTCTGTTTGGAGGCCGGGGATCTCTTTGTGAGGTAAGTCTGTGGTCTTTCCAGTTGTGTAGATGTCTTCTGAGGTACATACCAAACAGACCGTTGTACTGTATAATAGGTCTAATATGAGATGAGTAGAGGGAACAATGCTCTCCTTTGTTCTGGATGATACACCTGTTGTGATGTGATGTGCCACATAGAAGGATTTTGTGACTACTGTGGCAATGTGGCTATCAAAGGAGAGACTACTATTCAACTGTGTCCCTAGGTGTCTTATCACACTTTCAGTGTTGTGTACTAGCAGCTATGTGGTAGTTCATCGGCACAGAGTTTTACCCAAAGGGTATGGTAATACATTTCTTAGTGTTAAGTTTGAGGCCATGGCTTTGACACCAGGCATCTGTGTCAGTGAGGCCATTTCGTAGTATGTCCATATCTTTACAGAATTCAATAATAGCTCCCAGTTTGCAGTCATCTGCGAATGTTGTTAGCCACAGACCCTCAGTGTTATAGGTTCATAGGTAGGTGCTAGACTATCAGCCCAAGGGCCTAAGTAAGTCTAGCCAACAAGGTTCCCTGGCTTATGGCACCCAAGAAAGTTAATTTCCTATGCCCCTGTTGAGCAGAGCCACAGGAGTGATCCCCAGGGTGTATTTCCTATTTCCCATCCGCTCATCAAGATTTTTCTTGAAGAATGCTAATGAGGAACTTTGCTTGACATAGATGGGTAGCTTGTTCCAGAGTATAGGAAGTTTCTGGGACAGGAATCTATCCCTCCAGCATGTCCTATTTATTGTGGTGACAAGGTTTAGGTCCCTAGAGCGTGTAGCTTGGAGGGATTGGGATTTCTTTAGGTGTAGCATATCCAACAGCTCTGGGTTTAACATAGCTTTATATGTTAGGCAGGGATCTTCTTGGAGTAAGCAATATGCTACAGAGTAAAGCTGGAGTTTTTTGAGACGGTCAGTGTAGGGCATCTGTTTGAGGCCAGTAATCCTCTTTGTGAGGTACTTCTGTGGCCTTTCCAGCTGCTGCAAATGTGTTGTGAGGTACATTTGAAAAGGGCAAAAGGGATGAGTAGAGGGGAACAATGACCTCTTTTTTCCTGGATGAGAACCCTATTGTGATGAGGTATGCCACATAGAAGGATTTTTTGACTACTGTGGCAATGTGATTATCAAAGGAGAGACTACTGTCCACCTGGGTCCCAAGGTCTCTTATCACACATTCAGCTTTAAGTAGACTGCCATTTATGTGGTAGTTCATGGGTACAGAGTTTTTACCAAAGGGGATGACAATGCACTTTATGGCATTGAGCTGGAGGCCATGCCTCTGACACCAGGCATCTATCTCAGTGAGGCCCTTCTGTAGGATATCCACATCATTTGGGGACTCAACTATGGCTCCTAGTTTGCAGTCATCTGCAAACATCATTAGCCAGAGGCCTTCTGTGATAGCCTGTACTTCAGAGAAGTAGATACCAAACAGGAGAGGTTCCCAGGACTGAACCCTGTGGTACTCCACTTGTCACTGGTTTGACATCAGATTTGGAGTCTGCAACTTTTACAGTGTGGGCTCTGTCAGTGAGCCATTTGGCAACCCATCTTGTGACATAGAGATTTATACCTAGTTTAGTGAGTTTAGCTATAATTCCAGAATGGGGGATGGTGTTGAAAGCCTTGGCGAGGTCAAGATAGGCTGTGTGAACCACCTTACCCTCGTCTATGGCTTTGGTGACTGCCTCAAAGAAGTTGATCAGATTCAGAAGGCATAATCTACCTTTCACAAACCCGAACTGGTGGGGTCCAGAGTTTGGAGGTTAACAATCTCTTTGTTTATGAGTTCCATGATGATACTTTCCATGGCCTTGCAGATCAGGCTCATCAGGCTAATAGGGAGATAGTTCCCAGGATCAGTGGTGGCTCCCCCTTTGTGGAGTCGGATAACTGTTGTTGTGCGCCATTCAGTGGGCACAAAGCCTGACATGAGACTATGACTGAACATGGTGCTTAGGTGGGGAGCCAGTTTGTTCTGAAGTTCATGTAAAACAGCCTGGGATGTTGTCCGGTCCCATGGATGCTGCGTTTTTTGGTTTTAGAAAGTGCAGCTTTTACCTGCATAGATGTGATTACAGGGACTCTGCATTCTTCCTGTATAGATATGAGCCCTTTAGGGGGTGAGGGGGGTAAAGTTAGCAGTGAATCTATCTGCCAGGATGCTGGCAATATCAGTTGGTTCTGTAATTTTCCTTCCATTGTGCTGTAATTCAGAGCAGATCTGGGTGTTGCCATTGAGATTCTTGACATAGCTATAGAATGCTTTGTGGCTGCCCTTAGAATCAGTGGTGATTCTGTTTTCCTAGCTAGCTTTGGAGGATCTTATAAGGGATCTCAGCTTCTTACTGAGGCTGACCAGCGAGCTCCTCCACTCATGGGATTTTACTCTCTTTTGCAACAGATTCTTCCTTCTGTTGTACAGTTTGTTTATTGTAGGGGACCACCAGATTGGCTTCTTTTTTTGGAGGATAGCATCTTGGTTCTGTTTGGGATAGCACGATCCATGCATTTGTGTAAGTGCTTATAGAGTGCATTTATGTAGGATTCAGCAGTCGTAACTGTATTGTCCATCTGCATGAGTGTCATGAAGTTTGCCATTTTTGTCTTAAGAAGCATGAAGTTGGCTTTGGATAAATTTTTTACTGTGGTTTCCTTAATGGTGGGTGGAGGGTGAACTTCAGAGAAGTAGATGCCACAGAGGAGAGGACCTAGGACTGAACCGTCTTGTAGTCCACTTGTCACTGGTGTGGAGCTGGATTTGGAGTCTGCTACTTTCACAGTGTGGATTCTGTCTGTAAGCCGGGTGACAACCCATCTCATGACATTGGTATGCATGCCTAGTTTAGTGAATTTATCTGTAATTCCAAGTGGGGGATGCTGCTGAAGGCCTTGGCAAGGTCTAAGTAGGCTGTGTGGACCATCTTGTTCTTGTCCTTGGCTCTGGTGACTGCTCCAAAGAAGCCAATCAGGTTTAGGAGATGTGTTATACCTTTCACAAACCTGAACTGGGTGTTGTCAACAGCTTGGAAGTTACCTATGTCATTGTTTATTAGTTCCATGCTGATACACTCCATGGTCTTGCAGATCAGGCTTCTCAGGTTGATGGAGCAGTGGTGGCTCCCCCATTATGGTGTGGAATAACCATCGCTGTGTGCCATTCAATAAGCACAAAGCCTGAAGTGAGGCTAAGACTGAACATTGTACATAGGTGGGTTGCCAGTTAGTTATGTGGTTTCTGCTGAACACAGCCTGGGATGTTGTCAGGTCCCATGGATGCAGGATTCTTGGCTTTGGAGGATGTGCTTTTTACCTGTGTGGCTAGGATATGATGGGCTTTACATTCATCCGGCATTGAGATGGGCCCTTTAGTGGGTGAGAGGGGGGTAAAGTTAGAACTGACCTATCTGCCAGGATGTTGGCAATATGAGTTGGTTCCGTATATTTAGTGCCATTGTGCTGTAACTCAGGGCAGATCTGAGTGCTGCCATTAAGATCCTTGACATAGCTATAGAATGCTTTGTGAATGTCTTTAGAATCAGTTGCAATCTTGTTTTTGGACCCAGCTTTGGTGGATTTTATGAAGGATCTCAGCTTTTACTGAGGCTGATGAGGAAGTTATTACAATCATGGGGGTTTACTCTAGTATTTCAACAGTTTCATCCTTCTGTTGTACAGTTCCTTAATGGCAGGGGACCACCAGATTTGCTTCCTTTACTTGGAGGAGAGCGTCTTGGTTCTATTTGGGATGGCATGATCCATGCACTTGTGTGTATGTGTTCATACAATGCACTGGTGTGATATTCAGCAGTTGTAATGCTATTTACCGTCTGCATGGGTGTCATGAAGGTAGCTACTTCTGCCTTATGTAGCATGATGTTGGCTTTGGAGACGTTCTTTACGGTGTTTTTTTTCATGGGGGCTGGGGGCATTTTATATATATATATATATATATATATATATATATATATATATATATATACATATGTGTGTGTGTATATGTATATATTTATATATCTCCCATCATTCATATATGTGTGTGTGTGTGTGTGTGTGTGTGTGTGTGTGTGTGTGTGTGTGTGTGTGTGTATATCTATGTATATATCTATATACACACACACACACACACACACACACACACACTTCACACACACATGTACATATATGGTGTGTGTTAGCCACTTGTGTGTGTGTGTGTGTGTGTGTGTGTGTGTGTGTGTGTGTGTGTGTGTGTGTGTGTGTGTGTGTGTGTGTGTGTGTGTAAATATATATATATATATATATATATATGTGTGTATATATATATATATATATATATATATATATATATATATATATATATATATATATATATATATATCTATGGATCTAGGACGTTTGCTCCAGTGAGCAAATGACCAAAACCCAAATGGCCGGGCATACTTACGTGAAAGTGCTTTTCACCGAAGAAGTAAAAATAAATGTATATTAAAAAACTCCTGTTACTCTAGCGACTTTCTAAGTTTATAAGTGCAATATTTAAAATATGTCCCTTTTGTACACCCATTTTGTCAAGCTTTGTCCAGATTTTTTTGCATTAAGAAGCTGAGAGGTACGTTCTTGTTATGTACATTGTTTGAGGGCACTACCTTTACATTCTAAGTGCCGTACGGCACTTCCTGAGTGCAGCGACCATGTTTACTGTGTGAGAACTGCTTGCACACTCCCCCTGCACTCGTTCATGGATTGTGTCCATGTAGAGCGTACAGCAGTGTGCTCTCATGAATATGCAGGGCGTGCTGCTGCTCTAAACAGACACAGAACACTCCGTGCAAGAAGAGCTTCTTTTTGCGTGGAGCATTCGTGAATCCTGTGGTAAGGCTATGAGCTGTTAATCTGTTACTTCTTGTACACTAGGGTTTGAATCCCTCAGCCTCTGTTTGCTTACTTTGCATTCTGAACAAGCCACTTAACCATATTTCACTCTCAAGTCATCTCTGAAAAGAGACACTTGAATGATATGTTTGTTTTCTTTATTTAATTAGGTTTCTATAGTACTTTTCATGTGTGTTTTATTACTTATTACTTATTATTGCACATTTGTACTTGATCAATGATTTAATTTTGTGTAAAGCATAATTAGGTTTACATCTTAAGTTAGTGTGATTTTCGTGTTGCTATGGGGACTGAAGGTCTTTTCTGCATGTATACTTTATTGCCTTCCTGTCTAGTTGCAAGTGCTGTGCAAGCCCAGATCTTTCCTCGGGTAAAATGTGGTGTTAGGAATCTACCCGTCCTACTGCTAGGGATGGGGAGGTCAGAAATGGCCAGTCAATCTCATCACTTTCTGCCATCTTCTCCAACACTTAGACCAGTAATCAGACTCCTCTCATCTTTAGCTTTGACAGGTGTAATACAGCCATGCAATAATTCAGCATCCATATACACTTTCTCTTTTTCCTATACTTCATTCATTCCATCTGTTTTATTTTCAGACCTCATTAGTCCTATTTTTATCATATCCTCCAACTTCCTGTTTCCACATAATCTCATGCCTTGCTTTTAAGTAAGCCTTAAAATGAACCATACTGCATCTTGGTCAAAACTTTCTAAAAGTGCCTTAATTTCTACATATTTCACACAATCTGTATGACTTAAAGCTGTGTTTGGTGTCTTTTTTCCTCTGTTTTTTTTTCTAGGTCAAGTTGCCAAAACCTGTCCCTCTCTACCAATGTCATTATCATTTTATGTCATTTGCTGAGTGAATGCTTAGGTAGGACAGAGATTGCATCATAAAATTATGGTAATGGTTTTATTTCTGTTCCATAATTATTTACATATTATACTCTTTTAAACAAAATGTACATGTAACTCTTCATTACAGGTAACTTAAAACTTCTTGCATTTTTTATCGTCTTGACATAACCTCTTGAACTTCCCTTTCAGCTTAACATTGGAGTGACGGAAAAAAACCTAAAAACTTCATTAACTTTTATAAATAGTTCTCCATTATCTACTTTGTTCTCAGTGACAGTAAAATAATGTGATGATTAAGCAAAGCTGACAGCTAATAAAGAATGCTGAATATGAACAATAAAGGTGGTTCAAATAGTTTTTATCTAATGTTGATGTCTGTGTTTCTGTGCTATCTTATTATCAATTCCATTCCATACAGTAAATGCAAACAAGCCGTACGGCGCTTCCTGTGTGCAGGGGGCATGTTTACTGTGCGAGAACTGCTCGCACATGCCCCCTGCACTCATTCACGGATTGCAGAGTGTTCAGCAGTGCGCCCTCATGAATATCTAGGGTGCACTGATGCTCTACACGGACACGGAATGCTCCATACAAGAAGAGCTTCTTCTTGCACGGAGCGTTCGTGAATCCTGGGGATTGTCATCAGTAATTAATATATACCAGTACTTCTTAAAAATATCTTTCTTCCAGCAGAGTGCACTGTGGTTAAATTTTTGAAGCTCAGTACAACATATACCCCTGGATTCAGCAAGTTCTGCAGGAGTGCAGGAATAGTGCAAGAGCTGCTGCACAAAATATGGCCGACGAACGATCCAGGAACGAGCTCCCGGAACGTGCACGAGCACTCCTACACTATTCATTAATGGACACCACTGCTATATGCTAATTACCTCATTTGCTGGTAAAAACCATGCAAATGAGGTGAATTAGCGATCCAGGAAGCAGGCAGGCATCTGTGCAGGAATAGTGTAACCTGCAGAAATGTATTTGGTTACTAACCGAATACATTTCTGCAAATTACAAAACGGAAGCATGACAGCTCTAAAGAAAGCATGTAATCAATGTAGCAGGCATGCCAATGGCATGAGAAATAGTTGCAAAATTATAAAAAATAACTTTTATTTTTTTTGGCCGATTTTGGCCGTTTAAGCATAGGGCAGCGGTCCACAAACAGGATCAGCCCGAAAAAAAGTTGGAAATAAGCTTTTAAACCCAAATCAGCATTTTGCCATAATAGTCAATGGCATGCATAAGACAACAATACTAGGGAATAGTGGTTGCTAAGGGGGAAGGCTCAGTGTGAGTGTGGTAACTAGGAATTAGTATCCTGTTTTATGCAGATGAGGGGATTGATACTGAATCACAGATTTCCTCTCAGTGTTAGCTTGCACCCAACCGTGTAGGTGCAGCAACACCATTGTATACGTATAAGAGGTAGATGACCTCATAAGGGGGAGTGTCATGCATGCTGTAAGCTTATTGGAGCTCTGTGGCCTGTGTTTGCCCTTAGCTAAGCACATCTAAGGAAGTGGGTGTGTCTGAGGCTGCCTAGCAGTGTTTGCATTGCCTAAACAGGTGTGTGTGCCATGCACCAGGTTTTAAATAAAAAAAAAAAAAAAAAAAACAGGAAATAGCAGCTCTGTTCACATCTGAGCACTGGGTATGCACTCTGTGCCTTGGGGCTTAAATGGGAAGGCAATGGGAAGGGAAAACAGCAGTAGGAAGACAGTTATGGAGAACTAGCATAGCTGGCAGGTGAAATGTATCAGAATCAGCCAATTACACATGGAACAGCCTAGCACACTACTATAAACTATGCAAACACCTTCCAGTCTGTTTTTTCCCATAAACTCTACACCACTGGTGTACACAGACGGAGAAATTTTACCTGACAAAACTAACAAAATGATAGAGGCTGCTGTTGCTCTCATACATCAATATGTGGAAGAGGCTGAGGGTGGTGAGGATGTGAATGCTGATGACCAACCTACAGTGAGGAGAAGAAGAAGAGTGTACAGACCCAGGGTAACCTACCAGGGGCTATATGAGCTGGAGATAGTGGAACGCTATAGGGTGGATAGGGACATTCTACAGCAAATTTTTGAGCTGTGCCGGCCACGCCTCATACACAGAACCAACAGAGGGGAGCCCATCCCAGTGGATACCAAGGTATGTGTAGGCTTAAGAATACTAGCCACAGGTACCTTCCAAAGGGCAACTGGGGATATCATGGGGATCTCACAGGCATCAGCATCCAGGGTACTCCACCAGTTCCTGGATGTCATGTCAGCACATGCCAGTGAGCACATATATTTCCCCATCACCAGTGAGGCATTGACCAGCAATATTTGTCTCTTCCACCAAATAGCAGAATATCCTGAAGTAGTGGGATACTATAGACTGCATGCACATACACATCAAAGCACCACCCGGTGAGTGGTGTAGGGTCTACATAAACCGCAAGGGCTTCCCTTCTATCAACTGCCAGGTTATGTGCGATGCCCAGGGTATTATCTTGAATGTGTGTGCTGGCAGCCCTGGAAGCTATTATGACTCCCACATCTGGCATATGACACAGCTGTACCAGTCATTTGTCATTGGGGACATCCCATAGGGCCACCTAGTAGGGGATGCTGGTTAAGCACTGGAGCTGTGACTGATGACACTCATCAGAAATGCACACACACCCAAACAAGAACTCCATAATAAGGCACACACACAAACCAGAATCATAATAGAGCATGTGTTTGGAATGCTTAAGTCATGGTTCCGCTGCCTGGACATATCCGGTGGAGCCTTGCAGTACTCTCCTGCTACATGTACACAGATGTTCATAGTATGTGCCATGCTACACAATATGATGCCGTGGAAACAGCTGCAGAAGGAACAGCACGGGGGCAAGGCCATACAGCCCCCACCACTGCCAAGGCCATCACAGGCCGGTGGGACTCGGAGGAGGAACAATCCGAGCCTGCTCAGGCCATGGCAAAGAGGCAACACATAGCACATACACTGACACGGTAGGGATCCAGGGAATGACACCTCTCTTGGACTCGCACATACAGTAAAAGGGATGCCAAACATGACACTACCTGTGCTATCCCATGTATAGGGTGTGTACTTTGTGCATCTGACATAGTCAGCCCTCCAGCACTGTCCTCAGTACTGGCACAGCCACAAAGTAAGTCACTCTTCCTATCAATTGCTGAATGGAGTAGTATGTTCTGATAGCTGTATCTATGGTATGGTCATGAGCATGCAAGGGAATTGGGTGGCTGAATGGGATGGCAGCAGATAGTGGACACCTATATGGGCAGCATGAAATCCATAACAAATACTGGTGTCAATATACTAGGCAGTACTAGACAAGGTGACAAATCCCACTACAGTACATGTGGTGGCCCAAATGTCTGTCCATAGGACACACACATGCATGTCAGTGAGGCACACATACCCACCACCAGCCTCAGCCAGCAGGACAGGTGTAGATGACCATAAAGAAAGGCTTGGCTAAGGCCCCAGTTGATGGGGGGTTAACAGCCCCCCTCCAGACCTACACAGACAGACTACAACAGGTCTGGCAGTTGTATGTCAGTTCTGAAGTGTAAGAAGTTTAAAACCGAAATGTACACCAATAAAACCTAAGATCTGTACTCTACTGATAAGCCTCCAGTCTGCACGATAGGTCAGAATACAAAATAAAATGGAAGCCAACAGAGTACCTGAAATACCAGTATAGTCATAGCAAATGTTTAGAGTTGTCAGGTGTGCCCCCCCCCACAATCCTATGTAGAAATGCAGTAACATGTAAGTGTGAGGTGTAATAGCAGTGGAGGACAGATTACCTGAGCTGGCCCAATCTACAGGATAGATTGTTGCATGTGTACAATATGCAGGGGTCCGTGTGTTAGGTTGTTGTGTGTTCAATATTGTCTGGAAGTGGTCAGCATGTAGGCATGGAGGGTTTGGTCTCCGTGGCCTATGGGCAATACTGTGGATGACAGGGCCATGTTCTGACAACTACAATGCCAACTACAATGCCAGCCACAATGCTTCTCAGCAATACCCATGTCAGCAGTCATCCATACTCACTGTCCAGATGTCAATATCTGTCACCGTCTGAAAGATGGACATGCCATGAATGTGGGCCCAGACATACACACAGTACATAGGTGGAACTACCCTAGACAGAGTACATAAAATGTAACTGTCAACTGCACACAACTTTGAATTCTACATACAGCTTAGCAGCACATTAGTTGTCTGTGTAGTATGGAATACTGATGTAATCTGGCCAATCACTGGCAGACTACAAAAGGCACAGTTATGAAGTAATGCGAGACTGCCTATGTCCCCGCACAAGGCAGCATAAGGGAAATGTCCCATGTATATCTGTGAGTCAACTGCAAGAAGCTGCCATATCACATATGCACTCAGCTAACCCCACCATCAGCTACAGGTTTATCACAGGTCATATCCTTGCTGTTGGGAATGAGTACAGTATGGCCCCCACTTTTGCATGGGAATACCCACAGAATGCAGCATGCTGAAGAGGTGTCCTATGCAGGTGCATCCCTAGCTGTAAGCAGTACCCTGCCAGCATCCAGACCAATGGATTAATATGAACACTTACCCTGTCACCCCAGGGGAATCTAGTGGCTCGCAGCCTGGGAATGTAGGAGTGACAGAACGCACTGGCCTGCATCACTACCAAATAGCCTACAGTCTTCTGTCAAAGGCCTGTGCCTCACCCATAGTACCAATGTATGTTGTTATCTCATGGGGTCCCAAACAACAACATAACACAGTCAACAGAACACAAATGCAAGGCCATGCTGACAAATCCCAGTAGCATGCCCTCCATGTCCTGCTGCATGAACTGTAGACCAAATCCTATATACCGCTGGGATGAAGGGACAGCTATAGGGATACTTCTCAGATATTGCTTGCATAATGTTAGGAAGAGGGCAGAATAACAGAGTGTGGGGGGTGTAGAAGCATATACGTCATGGAGTGTGTGAAGCCTGAAACTCTGATGTGTGCACATACTACCCCTACCTGCAAACCCAGTAATGGGTGGCTACAAACCTGCTTGTAAACCACAATGTGAAGGGAACTGACCAGATATATGAGTCCTGCCTCTGGATAACCTGGGTGAATCTGTACAGCTGAGACGTATGGCCACAGCAGGATATGCCCATTCTGTTACGTCTATATATGTACAAGAAGGGGATCTTCAGCCACCATAGTACCAAGTTGCTGGACCATTTACACAGACACATCAGCAAGTGTCTGCAGCTACCCCTCCAGAATGGCATGAGTGTGCAAGAATATTTAGGCTGCAGACCACAATACTGGACACAGCTTCATTCATCTTGTATTTCCCAGGAAATAACTGTGAGCAAATAAGTATATCTGTCAGTAGTTGATGACATAATACATCACAGTGTAAAAGAGTACATATTTCTGAATATCTCTGCTAACACCAACCATGTAACACAAGCAGCACAGAGCAATGGTTACCGTATTCCACTATCTGTCGCCCACTGTGATTCCATATTGTCAAACTATCTATGGATATCCTGCAGAAACAAGTTGCTAGCTGTAGGTGTAGAACACCAAACCCTGGACTGGAGTACAACCTACCTGGAATGGATTCATAAACTTAGTACAGTAGGTCATACTGGGCATGCTCCTACACTTAGAGAAATGAAGCCCATGTCTGACAACACAGTGGACTACACATATCTGTCAGTCGAAGATGTCTGTGCACACAAACCACATTGTACACCATTCATGCTTTGCACACATTAGACAGGAATACTCACACATATCCAAGGCCAACATACTATAATATGTCAAACATACACACACACAGATGTGGGGAAGAGAGAGACAGACAGTGACAGAGAGATTTCCATTATGAGGCCTGACCCACCCACCACACATCCAATTGGCCAATATCACATGATGTGCTGTTGTCAATCACTGTAGACATTCCTTTTGGTAGCCCTCAGCCCTATAGTGTCTGTGGTGCTTGTGATAACTGTATAACATGATAGATAGTACAAATCAGTATTCATCTAGCATTCGTATACCCAGTCCTGTCAAATGTAAAGTTGTGTGTGACTGTGTGTGTGTTTGTTTCCAGAGGAATGGTTTATGGCCCATTCACACTTCCCATTGCCCATGTCAGCACTCCTGCTGATATCAGCCACCTTGAAATAACCCTCTGACCAAGTTTCAGCCCTATAAGCTCTGTGGTGCTTGTGGTATGTGTGTAATACTGTAGTGTCGAAAACTAGTTAGATAGGAGTTCTAACCCCAGACATGGCAACTGTGTAGAGACAAATGATTTTAAGGCCATTCACACTCATTACACCTCCCATTGTCCTACTTTAGCATGCCTGCTGATGTCAGTCACCTTGAAATAACACTTTTGACAAGTGCCACCCCTATAAGTTCTGTGGCGCTTGAGATAACTGCTTAATGCTATAGTGTAACATACTATTTAGGTAGGAGTTCTAATCCCAGACATGGCAAATGTGAAGCTGTGTGTTTGTCTGTGTCTTTGATGATACCTGATTTTATGGACATTGACACTTACTATTCACCCCTTACCCCTCCTTTAGCACTGCTGCTGCTATTTGTCACCTTCAAAGATACCTTTGGAGAAGTCTCCAATATATAAGCTCTGTGGCGCTTGTGATAACTGTGTAATACTGTAGTGTAGCATACTAGTTAGATGGGAGTTCTAATCCCAGACATAGCAATTGTGAAACTGTGTGTGTTTGTGTAAGAGATAGGGTGTGTCTTTGATGATATCTGATTTTATTGACATTGACACTTACTACTCTCTCCTTACCCCTCCTTTAGCACTGTTGCTGATGTTAGTCACCTTCAAAGATACCTTTGGACAACTCTTTCAACATATAAGCTCTGTGGCGCTTGGGATAACTGTGTAATACTATAGTGTGGCATACTAGTTAGGTAGGAGTGTAATCCCAGACATGGAAACTGTGTGTGTGAGAGAGAGTGTGTGTGTCTTTGATGATACCTGATTTTATGGACATTCACACTTACTACTCTCCCCTTATCCCTCCTTTAGCACTGCTGCTGATGTTACTCACCTTTAAAAATACCTTGGCACAGCTCTCCAACATGTAAGCTCCATGGTGAGTGTCATAAATGCAGAACAATGTAGTAGCAGTAACTACACAGATATGTGTTTGAATCTCATCTGTGGCAAATGTTTGTGTGTGTACATATGTATGTCTGTACCCCAAAGATTTTGGCCCCATTTACACCCAGTACACATCTCAGTGCCTGACTTAACAGTCCTGCAGATATCATCCACCTTAGAAGTACCTGTTGCCAACTCTAAACCATGTAAGGTCAGTGGTGCATGTGGTAAATGTATAACATAATAGTCCGTAAAGATTGTTAGATAGAGGTTTGAACCTCACCCCTGGCAAATGTAAATGTGTGTATAGGGTAAAATTATTTTTGGGATCTCTCACCCACTACATCACCCAATACCAGTATTTACATGGGCTGGTGATGTTCCTCACCTTAGAAGTACCTTGGGACAGCATCCATCCTATAAACTCTGTGGCATGTGTGTGTGTGTGTGTCTGCCATCAGTATCCTGTGTAGGGGTGATTGTGTGATAACAGGATCCATTTTAGGGTGGGTTTTGCTAAATTATGTTGAGGACCTAGTATATGTCACAATGTCCATCTCACAAGGCCAACAGATGTCAAACACCGGAGAGGTTGATGTAGACAATCCATAGCCCTACATGTGACAGTATGGACTGGTGAACCTTATAGGCAATCATTCTATTACTCAGAGAACTCTCTCCACCCATGTTTCATACACAAACACACTTGGGTAGGCAACAACCACTATATTGGTAGTTCCCTGCATATTGCCTCACAGATACGAACCACAGTGTGATTGCAGTGGACTACATGCCTGTTGACCACAACAGTGCCACTGACATCAGAAAGTACTTTGATGTGTTACATCTCATGACTGAGTGTGTGTTATCCAGCAAGTAAAAGGACATGGCACCCTGTTCCATCCCCTCAATAGCCAAATAAATGTGTACAGTGGCCCTTTTGCCATGTCCCCCACTGGATGCCTGCAACAACTGTAGAGCCTGCAAACATACCCCACAAAGGGAATACCATGCCTTATACACATGCCCTGTATGGACAGACAGCACTAACTCCACTGAATACCCATATCATGCTGTCAATGTAGGTGCAAGCACGACCTCAGTTACATAGCCAGGTCTCACCAAATGAAGTCAGGAATGCTACATCAGAATATAACAATCTGTCCACACAACATGCCCCATAGACCTCAAGTACACTTCCACATGTCAAAGAACATGCATGTGAGACGTGCACAACCCAGACCCTGTCCATGTTATGGAATATTGATCACATACATGTGAAGCAGTGCACATCACTGGCCACCCACAACAGTAACCCAGATGAGTGGATGGTGAATACAATACCCACCCCTGGGGACCCCTCCAGAGACTACATGCCTGAGCCACACTAGGGACTATTGTCATGTGGCCTGATGTCAAGGTATTCCCTTGGTCTAGCCTTGATGAGCCTTCAGGCCCATTAACCTACAACACACCTGTGAAACAATGAACCTATGGCTCTCAGTACTGGCAAATGTGTATGTGTGTGTGTGGGGGGGGATGAATGATTTTGATGCCATTTACACTCACTACACCTCCCATTGCCCTACTTTAGCAGGGTCTGTATTAAATATTCAAAAGCTGAAATGTTCAAATCACTAAAGATCGAACTTTAGGGATCGAATGTTTAAATGTTCGAATATTTTAAAAAATTAAAAAAAAAAATAAAACAAAAAAAGAAAAAGTAAAACATGTAATCAGGGGGGCAAGCCCCCCTGCACCCCCACACCCCCTGCTACTTAAATATACCAACTCCGAGATCATGCTACAGTGTAGAAAATGGAAATTTTCCGTTTCCGCACTGTAGTGCACTGAAGTGTGACCTCAGAGTTGGTATATTTAAGTGGCGGGGGTGTGGGGGCACAGGGGGGCTTGCACCCCTGCTTAAACACATAACTTTTTAAAATTATTTTTTAAAAATATTCGAACATTTAAACATTAGATCACTAAAGTTCGATCTTTAGCGATTCAAACATGTAAGTGTTCAAATATGTAATATAGACCCCTTTAGCATGCCTGCTGATGGCAGTCACCTTGAAAAAACCTTTTGGGCATGTTTCAGCCCTATAAACTTTGTGGTGCTTGTGATATCTGTGTAATACTGTAGTGTAGCAAACTAGTTAGGTAGGAGATCTAATCCTGGTCCTTGCTGCTAAGATAATGTGTGTGTATGTGTTTTTGTTGATACCTGATTTTATGGACATTCACACTTACTGCACTTCCCTTACCCCTCCTTTAGCACTGCTGCTGATGTCACTCACCTTCAACGATACCTTTGGACAGCTCTCCAACATGTAAGCTTTGTGGCGTATGCAATAACTGCGTAACACTGTAATAGCAATACATAGCCAGGTAGGGGTTTAAAACTCAGTACTGGTAAGTGTGTGTGTGTATATGATTGTGTGTGTGTCTTCAGTATCCTGTGTCGGTGTTGGGGTGATTGTGTAATGACAGGATCCATTGCAGTGTGGGTTTTGCTACATTATTATATTCAGGACCTATATGTCCCAATGTCCACATTACAAGGCCAACAGTTTTCAAACACTGTAGAGGTTGTTGTAGACAATCCACAGCCATAAATGTGTACTGCCATGTGCAATTATTATGTGACAGTATGGATTAGTAAACAATATAGGCAACCGTTATAATACCCAGATACCACTCTCCACCCACGGATCATACACGAACACGCTTGGCTCTTTCTCCCTTTCTTTCTTACTTTCTCTCTGTCTCTCTCTGTCTCTCTCTCTCTCTCTCTCTCTCTCTCCCTGTCTGGTAGATGTGGAAAAATACATCTGTTTTGCATAGGCAGCAGCTTGACTTTTGTAGGTAATGTTCATGATCAGCTGATGGCCTATACATGAATTGGAGTCCACCACTTGCTAACTGCATGTGGAATAGCCGTGGCATCATTCCTATTGCCAACTGCATGGAAACATACTCCTATAACTAAGCACTTCATGTGGGTGTTGGCCCTTTTTCTTCACTGTAAGCAGGACTTCATGTGGGTGTCTGACAAACAGCATCTGACAAACAGATGACTGCAAACTGGGACCCATTATTGAATCCCCAAATGATGTGAATATTCTACAAAAGGGCCTTAAAGAAACAGATGTCTGGTGCCAGAGCCATGGGCTCAAGCTTAATGCCAAGAAATGTATAGTTATCCCCTTTGGAAAAAAACATGTACCCATGAATTACCACATAGATGGCAGGACACTAAACATTGAAAGTGTGATGACAGACTTAGGGACACAGGTGGACAGTGGTCTCACTTTCGATAACCACATCGCCACAACAGTCAGGAAATCCTTCTATGTGGCACACCTCATCACTAAGGGCTTTTCATCCAGAAAAAAGAGATCATTGTCCCACTGTACTCATCCCTCATTAGACCCATTATAGAGTATAATGCCCCATTTGGTATGTACCTCACAAGACATCTGCAACAGCTGGAAAGGCCACAGAAATACCTCGCTAAAAGAATCACAGGCCTAAAGCAGATGACATATGCTGACCGTCTAAAAAAACTCCAGCTATACTCTGTGGCATATCATCTACTCAGAGGTGATCTCTGCTTAACATACAAGGCCATGTCAAACCCTGAGCTGTTGGACATGCTCCACTTAAAGAAATCCCAATCCCTTAGAGCCACACGCTCCAGGGATCTAAACCTTGTCATCACAATGAACAAAACATGCTGGAGGGATAGGTTCCTGACCCAGAGACACCCCATACTCTGGAATAGACTGCCCAAACATGTCAAGCAGAGCGCCTCATTGGCCCTCTTCTAAAGGAACCTTGATGATTGGATGGGAGATAGGAAATTCACCTCGGGGATCATGTCAGTTGCCCTGCTAGATAGGGGCCCAGAGAAGTAAATATTGTGGGAAGAAATATCCAGGGAATTGTTATGGCTAAGCTTGCATAGTCCCAAGGGCCGATAGCCTAGTACCAACCTATGAACCTCTGAACCTATCATAGATGTTAGCTGGAAATACCTCTTATAACAAACATTGTGGAGACAGGCCAACAAACAGGAGAGGGATGTTCCAGACATGGGGACAGAATGTAAGTATTGCTGTTCTACATTTGAAGCAATGTTGGTTTAACAGGGTTTGTGTGGATATGGCTGTTCTGCATGATTTAAAGTCTGGCATGACAGTGTTATGTAGTTGAGGAAACTCTCACCTATAGGGCTATCTGCAGACTGGCCAGAGTTTGGAGTCTTAGATGTGGTGTGTTACTCACACATTTCCTGTCTTTAGAAATGCAGTAGCATACTTTGATGATTGCAGTCAGTAAATGGTGACATCCATGTGTGTTACAGACATCGTATCCCTCAGAAGAGATATGGCTCAACAAACCCTGTTACACCAGCAATTTTCTCAGTTTATCACCGCAATATGTCAATACTGGCCCTGTGTTTGTGCCTCTGTCCCCCTAGTCTGTCACCTTTTGCCCATATGTCATGCAGTAAGAGGTGCATATGTACAGTATATCATTATTTTCTAACATTATTCCTGATAACAAGCCAGTGATATATCAGATTGCCAGACATGTTATGTATAGTTGGCCTTATATTTGAGGACAAACCTGGACATGCTGTTGTAGTCTGTACAGCAGTGAGGTCTGTGTACTTATGGTGATTGTTGACAGAGTGTCAGCATTGTGTAGCTGTGTACTGTGAATATATTACTTGGCCGGTGTAGAGACTGTGGTAGATGTCAGTGTTCTTGGTCCTGTTCTATCTGACGTTGCATGCTGCCCTAGTTTCTGGTACCCTATCAGCGTGTATGTTTGTAGGGCCAGACTGAGACATGTCCCATACCACAGTTATGCATCAGACTACACTGTGAATTGAGACAGTATATGTAGGGTTAGTGTGTGAGTGGCAAATATGAGGATGGTTTTGTTCACACAGTCCATATACTGTACTATTAATTAGGCTTACCATAATGTGACTGTGACTGTGTTGAGATTGGTTGTGGGTATGCACTTTCACACTGGTGTCTGTTACTCTGTGCTGTTACATGCCTGTAGTGCCTGCTATATTTGCAATTACATGTGTATTCCTCCATAGGAAACCTGGGTCAATGTTGTGGCAGTCTGCCTGTAGTTTACACAGTGCTTGGTGACATGCCTAGCAGCTCAGTGTATTTACCTACTGTGATTTTATGTCCAGATATTTGTCAGATGTACGTTTGCCTGGCCACCATATGTGTTGTGTATTTCTGGAAAAGCAGTGGGATGCTGTGAAGATGTATGTCACTAAATAGTGGGAAGTATGTGGGCTTGGGATCTCTGCTCCTCCAGTTAATATGTGTTAGGACAGAGAGGAGGGTGTGAATGCATCAACTGTGTGAGGTTATCTATTCCAGTATTTGTGTTATATCCCCATTTTCATGCTGTAAACATCCCCTTTGTCAGGCTTGGTCCACACGTCTTGTACTAAGGAGTTCTGTGTATACTTCTGGACTGACCAGAGTGTTTCAGACTGTCCACCTTCATTGGTCATATTTCTGCTGCATTCAACAGGATCATTACTGTGATTTGTGTGGTACTTCACTATGATGATTTTATGATGTCTGTCAGTAAATGATGGTGTACATGTCAGTTTCAGAAGAGCCTTCCTACCCAACATGTCTGTTGACACAACCCCTGTTACTGTAGCAACATTCTACATTTATAGCTGCAATACTTACACAACACTTGCACAAAGAGGTTGTGAGTTATGGTGCTGAGGTATGACTCCACTACATGTTATGGCTATATGTTTATATATATATATATATATACATATATATATATATATATATATATATATATATATATATATATATACATATAAATATATGAATATATATATATATATATATATATATATATTTAAAATACTACAGCGGTGGTGCAGCAGTAGCATTGTTGCCTCACAGCAAGAGGTTCTCCCGTTCGATTCTCGGCTGGAGTGCAGGGAGTGCCTTCTGTGGGGAGTCTGCATGTCCTCCCCACGGTTGGTTGGGCGTTCTAAGGACATGCATAAATGGGCGTGCCTTCGTTGAAGGTTGAACATTGAGCTGGCACCTCGGCGTTTGTCAAAATCTACTTCCAATCATTAGCGGACTGGAGTTCTGCTGTGGTGACCCCTAACCGGGAAAAGCCGAAAGACAACAACATATGTATATATATATATATATATATATATATATATATATATATATATGTGTGTATATACATGTATATATAGATATCTATATATATATATATATATATATATATATATATACACACACACACACACACACACACACACACACACACACACACACACACACACACATCCTTATGTGTAAACATGAGTGTTGTATATACCTCCTCAGATGTATCCCACCATATTTATCTGATATGTGTATATTTAGATATAAAAACATGACTGGTTCAACACTATTTTCACTAACAAGTAGTAAACAATTGTAGTAGTCAAAGTAGTTGTTCACTACTATTCAGTATATGTACTGAATGATATATTTGAACAAGCAACAGACATTTGTTCAGCTCAGATGACTTAGTGGTTAAATGCTGTGACTACAGTCTATAGGGTCCTGGGTTTAAGACCTGCAAGGGCTGTTTATTTTGTTGCTAGGCAGAACAAGGACTGTTGGCTACTGAGTGATTAAGGCAGTTTTGAGCAGCTTTAGGCAGGTTTGCACAACGATAAGCATTGCTATCATACGGTTAAACGTTAAGGTGCTTACACCATGTAGGCTTCACTTACCAGTGTGCAAATCTGCTTAGCATTTACATTTAAGCAATGCTTACACCTGCTAAGTATAGCTCAGCTCTGGTAACCAGCGATTACATTCTAGTCTGATAACACAGCATAATAATGACATCTTTAATAAGTGTATTTAATTCCATGTACATAACATGCTTCTATGTATTGTCATTGCAGTAGCAAGGGGTGTGAGTGTACTGTAATGGACACCTGAGTATACATGGCTAGTACCATAATCTTTTCTCTTTGTATATGTTTCATACATGTGTAGTATCCCAGATTATATGTAGTCACACTTGCATTATGTTACTACTTTTAACAGTGCTTTTCCAAGTAAGAGTAGATTGCAGATTGTAGTACTGGAACCATACACCCCTGCATGCAAAGGTGGATTCTGAGTACTGACTATCATATTCTTGGTATGTGAGCTGTATGTTATTAAGTATCTCCTATTGGATATTGATCTGATATGTGGTTATTAACTGTAGACTACTATGTGTTTAGGACATTTCACTGAGAGCTGCTGTCATGTAGTAATGGCATACCTATCAGTGTTAGATGTCTATCTGTCAAAACATTCATCCTAATGCATACCCTGTTGGCTAGCTAATTTCTGTCTGTCCTCTGTACAAATGTGCAGATGTCAGGTATCCATCTTGGGTGCTTGCAGGTAATCTCTGATTGACTGACACTGACATGTCTGCCCAGCTGTGTTATGAATGCCACAGCTAGGAAACCCCACCCTGTATGCACCACATGCCATGGATACCTCAACCAGACTATCACTGTCAACAGAACATGCTTGGGTACAGGTCTCTAACTCAGACACTGGCCATGTTATGTGATATATGTTGCATGCATGTCAACTGGAGCACCTCACTGGCCCTCTGCAAGAGAAAACCAGATGATTGGATGCTGAATTTAACTGTCACCCTGGGGGTCACTCAAGTGGCATTGGTTGATAGATGGCCTGCTGACAAATGTCAGGTGACATGATACCAGTATACCTACATGCCCTACTCTTCTCATCTCTCCATGGACATTAGCCTGCTGTACACCTAGGAACATCTGCACCTATGGACCTCAGTACTGACAAATGTGTCAGTGTGCATTACTGAGAATAACAGTGTCTGTGTGTTTGTAAACTTGTAGTTGAAAATACTCTGAGGGCCTTCTCACCCACTACACCCCCCATTGCTATACTTAGAAATGGCTGCTGCTGTAATTGATATTAAATGTACCTTTTTACACTCTTCACCATATGGGCTACCTGGAGCATGCAGTACCAGCATACCACTTTTCTACAAAAGGGTAGATAGGCATGGGTTACCCTCTGAGTCCTGGCAAGTGTGTGTATGTGTGTGCAATTGTGTGTGTGAGTGTGCATATTTGTAAGAGACTGAAGTTTGAGGCCACATACTCCAAATACAATAAACCTTGCCATACATTATAAGGGATAGTGATGTTGCTGACATTAGGAGAGCCATGACAAACCCTCACCCTACTATCTCTGTGGCATGTGCAATAAATGCATATCCCTGTAGTAGCACTGATTAGATAGACAAGGATTTGTATTGCAGTCCTGGTCAATGTGTGATTGTGGGTATGTCAGAGCATTATCATGGGTTTCAGTGAGTACAATATCCAATGCGGATTGTGGGTGCTGAGTATACTGTCTTTACACCTCCAGTACATGTCCCAAGGTCCACTGTTTGAGAACTGCTGTCACCATCAACCATACAGGTAACTGATTACACTATCCAGTCCAATGATGCATCTGATGAGTGCAAAAACTCTAACAGAATGCACTCACTGACAACGAAGTAAGCACTGCTAAACCCAGGTCTGACAAATGTGTCTATGACTGTATGCGTTTGTCAATGTGTATATGACAGTATGTCATACTATGTATTGTTCATTAACATCCAATACATCCCCCATTACCATACTGTACAAGGCCTGAGGATGTTCTTCACTTAACAGGAAACTTGGGACACACCTCACCCTGAAAGCTCTGTGGTGTGTGCATTAAGGCCAAACACATTAGTAGTAATAAGCACCTAGGTAGGGGTTCTAGGGTCTATATCATATGAGCAAATCGCACAAATTGTGAACGCTCATAATATCGAATTTACCGGACCACAAACTTCCTATTGTGGGGGGCTGTGCCCCCCACCCCCCCTGCTAAATATATATTCCAACTCTGAGATCACACTACAGTGAGGAAAGGGCAAATATCCCATTCTTCACTGTACCGTGATCTCAGAAAAAAGCATTTGAGGTCTGGTATGTTCAATATTATGAGCATTCATAATTTGTGCGATTCGCTCATATGATATAGACCCTGGGGTTCTACTCTCAGTGTTGCCAAGTAAGTGTGTGTGTATGTGAAGGGATTTACTTCAGTTTGGAGAAAATACATGTCCCAGGAGATCATTTGTCTGAAAACTAACTGGCAAAAGGTAACATTTCAAAGCAATCATATTGTGGAAATACATTCAATCAAAACTAGCAGTGGATTTGTAAATTTCCTCTTCCCCACTGTACAGCTATACTGGAGTTGGTATATATACATGGGTGTGGTTGTTTTGGGCACAGCCACCCACATTGGGCTTACTGTTGTGTGTATCCCCCTGCTTAGTGTGCCATTATACTGTACAGTTTATGTTAACAGGTGAAGTAGCTGTTAATCACACTATGTGTGTTTCTATGCCACCCCTCACCCTCCAAAGTGGGGAGCTGTGCCACCCACACCAGCACACCTATGTTTACCAACTCCAGGACTGCACTGCATTGGGGAAGAGAACATATACCCTGCCAGAACCATTGTCAATGACATTAAACTGGTGGACTGATTATTTACCGATGTCATATTTTAGCAAGTTGGTCTTGGTGGAATTACATAGGCCAAAATGAGTTCACTACAAAATGAAGTACATCCATTTGAACAGTATTCTCTGTGTATTGCATCAACACCAAAGCCTGTGTGTGTGTGTGTGTGTGTGTGTGTGTGTGTGTGTGTGTGTGTGTGTTATTCACAAACATTTGGTGTGTGCCATCCAGTACACTTACCATTGTCCACTGTAGAAGAGCTGCTTACATCAGCCACCATACACTTACCTGTATACACCCCTCAGACCTTTCAGCCATGTGGCACATGCAGTAACTGTTATACAGACCTATTATTTGTGTTCAGCTGTACCCGGGATATGATACAGTCAATATGTCACCACAGTGCCACACACCTTGTAGGAAAGGACAGCAGACCAACATCCTGCTGACACACAGATACCTAGAACACAAACTACATTATGGAGACCACAATCAGTCAGTGTTAATAACAGCTATAATGCATCATGGCTGGACAGCTACACACCCTGACACGTAAGCATTAAACATTCTGGCTGAAAACACATTAAACAGCATTACATTGCTAAACTTTAGTATATTCACACTGTGCATTACAACCATATTAGCATGTCCCTGCATCAATGGTATGGATGACAGGGATGTGACACGGGTATCATCATATGCACAGGGTGTGTTGTGGGTTTGCCAGAGGCCTGGGCTCAGTCATTTGGTTGACATCATGTGTGTGGTTAGGGTTTTTAATTAAATGGGCTGTGCAGACGTGGTGTCTGTAGGTATGGAGGTGCCCTAGCTGTGTTGGTGATGTGTGTGTGCATGTATGCACACATTTCTGCCATGTGGCTGCCCTATACAGGTGTTTGTTGGACAGCTGCAGACTGTACATGGCAGGGTGTACAGTTCACTGGACATGGGAACTCTGCCTGCCAGGGGTTCCGCTGGCACTACCAGGCAGAAGTCCAGATATGGTACTCTTCCCTGATGATGACACTTGTCCGCTGGATCCATGTCCCTCTTGTGACTGGCCAGGTCTATGTGTACATGGCTTGCTGTGTAGTGGTGAGGACAGCACCCCCCCTGCAGTGCTGGTACTGGTACTGCCACTATGGGAGCGGCTGTGAGTTGTTGCATGTCCACATAGATCTCCATCTGTTGGTGTTGCTGACCTATGTCAACATGGCTGATGCCCTACTCCCACATGCTCTACCACAGACACCACATGGTCAATGATTCCCACCATCTCACCCAACCATCTATCCATGACCTCTGCAAAACAATAGTGGCACCTGCAAGATCACAGATTTTGTCATGTACAGCAGGAAGAGTAACCCTTTGGAGCCTCAGACTATCTCTGGTGTAATGTTACATAGTGTCTGTGCCTCCAGGATGGCCCAAAACATGTGTCTGGTGACACCTGCTGTGGCACTTCTGCTAGGGGCATGATGGCAGCAGCCCTCCTACGAGCACCCCTGTACATCTGCCTGTGTGATACCTCGCCTGTCATCTGGCTATAGCTGCTGTGTACAGACACACTTGCCATAGTCACCACACTTTCCTGTCCCATGCCTCCACCCGCCAACTGTCCCTCATCTATGGCCACTGGTGATGGGGTATGTATGGGCATTGTGACTGTGTGCGGGGATAGGGTGGATAAAAGTGGGATGTCACCTAATGGCACAGATTCAGCCCCTGACAACCATGCTTGTGCCTCACTATGCCTATCATCATTGTTAGAGCTCTATGGACACTAACATCAGTTTGCCTGCAGGAGGGACCCTGACCCACCTTGCCACCTGTGAGGGGCAGAGAAGAAATGTAAATTAAGACCTGTACATTATGGTTTACTTCTACACACACACACACGCACACACGCACACACGCACACACACACACACACACACACACACACACACACACACACACACACACACACACACACACACACACTTACTTACAGGTGAGGTGGCACAAAGATATTACACAGACATCTCATTACCTAACAGTCAACATGCATGACATATGGCACTCAACAGCATGCACTACAGCCATACTCAATCCTTGTTACCAACATTATACATCTCTGTGATGCATGAGTTGTGTTAGTAGATGATGCCCCTTCCCCTGGAACACACTACACCCATGTACACAGTATTGCTGTGCACTTGTACAGCAAACTGGCATGTACTGTGCAACATACCTCACAAGTGTACACACCATTGCTGAATGTGCATATGTGTGGCAGTTATGTTTGCTTTGTTGTTCACCGCCCCTATGTGTTTGTCTGACACATACCTGGGATGATATGAGGACTGATGTCAGTAATTAATGCCTGTCCTTTGATTTGCAGATCTCATCATCAGCAGTGCATGTATGTGCAATAAAATCCGGTTACACTGACAACCTTCAACGCATAATGTGGATATGAGGAGTGTACACACCCTTGTTGACATGCCAGCCTCTTCTATGATACACAATGTGGCCACAATACTGCATTTGTTAACATTGCACACACCTGATATGTGACATATGACCTGTGCAATCCAATGCAGTATCAAACAAATGTGTTAGTCATGCAGATGCTGAATGAGATGCATACAATATGGGGTTTGCATAAGTGTGCACACCCTTGATACAATGGTTTGTTCAAGTGCCTGTTAATTGAACTGCAGCAGTCACTATTCCTGGAAGAGGTATACTAGCATGGTGCATTTTCACTTGCCATTATTTGGTCACTCTGCCCTACAAATGTCTTCCAACTCTGCCAGATTGCAAGGTCAGCTCATGTGCACAGCCCTTGGAGGTCACACAGTGGCTTCACTATTGCTAACCTTCACTGTGTTCAGATACAGCCATTCTTAGCAATGCTTCAGTTCACTGTTGTGCTTCAAGCCGACACCCCACCCCATTGTCAGCCTTATTGCAGATGGTTGACAACTATGGGCCACACATGAGTGTTATTTTGCAGTGTTCCAAATTCCAAACGCCATGTGTACCGGCCTAGTTCCAGCTAATGAACAGCAAACCTAAAGGTGTACACTGGCACCAGCAAGCTAAATATTGGGGATGTGGCCCTGAGGTGGTGTGAGGTGTTGCTTGTGCACCACACGTATCTTTATGAATACTGTCTGTAGGCTTGAGCCTTGGTCTCATGACACCATTTCACATTGCAGCACATGCCTTTGGGAGACTTGATGTTATGCTTATGCTACCTGTAGAGAGCCCTGGGTGATGTATCATGTTGGACAACCCTTCTGTCTGATTACCCTAACCCATAGGCCACACTTATGCAGAATCAAGGTAATTGTTGACACAGGTACTGCACAGGCAGTACTTGTTAGACATTCCTGCAAGTCCCTCAGTGTTGCTCCATGTTTCTGGGCAGCCTCCATGACCAGTTTTCAACATGTTTTGTCATCTGTTTTGGATGGGCATTTGTTTATTTTCTACATCAATATTGTCCCATATTTCATACACACATACATGACTGTCTGTACTGTTTGCCATGGTATATGCAATGGTGAGGTAAGGCTACTTTTCCCACTGCTGAGTGCTACCTTTCAGATATGGGATCCATTTCATGGTTTGTAAGATGTGTGCAAGCCATGGCTCCCGCTATTGCAGGTGAGTGGGCAAATGTCATGGACATACTTCTTGGACAGCAGACCATGACTTGGTGTGACATTGAGGCCCTGTACTTGATGGAAGGTGTGTACTCAAGAAGAGTAAATGCTGTCAGTATATCACAAGCTGCTTCCACAATATGTTATTTGGAGTGTGTGCACACATATACTTCCAGTGTTTGTTAAGGTATGTATTCCCCATATTTGTTGCCCTAACATGGGATTCCATATTACACATTCATTGCTCATGTTAGGATCACATTACAGGTTGTAAAAGGTGTGGAATGTGGTATTGTGATTTGACGTTGTTTATATCAGACACAGTTGCCATGGTAATAGTGGTGTATACACTGTTGTAGCCACTGTATAGAGGTAATTTTTTAGACATGTCCCTACTATAGGCCATTTTCCCACCATTATGTTCATCTCTGTCCACATATCTTGCACTGACAAGTTGTTAGGTATACTACAGGACTCTTACATACCCTTCAGATATGCCACCATGGTGACCACTGTGATGCAGTGCAGGGAACACCAACAATAAGTGAACATGTACAGCATGCATTATGGGTAGGTGTGTTAAATGTGTGCATGGCAGATAGCATGGCCATAACATGGCCAGTGTATTGGCAAACCTAAACAAAACAACTCCATACTCACCAGCTACAGGCTGCTGCCCCAGTTGTATACCAGAGGGACCTAAATAGTTGTGAGACAGAAGTAAAGTCAGTGGCCACACCTGTGGCATCGGTACAGGGTGGGAGCAGCATTTCAGCACATCGACAGTACAAACCCACAATACTAGAGATTATGCACATCTGTTCATTACTACACTGCAGCAACAGACTATCTTATCTGACATATGCATGTAGCTACTATACAGATGAAAATGGATAAGCAACAGTGATCTAGTAATGTTCCCTGGGGCCTTACTTGCACGCTCCTCGTCCATTGAGTGGGAGGCACCCACATCCACAATGCTGTCTTCAGCCTGCTGCCTTGGCTGATGGGTGGGTGCCCCAAGGCTGGCAAGGAGCTCCTCAGCATGTGTCAGTGGGGGCTGGATGGCATGACCCCCACCTGTGGCTAGCTGGTCCCTCCTAACTGCAGCAGCACGCTGACGGGCATGGCGGTTCAGATCGGTGTATCGATGACGCACCTGCTCATAATTTCAGTTGTGCAGGCCAACATCATTCACCCTGTGGATGGGCTCATTCCACAGGGTGGTCCTCCCTGCAGATCCTGGGCCCTGCGGCTGAAGAGGATGGCATGATGCATAATGATGTACTGGATGACTGCATTGTTTTCCAGGTTTGTGAATGTGGGCAGACATTCCTGGGACATTGTACCTGGAAGACGTAAACAGACGAAAGGTCACAGGACCTGATATGGTTGTCCATGTGCACATCAACAGTGGATATTACTTGCAAGTAATCCAGACAATACCATAATACTGTAAGCTATCATGGCTTTGACATCTTGCTTTACACTCCTGGCCTTGACCTGTCCAGTTCCCCCAATGTTGGACACTTAATGGCATAATCCATTATTCACCATTCATTTCTGTGTAGAGGGATGACAGTGGCCATCTTCCATGTGGATGGTGTGTGGATGGTGGTATGTGTGTGTCTGACTCTAGTGTGTGATGGAACTGTGAGCACATGCCTGTGTTCATGTAGGAGGCAAACTGTGATATTCTCATGGCCCATGGAGACTTGCTGTTGGTGCCATCAGTCAGCATTATGTCCATGCTCACCATTGATGCAGGCAGGAGTGTGGGTGATGTGCATATCCCCCTGTACTAATGTTGTGGACAGGATGCCACTGTTCCCGCCTATCCTGTCTGATGCAGGTTGCCTGTATCCATGGCATGTGTGTATGAGGTGTGCTTTACCCCCAGTACAGGTTGACTTGTGTTACTGGCTCTGAGACTGCATACATATGTGTAAACATGGTTGCAACTGGTCTTGGTGGTTTAGATATGTCTGATTTCTAGTCATAGTCAGCCTTACAGGAAGTCACCTGTGAACCTACATGCTGGCTCAGATAGAGGTGCACTTGCTTCCAAGTTATGATCTGCACCTATGTGTCCCTGTGCAACCACTATAGCAACATATTATGTTCTTTGTGTCTTGGTGCTGCCCACCAAAGGGGATTACCCTATCGTTGGTATAGGATGGTTGTACAGGTAAGGTACTGCTGATTCCATATAGCTACAGTGGATATGAAGTGTACACACCCCTGTTACAATGCATGGTACTTGTGCAATTGTAACATGACCCCATAAAAGCACATCAACACAATCCCCACCTGTGATGTGTCATATAGCCTGCTCAGTTCAATAGGGAACACAACAACCTGTCTAGTGGAAGCATATGGGAATTAAGACTCAGTACAGCAAGCCAGTTGAATGTGTGTGCACACCCTTAAACTGTTTTTGTTGTGTAAACACCTGCTGAGATGATTACAACATTCATTTGTCTTGGTTTGGACTCTAACATCATATACATCTGATGTGAGAAATGTTTTGACATGACTTTCTGTGGTCTCATTGGCATACAGCACACAGACATGGCATTCCAACAGGGGTGTATTCACTTTGATATCCAGTGTATATGGGTGTTGCTATAGCTGTTAGTGGTAGGCATGGACAGTAGGTCATAACACAATTGTACACTTCTCTGATTACTATGTGATAAGCATGCACACTGTAGTACCCATATCAGTGTCATGGCAATGCAACAATCAGTAGTAGTACACATTTTATTTTGTTGTACACAGTGACAGTGATATGACACGTGCAACATGCACATCCTATTTTCTGGACTACTTGTGACCCATGTTCTTACTTCTGTGCCTTTCAGCTGAACATAAGCATACATACACATGCTCAGGGGATACCTGGTACACATTTGTGTTCTATGTCATTATGGCACACTGTATTTACAGTGTTGCAGCTCAATCATATGTCTCAACCTGTTATACCAGGACTTGTGGTCATTGGTCATCCTTACTGGGTGACAAAACAGGGAAGTCAGTTTTGATAAAGTATCAATACAGCTGCCATAACACAAGTATATGTGTAAGTGACTACAGATATCTGTCACAGCTGTGACCTTTATCCAGAGGAACACTGTACAGATGAATATTATTAATTCAATATATCACATGCAGTTTAACACACACATCTGCAATAGTGTTTTACTATTCTCATGTCCTATATGGGTATCCTACATTTAGAATACAAACATGTATAATACTGATATTCACAGGTAACATCTGGATATGGGCACCATCCCATTAACTGGCCTAGCAGTGGCACAGACATGACTGTTTGACAGACACTCTAGTGGCTGCCATATGTGAGCTGTCCTTTCCCAGGGTGTGTCAGGCTCCTCAGCTGTGACCCAACCTATCCACCTCTTACAGCATCGCATGTGGACAAAGCCTAACATTAGGGGGGATATATAGGGACAGACTGCAGATATGCTTATTAGAAACCTATGAAGTTTGTAGCATGATACATTTCGCATTACCATGGCTGTCCTGAAGGTGGTGGGGGTCTGAAACTCATGTCATGACTTCATTACTTCCACCTTCAGCTATTTGCCAGACTAATACGGATGTTTGGAGGAACAGAACAAACACTGTGATGGCTAAATCTTGACATTCTGTGAAGATCTGCACAGTTGACAGGTATGGCCCACTACAGACAGAGCCAGATACTATGTCCATAGCATTTGTTCAGCAGGACATTATTGCAGAAAGTATTGATGGCACATATACATCTTTCATAGTCATCTATCCCATTATTACAGGTCAAGTACTACATTTAATTACATGCTTACCTATTTCACATAACTGGTTTATCTTCAGGTTCCTTCTGTGTACAGGATGTCTTCTTGTTTCTTATTTCGAGGTTCTGTTTATGTGTTTTTTTTTGTTTGGTGTGTGTCTGTGTCTCTATCTCTCTCTCTCTCCACTACTGAGATCAAGCTTATTTGAATAGGTTAAAGCATGGCCTTTGTAGGTGATGCTCAAGTTCAGGTGATGGCCTCTGCATCAAATGCTCTTCCTCACTTGCTAATTGCATGCAGGCAGCTGTGTATCTCTTCCAATAGCCAATGTCATAGCAACCCACTACTATAAATAACTGCATCATGTGGGCATTGTCCCTTTACCTTTCCTGTATGGAAGACATCCTTCATGTGTGGGGGCAACAGTGTTACAGACATCCGGTAGGAATACCTTTTACAACAGGACTGATGCACACAGGCCAACTACATGTTTGTATAACATTCCAGACCTAGGGACAGTGTGTGAGTATTGCTGTTATATGCATTGAATACTGCTAGTTTTACAGGGTTTGTGTTACATGCTAGTTTTGCATGGAATGCAATCTGTCTGCATAGCTCTCAACTGCGGGCCTATCCACATGATGGCCAGAGAATTAGCTGTTATGTTTTGTCTGTTCCCCACACAGTTCTTATCCATGCCATATCAGTGGCATTCTCTCTGTTGATTGCTATCAGTACATGGCAACATCCATTTGTGTTTCTGACTTCCTGAGTAAGGGTATGTTTCAACCAATCCTGTAACAGCAGCAACTTTCACAGTGTATAACAGCAATATTTCAACTATGGCCCTGTATTTCATCCTCTGTCCTCCACCTATATACTAGGCTTTGTCCAGATGTCATGCAGTAAGAGGTTGATAGGTATGGTCTATCATTATTTAGTGCTGACATTCCTGCTATCATTCCAGTAATGTTGTGGACTCCACACAAGCTGTGGGGTATGGTCCATACATATGAGGGCTACAGCTGGACAAAATATGTGTGACCCTGTACATTCTGGAGGTCAGTGTATAGAGAACACTGTTATATGCCCTTGTAAGACATTTTATGGGGGATGGGTATTAAACGTTTTTAACCTAGGCTGTTACATGTGAGGAATATCAGTAATAAGAAACATTAAGGTATATGGCTGTACATTTTCATACGTTTCACCATGGGAACAGTGGTGGGCTAGAGCTTACTGTCTTGCACACAGTTCTGTTAGTCAGTGTGATAGTGACATCTTAAGTTAAGCATTGTTATGTAGCTGATACATTTACATTGTGACAACTGATACTTTTCCCCCTAGGGGGTTGAGTACAGAGTGTAATTGGAGGCTGTTGAACTACATCTGTAATTAAGTGTTGACTGATTCATATCTTCCAGGCAAGTGTGTTTTCACTGTTGTACTACTTGAAGGCTTTAGCCTAGACAGCAAAGTATGTCATGTTTTGCAGATTACTGTATCATATTTTTCTTTGAGAGTTGCATTAATCAGTTATTATGTATTTCAAACACCTAAATGCTATAATAAATGGCATAAACAACTGAAATAGTACACAAATAAACATTTATATGTATGCAAACTGTGTGTGGTGTCATGTCCTTTGCATTGTGTGTGGGAATATGTTTCATGCAATAATATATGTTTCATGCAATAGTTCTCATTTGTAGGGAAGAGTCAGACACTGGTCATTTGAAAAGGTGGCAAATGTAGGAATAATGGCAGTTTGATATTCTGTGCACCCTCTGTATATACTCTCTTTTATATATCTATAAGTATTTATATATGTATGTGTATATATATATATATATATATATATATATATATATATATATATATATGTGTGTGTGTGTGTGTGTATCATTAGAATGTTTAGTGCTTCCACATTATACATTCCCTATGGTAGATTGACTGTTCTGCATGATATGTTAGAGAAATCATCCCAACATCTTACAGTTGAGATATCCTAGTGGTAACTTGTTGTGGCTATGTTTTGCAGGGTCTTGGGTTCAAGACTTGCAAGTGCTGGTTATTTTGTTGTAAGGTAGAAAAGTTCAGCTGTGAAGGAAGGGATAATGGCAATAATTACAAGAGGCCCCTATTTTGGGCACCTTCACCCCCATTTACAGTGCCTTTGGTCAGATGTTTTGGAGTGAGAGGTTCAGATCGTGGATCCGATGTCCAAATGCACTAAATACACACACATATATATATATATATATATATATATATATATATATATATATATATATATAAATACATTTTCCTTACTGTTGAATGACTGTGCTGCATGATATGTTTGACAAAACATCACACATATCTACAACTCAAATGGCTTAGTGATAACTTTCTCTGGCTTTGGTGTGCAGGGTCCTGGGTTCGACACTTGCAAGGGCTGATTATTTTGTTGCTGGGCAGAACAAGGGCTGTTGAATACAGAGTGATTAAGGCACTTTTAAGCAGTTGTAAGCGGATTTGCGTGTGTTTGTGCAGCGGAAAGCAATGCTAACTTTCTATTAAATATGCTTACAGACAGTTAGCTTTAAAACCGCTTAATCTGTGTAAGCATTGCTTAGTGCCACACAAATGGGGTTAGTCCCACTCACTACTGCTTAAAAGTGCTTACTCCCACTTTCCCCCATGCTAATTTCTTTAAAGGAAAAGAAAAAAGCAGTGATAGGAAAGTGGTAAAAAAGGAGGCACGCAGAGGGCAAGACAATAGGGAAAGTAGCTAGGGATGTGCAGGACAGGTGTAGGGAGGGTCCATAGCTGTCCATTTCTTCTACAACAACAGCTGTGCATATATACTGAATTTGGAGGTATATTTGGACACTCAAACCCCTGAGAGAGGGGTGAGAAAAACAATAATGTGTTGTGAAGCTAATTAGACCAGACAACATGTGTCCAGTGGACAGGTGTGTGAAATGGACAGCTATGTATGGGGTGAATTTTTTTTTTGGTAACAGATTGCCCTTTTTTTCTTTTTTTAAGGTGGGAGTGGGATGTTAGAGAAGGATAGTAGGTATATTTGGGGAGGTAGGTTAGGTAGGAAGACAGAAAAGACAGCATACAGGGGCAGTATATGACACATGTGGGGGTAAACACCTTGGATGGGGAGGGGTGTTTGGAAATCAGAAGACCGTGAGCCCCCAAATGGAAACAGTGGGATTGAGGTCCCCACCCATGGGCAGTCACCACTGCATCTTCACGGCCCTGAAGGTGGCTGTGCTAGGGGGCTGAGCAGGAGGGGCAGACTGACCCTCTAATTGTGCCACATGGCCCTCAAGCTGGCATAGCAGATCTCCAAACTCCTTTTGGAGCTCACTACACACCAAACCCTAGACCTGGCTTCAGGTAACAGGATCCTGTCCATGCCCACTCCCAAGGGGGACAAGGCCCACCCCCAGAGGCAGTTCCACCTGAAGGTGGTGCAGGACCAGTGGACGAGGAGGACTGGGGTGGGTCCCAGACGTGTTGGGACCCAGTGCCATGGCCAGATGAGGTGGGAGAGGTGGATCCATTGGGACCGGCCTTCCCAAACGTGCTATGGTGTTGCAGTTTTAGAACATATGTGGATTAGTAATAGTCAACACAATCCAGGATTAGTTATAACAGCATGCATAGACATTCCCATTAACCCAAAACAACAGATTTGGAATAGTTGCATTGCAAACAGAACACATGTATATACTGAACCAGTGGCCATTACAATGGCATGCAGGTTACATCGATAGCAACAGGCCACCAATGACAGTATTTCAACATGGAACATTAACAGAAACACATTTCAATATTTCTTAAACAATAGGACACGTCTGAACAGTAGGTTTGGTGTAAAACATACCCATTGATTTGTATGTTTAGACTATTGTTGCAGATATGGTGTGTGGGGGGTGGGATATATCAGTTGACTTGTATATCCTTGCAGTTCTCACAACTTTAATGATCATTGCTCTAATCATTACTCTACAGGTAGTATTACAATACCTTATGGCCTTGGTTTGGGCAGTGGTATGTTTGTACACAGTGTATACTTCAACTGTCTTCTAGCTAAATTCTACTTCTCTTACCTGGTATACCTGTGGAGGGAATGTTTTGTTAACACTACCTGACTGCTTCTACATATATTCCCAGATTCCTAGTTATAATTTTGCACATAACTCTCAACCTTTTCATGCAAACATTCTGTACAAAGCTTGACAAACTGGGGGTACAAATAGGGACATATTTTAAATATTGCTCTTATAAATGTTTAGAAAGTTGCTACAGTAATGGGATTTGTTTTAATATACATTTTCTGAAGGATCTGAAGTCTGAAACTCAAATGTATGTCATTATTTAGTGACTACAATCCTGAGATCATCTGAGTGATTTGCCAAGAAAATAGAGGAACAGGCCAGAAATATGAGGCAAATATCTGGACATTCTGCAGAAATCTGTACAATTGAGAGGTATAATTATGCATACAGCTTACTACCACTCCTAGGATTCGAACCATGGCTGTGTGTGCTAAAAATAAACAATTTGTGTTTCATCAGAGTGAGTTATTTAGAATGTGTCATCTTTTCCTTCAGTGTTTTCTGTCTAGGTCTCGCTTGGTTGTACAATCTGACCTTGTAATTACAGCATTCTTATACAGACATTCCTAGACATATTTTTTATGTAGCAGAGTGTGAGAAACAGATGACACAACAGTACTATTCACATACCCGATCTTGGTGAATGCAACATGTGAGGCCATACAATATCAGAGTAAACACAATCAATCCAGGATTTAGAACATTGTTGCCAGGCAGTTACACTTTTTTTTTTAAATATGACCTCTATGGGACTATTACTGTCATATTGTCTGGTTTATTCAGTGGAAACCATACACATTGTTATAGTGCCAGATGACATTTTACTCCTTTATATTTATTTGGTATGAATACTACAACCAGGATTGTTACTCATAAGCCTCGCGACACAGCCTTTGCAACCTGCTGGCATGGGCTTCCTGGTTCACAGTCTGCTCAGCTGCAGCTGTAATGAAAATAGGAAACATTTATGCATACCTATCCATCACATACACAGGCTGGACTTTGGTAAGCAATTATTGCTATGAATACTTACACACTGCTGGGATATCTCCCCTGTCTCTTGCTTCTTGGACCCACTGTTCCAAGAGGTCCCTCTTCCTCCGTTTCAAGTTGGCATAGTGGTGCTGGACTTGCTCACTAGTCCAAGGGATACCAGTGGCACTGGTGAGATCACAGGTGAGACTTTTCCAGGCTTCCACTTTATATTGGGAGCCCTGGTACTGGTCCTGCTCCAGCACTGCGCCCAGAAGTGCATGCCCTCTCCAACTCCTGTCTTACTGCCTGCAGTGGAGAGCTACAACCAGTTATGAGCTGTATTCCCGCCTTCAGGTTTTTAATACAGCCAATTTCCCGCCCTTTGCCATGATTGGACAGTTTTGAAAATGGTGAGCTAAGCTAAGCTATGGGCAAACCTGCTTAGCTAATGTTGGCAGTGCGTAAAGGAGCAGGTTCAGCATTGCTTGCCAATGGGCAAATCCACTTAGCTGGGCTATCCATTGCTTAGTATTCAAATGTACACAATGCTTACACCCAGTCAACATAGCTGTGCAATGCTTAGCCTTGCTTATCTTTTATTATATTGGTCTACCACCTGTATGGGATTGATTCATCATTCATTCCATTCCATAATATTAGATTTACTTACCTTCCCTGACATCCCCCAATATGCTGTGATTAATTTATTTTTGTGTGACTATACTGTATGGGGTACTTCTGTTTATATGGGGGTTTCACTACTTTATTACACTGTCACCTCATATCTGGGCCTAATACACTGCTCTGGCTGAGAAAAATTAGTTACTTCTTATATAAATTTGCAAAAAATAAAATGTTTAATGTTTACATATACAAAATGGAAATGGCTTTGGTGAGGCTCGAACCATGAATGATTACATGCAAGAGGTACGCTCTAACTACTACACTATTGCATTTATGCTTATGCTGTATGTCTATTGCATTTTAACTTATTGTGCTGTTTCAGCTGGGCTAAGCATAGCTAAGCAATGGGCACACCCACACAGCTACGCTTAAACTTTATTGCATATATAAAAAAAATGTATTTGTTGTGTTTTTTTATTTGTACCCTTCAGAATATCCATGCTAATGCTAAACCTGTTATTCTATCAACTTTCTGCTTTGTGGGACAATTGCCCCTTATGGCTTTGTCCACATTCCTTACTCTGATGGGTTGGGAGGTGTGTGCTATGTGCTTATGCTAAATCTGTTATTCTATCAACTTTTGACTTGCTAGGGACGATTGTCCCTTATGGCTTTGACCAGATTTCTTACCCTGATGGGCTGGGGGTGTTATGAGTACTCTCACTCATTTTAAATTGCCAAACGGCAATTCTGGAGTGCAGGGGGCATGTGCTTTGTAAGAGCTCTGCTCTCAGAAACACTCCCTGCGCTCATACATGGAACTGTATCCATTTTACAGCATGGCAGCACGCCTTCATACATATGCATGGCACGCTGCCATGCTGATCAGGAACGGTCCCTGCCATGCAGGAATAACTTATTCCTGCACAGCTGCTTGCTGAATCCTGGGGATAGTTTAATCATAACATATAGTTTTCTTTACATTTGTAAACCAAGCCTGTGGATTATATTAATATTTACAAATTATATAGCATTATCTACAAAATTATATCTAGCTAGGCTGGCAGCCTTCACAGCTTGTTTCATTTTATGCAGCTGGAATGGTGATAAGCCAGATAGTATATAAACTAATTTTAGAGGAGATGAAAAAAGAAAGGAGGTAGCCAAAGCTAATCGGACAGTGTCTGCTAAGAACGATAGAGCTCTACATAGGAATAACTGTTTCTAATTTATATGGATGATCATGTTAGATATCTATGAGATAAATTTAAGTTTGTTGTCAATAATATAACTAAGAAGTTTAGTAAAGGGCTGGCATATTTTTCATTGTGGTGCATGTGTTTGGTAAGAATGGCATGGATATGTAGTCATAAGTTAGTGAGGCAGTTTGAGTCTTCCAGTTTATTTAATGGTAAAGATGGAATAGTCCAGGCAGTTGTGGAGTTGCATGCTTTTTGGACAATATTGACATTACCACAGCCATTCATCATGCTATTCATGAAGACCGTAAGCAACACTGGATCAAGGAAAGAACCATAAGGCATACCTGCAACAATAAACTGTGTCATTCATGAAGGCTGTAGACAACATTGGACCATGAAAAGCCCTATGGTACACCTCTAGAAGCCCGCAACAATAAACCATGCCATTCATGAAGACTGTAGACAACATTGGACCATGAAAGGAGCCCTGTGGTACATCTCTAGCAACCCCCAACAATAAACCATGTCATTCATGAAGGCCATAGACAACATTAGACCAAGGAAGGAATAGTAGGTATACCTACAGCAGCTTGCAACAATAAACCATGTCATTCATGAAGACTGTAGACAACACTGGACCATGAAAGAAGCCCTATGGTACACCTCTAGGAGCCCCCAACAATAAACTATACCATTCATGAAGTCTGTAGACAACATTGGACCATGGAAGGAGCCCTGTGGTACACCTCTAGCAACCCCCAAAAATAAACCATGCCATTCATGAAGACTGCAGACAACAATGGACCATGAAGGGAACCCTACGATACACCTACAGCAACCCACAGCAATAAACCATGTCATTCCTGAAGACTGTAGACAACACTGGAACACTGAAGGAATGTTGTAGTACGTCTACATCAATCAGCATTGGAGAAAGAAGACACAGTGATTCTGTTTGATGGGGCATAGTTTACTTGTTATGCAACTTGAAAACCACCTGAATGCACTAGAGTCAACACCTAAATAGTTAATAATATATACAATGCTTTGAGAGACTGACCATGTCAAAAGATTTGGATTGGTTAAGATATATTCTATCTACCAGATTACCCTTGTCCAGTTATTACCAAATAAATTCAACAACGTCCAGGAAATCAAATTAAGCCAGAAATCATGTCATGTACTAGAGAGGATACTGTAGTCAGTGAGATATTTCAGGAGCTGTTGAGAGAGACATTTCTCAAGGAACTTAGAAAAGGGAGATAGTAAGCCTAGGGGTCGATAACTATTCAGTTCCACAGATAGACTACCATTATGAACAGACATAATAAGTTCATGTTTCTATACTAAAGGAACAGTGCTTTCATTTATGGTTTAGATGATAAGTGTGATAACAGCATGGTTGATGGATTTTGCAGCTTTTTTTTATAAATTCAGGTGGAGGATTATAAAGAAATGTGATCCTAGCTTGGTATTCAGCAATATTCCTGACTGGTAAAGTATGCATGAGAACTGCAATGAGAGAATACATGGAGGTATACCTCTTCAACTATTTTTTGTGACAGGCATTTTAACTGTCTTATGAAAGTAAATGAACAAGCAAACAAATTTACAATATCAAAGTCACAAAGGTGATGGAAAGGTGAAGAATGTGATGTTGTGATCAGGATGGTGGATGTGGTGATGGTAGTCCAGAACCAGAAATGTTTTCGGATTGCTAGAATAAAGATGTGTTTGTTTTGGATGAACAGTTGTTACTAGTTGTAATAGACTATTTTTTATTACAGACTTTATGGAACATGACATGCTTGGAGCTGTCCTCAGATGCATGGAAGTCACATCAGAGATGGCCTCTTGTTTATATCACAGCTTTGATTTTAGAAGTTAGCCACTGAATATTGATGGAATGTGTCCAGCTAAGGCAAGGAGGATCTAGCTTTCTGAGAGTAGATAGCACACATGAGGTTTAATGAAAAAAAGCTTTCATCCAAGGGACAAAGTAAGAAGTGGATGCAAGTTGAATGAAGATATAGTATCCTTAAAGGACTCAGGTTTGACTTTTTTTCTACATTGAAACATAATCAGTGATTGAGTGCTACTGATTAGTCTCCTCTTTCCATCGCGCAGGACCCAGTAAGCACCCTATAATTTCTCATTCAAAAGACCACTCCTTATCCAGCACTTATTTTACCTTATTATAAGTAGAAGCCTCAGAGGGCAAAAATGCCCCTAGATCTCAAATGACATCAAGAAACTAATTAAACAGAAAGACAAGGCCTGGTCAATAAGGAACAAAAAATTCCACAAATGACCAACTTCACCAAAATTACAGAAAAGAATAGTAGCCAACTCTGCTATGTTCACACAAAGAAACTCAGGTTGAAATCCACTGATCCAAACACGATCCAAACACGAAAATATATTTAAAACATGAAACGAAGTAAGCGCTTTCATCTGGTATATATAACCAGACTTCTTCAGACAACTAAAAACTGCATGCAAAGCAATTTATATACATCAGTCACAATTGGTCACACCCCACTTAAACTTAATGAGCTCAAAGAAAAGAAAAACTTTTTGTGCTAACCAAAATGCATGATGCAGCTAAAAAAGCATCTCATTTAAATCACTTTGTAGAATACAAAAATACATATGTGTCTGTTCTAAAATCAGAAAATGTATCATACAATAAATAGCCTAAACCTACATGGTATGAAACATTTTTTTAAATGCATACATATATAAATAATGATGCTAACATTATTATGCAAAAAAAAAATATTGAAACATAGTTCTGAAAAAACATTTAACCTAGTCTATATCAAATAAAGTCAGGGACACCCTCACTAACTAGAACTAGAACAATTACCTATAAAATGCTTTTAATTTTAACTTGCTTGATATGGAAACTGTCATTTAAACCCGGGGGGAATATGCATGAAGAAAAACCTGCCACCACATTTCTTTCTCTTCAAGGAATATCTTCCATGCCCCCCTATCCCCACATTTTACTTGTTACTCTGCTATGTCCCATCTCTTTATATCCCTCAACTGACTATGCAGCACCTATTTATTTATTTGATATTTGTTACCTGGGAAAGTCCAACTGAGCTACAGCCCTTTTTCAGCAAAGGCCTGGGGAGAAAAGCTCCACAATAGTACATAGTAATTTTACAAAAAAATAAACCATCAACAATTTGTACAAAACATACAACAAAAAGAGAATAAAGTGTTAAAAGCACTTGCTTCCAGACAATAATTTTGTTAATTGACAATGTACACAGTTTGTTAAAAATAGCTATAAAACTTTACAAGAAACCAGATATTAAATGCCAAGAAGGAAAAAGGGGAGAGGTAAGAAATACAGAATTATAGCAGCCAGAAGTAGAACAATTCAGAGGAAGTAAGGAGAAGACTAGTAATGAGGTTGTAGTTAGAAAGGTTAGGGAAATTGAAATACATGAAAGTTAGGAGAAGGAAGTTCAAGCAGTGATTTTACAGTGAAAAGTCCAATTGTTAATTAGATATTCTTTGACAGTTTTTTTTAATTCTTGTGTGTGTTGTTTTTCTGATGGTCACAGGAAGCTTATTCCATGATAGGGCAGGAGTGTAGCTATATAGATTTAGGCCTATTGATCTTTTAGGTTTATATATATCCAAGTGTTGTTGATTAGCACTCCTGAAGTTTCTAGCTGGGGAGTAGAGAGAGAAGAGGGGAGATACTAGGGCTGGAGAAGGACTTACAAAGAATGGAATGAATGATAAGATGTTGAGAGTATAGTAGTTGATTAGGGAACTCTAACCAATTTAAAGCCTTAAGAGACTGAAAGTGATGAGAATAAGAGGAATGACTTGCAGCAAACCTAGCTATTTTGTTGTAGGTGGCTTCAAGTTTAGCAAGGAGAGCAGTATATGAGTTAAGATTAGTGAACTATAGAGGAGACAAGGGAGAAGATAAGCATAAGCAAGAGAAGTACAGGAATAATTTGTTAGGAACTTTTTATTTCTGTAGAGTAAACCAAGTTTTTGGTGAGTTTTCTTTATACAGTGGTGCACATGGAAATTGAATTTGAGTTGATCATCAATAATTGTCCCAAGAAGCTTAGTGTGTATTACCACATTAATGACTGTGTTGTTAAGAGATGTTTCGAAGTGTGAGTGATTTAGGAAGAAATAGAAGTTTTTTTTTTTTGGATTAAGAATAAGTTGGTTATAAGAGAGCCAATTTTCAATAGAATTGAAAGACTTTTGAGTGATTGTGAACAAGTCAGAGTGGGTGTCATCAGAGGAGATGATAGTGGTGTCATCAGCATATTGAATGAGGTTAGAGTGAGGACAGGAAGTGTGGAGGTGATTAGTACAGATGTTGAACAGTAAAGCACCAAGAACAGCACCTTGAGGAACTCCCATCTTGATGGAGATAAAGGGAGATAGAGAGGAGAGCCATTTGACAGACTGTTGTCTGTTGGAGAGGTAGCTGGCAAACCAGGAAGTTGTTGAGGTAGAAAGTTTAAGGTCAGAGAGTTTGGAGAGGGACATGTTGTCAGAGATAGTGTCAAAAGCTTTAGACAGGACAAAAAAGAGACAGAAGACAAGTTTGTTATTGTCTCTGACAAGGGACATAAAGTGGGAAAAAAGATAAGGCCATAGTTGTACTGTGGTGAGGACAAAAGCCATGTTCAGTGGGGTAAGTTGATTTTCAGAGATTAGATAGTCCAAGATTTGCTTATGTACACATTTTTCAAGAGGGGGGACAATATGGCAATAGGATGATTGTTAGACAGTTTAGTGGAGTTGCTGCCTTCATGGATAGGTATAGTAAAGAACTGTTTTCAGACTGAAGGAGCAGTAGATTCAGATAGACAGTGGTTAATGAGGATGGAAATGGGATATGCTATGGAGTTTGTTGCTAGCTTGAGGAAGAATGGAGGTAGGTTGTCAACAGAAGCTGAGTATGGCTTAAGCTTACAGAGTAGACATTTTATGTAGCTGGAGGGGACAAGTTTCAGAGAGAAGGCATCATGTTTGGGGGGGTTAGGGAGTCAGTGGGGTTAGAGGAGTTTGAGGTTGATGTTAGTTTACTGATAGTGTTAATAAAGTAAGAGTTAAATAAGGTAGCTATTTCGGGGGGGGGGGTATTAGGACATGGGTTAGGGGTTGTGGGTTTGCCTGGGTTTAGGATATGATTGTTAGTGTTCCAAAAAATATGGGGATTGCGGAGACGTGTAGTCTGAGGTTTAAGGTAAAAGTTTTTTTTTTTAATGTTGACTTGTTTTTTAGAGAGGTTTACGAAGTTCTTTATAGGTTTGTAGATGGGAGGGAGATTTAGTCTTAGTCCAGAGCTTCCAGGCATTATCTCTTTTATGCAAAAGAGAGCATGTTGATTGAGAAAGCCAGTGCGAGCATAGAGATTTCACACTTATTGTTCTGAAGGGGGCAAGCGAATAGAGTACATTAAGAAATATTTAATTAAATTTTTGGACTGCTTCATCTAAGGGAAGGTAAAATAGGAAGGACCAGTTTATAGAGGTGAACAAGTTATTGAATATATCAGGATGGAAGTTAGAGAGGTTGCAGCAATCTTTGTATTTATGTGGCCTTTGATAGTGAAGGTGAAATCTTTGAACACTAGTAGGTGAATGGTCACTAATGGCATCAGATAAAGTTTTACGATGGTGATATAGGTCAGGTTTGGATACTAGTATCCAGTCTATGATATAACTGGAGTTGGTATGTTTGTTAAAGTGAGTGGGAGTAGAGATTAGTTGAATAAAGCCATGTAAATTTAAAGAAGAAATGGATGTACTGGAAGCAAGAGTTAACTAACTGGCATTGACATCTCCTAGTAGAGTGGCTTCATTGGGTATATTTTGGGAAACCAGGAGAGGATTTGTTCAAGTATGGGAATATTGCCACCAGGGGTTATATATAACGCAGCTGTTAGAGTTTTACAGTAATTAAGTTTAATGTTAGCAGTTAGGAGTTCTGCTGGGTGAAACATGGGGGTGGGGGGTTAATACAGTTGACAGGTTTAAATGATCAAAGTAAATTATGGTTACACCACCACCTTTTTGTTTGGTCGGACTAGATGAAGTATGTTGTATCCTGTGGGGAGAAATTCTTTGTCAGAAATGTGTGGTTTGAGCCAAGTTTCAGTAATTGTTATTATGTCAGGAGAGTATTGGGCCATCCAAGCATAGAATTCACTTATTTTATTTATACACTGATTATATTGAGTGAGTAAGTGATAAATGGGGATTTAGGATGATGTGGCACAGGTAGTGTGCTTAGACTGGTAGTAGAGGAGTTACCAGATGCCCACGGTTGGAGTGTACATCATCAAAAAGTAGTAAAGTAAAAAAGAGGTGGTGCAGACTTGATGGGTTAGAAGTTATAGAAGTGATGTTTATTATTGGTGCTAATATGAAAAGTAATGTGAGGGGATATTTTAATCTTGTGGAGAACAGAGTTAGATGTAAGGTAAAGTAAGGTAGATATGGTAAAAGAATGATGAGTTTGAGTATGAAAAGAGTAGTCAGTAGAGGTAGGTGGAAGGTGTAGGATTAATCTGTGTGTGATATGAAGACAGGAGAAAAAGAAGAGGTATGTAGAAGAGAGAAACAAACATATTGAGAGAGAAAAACGTTTGAAAATATTTCAGATAAATGAAAGAAAGACAGTTGTGAGCACAAGGGAAGGGCTTGATAGGTGGAAAAGGTGAAGAGATTATGAGAATATGTAAGATAAAGTAAGGAGATTGGGTACTATGATAGTTTATGGAAGAGGAATGAAAGTGGATATAGCTGGAAAGTAAGAGTGTCAATAGGAGGTCCCCATACACAACTAGTAAGTTAGTCAAAAAAAGTAGATGGTTTGAGGTAGAAGAGAAGGTAGAAAGAGAGAGATGCAATTTGGCTAAAGGGGTGAGTAGCTGAAGGTGGAGTATGATGGTGTTGAGTGGAAAGTTTAGAAAAGATAGGAAGTGTATATGAGGTGTAGATTGAAGTACAGGGAAAAGGTAGAAAGTGATATGATGATTTAAGTGGGAGGAGTGAAGAGGAAATGTAATATTGGAAGTGTAAAAATGACTGGAGACTAAGGAATGGGATGGGGAAAAATAGAGAGTGTAATTGGATGAGGATGGGAGGAAGGGGCATGGTAAAGGTAGGAGGGGAAACAATTAGCTATAAATTCAGAGTATTCAGGGGTGGCTGGGAAAGGGGGTAGGGGAGTGTAGGGGAGTGCAAGCATAGCAAGGTTGAATGGAGCAGGCAGAGCCATGAGCAGAGGATCACTAAGAAAGAAAAACAATCAGTGAATCCAAAAAGCCTAGGCTTTCCAAGGTAAGTGCAACTAAAGTTAGAGGAGATAGCCAAGGGGAGATTATAATAGAAGTACAGAAATTAAGAGAGATCTTGAGAATGAATAGTATAAAGACAAAGTATTGCCCTAAAATTCAAAGCACTGGGTCTAAAATGGTTTGAGTGCAGGGGAGATGCAGCAAGAAGGTATGAAAATTCTAAACAGCAAGTTAGGCGATATAACAGTAAAGGGGGGGTGAGGCAGCCGAGAAGACAGTGCTAGCCACAGCCTAATTAAGAAACAGGATGACAAACTTAAATATACACAAATATACACAGAAGGCTGAACAGTAGGAGACACACAATGTGCTTTCAGAGGAGTTTGTACCTGTCCTTAGGTCACTGTATGCCAGTCCTTAGGTCACTTTCTAGTTTAGAAGGCAATAATGCATCAAGGCATAATCATGATGGGAGGAGAAAGATCATCAATTCCATGATTAAAGCAAGATGTGCTTTCAGAGAAATTTGTACCAGTTTTTAGGTCACTGCATGCCACCCCTAATTCCATGATAAAGCAAGATATGATTTCAGAGGAGTTTGTACCAGTCCTTTGGTCACTGCACACCAGTCCTTAGGTCACTTTCTAGTTTAGAAGACAGTAAGTAATGCAGCAAGGAATTATCAGGACGGGAGGAAAAAGATAATTAATTCCACAATAAAGAAAATGGCTTGCACACTATTTCTCAGTCATTAAGGGGCTGCAACAGGGTCAGAAGCAAGCAAGATTTCTGTTAAAGAAAGTAACAACTTATTAAAGAACTTGAAACTCTCCTCTACACACATCTATACCTTGTACCCTATCTTCCTTAGGACAGCAGTTAATAAAATAGCCAAAACTCTTACCTTTATCTTCAGTCTTTTACTTACCTCTGGAATTGTACCCCCTAATGCTAAAGCATACCATCATTATTCCACTTCCAAAGGTGCAAAAAGATTATAGGTCAGTATCAAATCTCTGCTCTCTAGCCAAAATATTCAAGAAAATTATTTACAAACAACTGCTTAAGCACATCAGTAAGTATGGCCTTCTTTCAGACAAGCAATATGGTTTCAGAAATGCACTTAGTACCACTTTAGCCCTTCTCTCCACTATAGATGCAATTTACAGTAATATTAACAATGGCTTTATTACAGCTGCCACATTTGTTGATATGACCACTAGGGTGTTTGAAACGTAACCACATACTGCTCATTGTCCAATTATAAAAAATATTTTTGGAAATAAACAACAAAATGGTTCCTATGCTACCCTGAAAATAGAACTTTGCAAGTCCTCTCTAATAACTAAGATTCTTCAGTTGGCAATTTCAGTAGTAGTATCCCTCATGGATCAATTTTAGGGTCCTTGCTTTTCTAATTTTTTTATCGATGACCACACATAAGAAATTCTGTACTTGAATGCCACATTATAAACAGACACTACTTCTTGAATTACAAAAGTCTCCTTCTTGTCTAGAAAAACTGTGATAGTCTTTTTCTAACCTTGCAACTGTTTAGATAATAACAATTTACTCATTCATTAACTATAAAAAGACAAACACAATGCTCTTTTCTACCCCTCACAAACTTCCACAACTGCCATATTTATAAGTGATAACCATAGTATTCCTTTTGTGTCTTGGCTGCTTGTACCAGTTCATGCCTGCCTGGTAGTACAACTACTTCTACAATACAAGGGAATACTTACACTTTAACTTAGGAGTGAGCTGGATTGGAGTAATTTCTAATGGGGAGAAGACTGGCTCACTATGACAAAACTACTAAACAGCTGACTTAGAAAGTGGAGGTGGGTCTGAATCCCAACTCTAAAATAAAATAACAACAGCAACAACAAAAATTCCACTGACATGTGAGGTTAGGCAGGCTGCCACTCTCTCTCTCTCTCTCTACTCTGATCAATCTCAGATTGTGGGAGTTGCTGGACTAAGAGTATGTAAATAAGGAAGAAGGAGCAGCACATACACTAACCTGCATTTTAAACAGAACATCCTGGCCAGATTGGGACATTTGAGAGCTTTGGACCTAGCTACACTGTTAACAGACAGTTATGTCAAATATATGCTGCAAATATTTGCTTTCTTAGCTGTTTATGTACAAAAGTTGTTTTCTTTGAAATTTAAACCTAAGATGCAGCTTATTTCCTCCTTGAATTATATGACTGGAGTTTGTTTTCCTGACTAATGATTTTTATTTTAGGTAACCTCTCACTGTAACTCTTCAAGTATTTGCATTTCTAAGTCAGAGTTAATTTATCTCAGAAATTCTTATGTATTTTCTTCTGAAGAGAAAACTGTAGTATTACTCAAATAATCTCTATTTTTTCTTCTAGAATATAGAGGTATAGCTAGCTATTCTTGCCTTTGGTGTCATCTCCTGATAAGCTACACCCCTCAACTGTAAGTTGGGAACAAAAGCTATGCCCCTTCTGGAAAATGTTCATTCTCCACTGGTAGATAAGTCTTTCTTCATATAGCTGTGATATATAGATTCATAGATTCATGTTTCATAGATTGTTACTAGGCTAATGACCTGGTGGGCCTATAACAGTTTGTAATTTGTCTGTACTTTACTATATAGTCATACAGATTAAGTAATAAGTGCCTATTGTCTCAGAGATGCATTGTATAAAGACTACATGAATATGCTTTGCACGGGTTTATGTTATCTTATTAGTAGAATATGCTTCATAAAGGTTTGTTTTCCTATTAGTTGTAATTTTCTAGCATAATTAAATTGATGGAATTTCTCTGAAACATCCACTATTGCTGACAACTCATTTTATATCGCAACACATCGCTTTTGTGCATCTTTAAATGTTCTTTAGCTAACTGGTCAACTTGCTTGAAAAATCAGTCTTTTTGCTATTCTCACTTCATGAAACCTACAACACAACTGGTTTGTTTACATCAAAATATTTAAAAGTAGGTAGTAGGTACTATTGTTTTCAAAGTATGTGCTTCTCTTAACATTTCAGTACTCTCCCTGTTAAAAACTTCATTCCCAAGTTTCATCAAATTCCAACAGCTTTTTTATAGCTATGGTTACCTCGGGCAATGCATCACTCCCAGAAATTTCATTAATGCCTGTCTGTCCTGTTTTGGCACTCATACTACAGTTTTGATGTTTTATTTATCTGGCTTTAATCCTTCCAGCCTTTCAATATAACTATTATATTTCACATTTGTAGCTCTAATTTTAAACTTGAGGTTATTAAATTTAAAATTATGCTATATCAATCTGGTCAGCAGCTGTTAATATTTTCTTGCATATTCTTGATGGGTCTGACTCCACATTAATAGAACATTATTTACGTCTAATAGCACCTTCCAAAACTTTATCTACTCGTGCAACAGCTCTTTGGACTATTTTATTGATGATAAAATATGAAATGTAAGTTTCGAGAATGTATACTTTCCTAATGACATATAAAATGCTCACAGCCTGATACGCAACATTATCAGAATCTCTGGTCTGCATCTAGTACTAGAAAGAGCTTTCCATTTGTCACAGTGGAGATCACTTTCTCCACTGCAAGAAATGTTCAAAGTTCTCTATTAGTCGCTATATTCAAATCTTGCAGATCAATACAAATGTGAACATTATCTCATTTTACAGCACTGATCACACTACTCTGTCATTCTGTGGCTCTCCTTTTTAATTATATCTATGCTCAGTTCTACTCATGAAAACTACTGCTACTTTCTTTAGAGCATGCAATAACTGCACAACATATGTACTTATTTGGATATCACATTCTCCTGTCAAGCTTCTCAAACATTTAAGTAAATAAAATAATCATGCAGGATATTACTGCTATGGCTCTATATAGTATTCAATATGTCGCTATTGTGCAACTTTTCTGGGACAGATATATTCTGTGCTTGTACACTGTAAATTCATGCCAATATTTTGACCTTTTGACTCAAGAACTTTACTTGATGTCCTGAATATATTATTAATGTACACAAGGCTCTCATTTCCATCTGCTTGCCGTCAGTGTTCTTAATAGCTTTAGATATAATATTACACTCAGCCCTTATATCTAACTTAAATTAGAAGATTTGCTTATTAAATCTGAGCTCTTCTTATCAGCCTGAATAACAGTCTTATTACCATGCAACACAGAGACTTTTTGATGTCACAGCATCAACTCTCTTCCTACAAAACCTCATTTCTTATTTTGGCTCACTAACTTGCACATTTTTTAATATGCCTATCTTTTACATATCTTTGCAAAATGATTCTTTATACCACATCTTCTATAAACCTTACTTAGCACTTGATACATGTTCTTCTCATGCTCAATTCCACACCTGTTACACGAGGATTGAATTTCAGTTACGTTATACTTCCTATATTCTTCATATTTCTCTTTACCATTACAATGATTACTATAACATAGTTTCTTTTTGCCTTATTTTTGCTATTTTACTTGACTAACATGTTTATATTGCGCATCTATTTCCTCAGTTAATTATTTTATTTGTCTGCTTATGATTTCATGAACTCTTAATGGTTTTTAATACTGTCAGGACTGTTTCACTTAAAGCCTTGATAATTTCCTTTAGCATAAGCTATTATTTCTGTTATAAATGAATCAAACACCTCTTCAAATTCACAATCTTTAGTATAGTTCTTTAGCTCTGCAATGTAAACATCTAGTTTCCATTAAGCCATTGTTCATGTAAAGAATACATAGTAAGTTACTGCCAGTTTTTTCCTAGGGATACAATAACCCCTGACCTTCTCCCTTTTTCTACTATTTTGTCTTTCTTCTCTTTTTGATACAAAATAATAAGCAAAAACAGCAGCACAGATGATAAATAACTCAGCCCATACAACAACAAAAGGTAAAACACACATAAGACTCAGTCAACATGATATAGACATGAATGACAATGCTAACAATTTAAAATAAAAACAAAATCCTTTAATACATGAGTGCTTTCGCAGTACAACTGCTTCATACCTTAAAGGCTGATTTTCTAGCAATATGCACAATCATATCAAACTAGCTTTCCTGGCTTCTTAGCCACTTTGCTTGAAGTGAGAAGCAGAACTATTTTTTTGGTCCCTAGCTTCAGGTTTACTGATGCAATTGTCTTGCAGTGAGATAATTCTGACAGAATTCTTGACAGCCGTAGCTGGATCATCTTTCCACAAAAAAAAAAAAAATGTTGGCAAGTTTTCATCAGTTTTGTAAGTGAAAAGCAAAATGTAGTGTGAGTATGTTCTAAAAAGAATGAATTATAAAATGCAGATTATATGTCTGTACTTCAACTGCTCAACTTGAAAATGAATAAAAGTCTTCACATATGGCACCATGTAACACTTATAATGCTCATCAAGATTCACACAAATGACAGACACTGCTGACATATTACCAGCCTCTATGAAGACTTTACTGTAACTGGCAAACTAAAAAAGATAACACACAGCATGCACTTTCCCTCTCTAGAGCTCTGGTCTATTAAAGAGATGCTGTCACATACTACGTACACTGGAGACTGGCTAAGAGAACCATCTCAGAAGAAAGAGCACACAAGAAACAGTTCCTATTTATGAATGGCCTCGCAATGTTACTTGCCTAAGACAGGCCTGTGGAGGACCGTTCATTGACATCACATTGAGTTCCCCGAGAGTATGTTCCCATGCCCATGTAGCCAAATTTCACTGGGTAGCAAACAGCACTATAATGGGCTCATCTAGAGAAGGAGAGCAGTAAGCATTCACTCAACTCTTGTCAGTGAGCTAAAACCTTAGGAAAGCTAGGAAAGACGCAGCTTCCTGGTCCCTGGACTAAGTACTAAGGGATCAAAGACCTCCCTCCACATGGACAAACTGCCTGTCATATGTTTCAGTGTACTAGTGGCAGTTTCTAAACTTCAGGATGCTAACTGATTACCTCTCCTGATATCTTAGACACTGACAAACTTTTGACTGATGCAAGTTTTATCCCTTGATGACTGTTGGATAACTCATAAGTTAAAAGTGGAGAAAACCTTCTTTCCGACAGACTTTGATAGAAGATTCTTTGGCCTTTGCTTGGCCACATTCTCCTTTACCATATTCCACTGTAATGGTTCATATCTGGAATGACATGAGGGATTCTTCTACTGATTTCTGAACTTGCTATTTTCCAAAGCTGCCATCCAATGAAAGGTCAAGTAGTTCTGGAAATTTTCAATCCCCCCTCTATTAGTCTATAAAAGGTTACACACTTTCACATTGTACTGTTCCCTCAGGCTGTAAAGAAGGCAGATGTTGGTGCTGGTTGACAATCCAATGACTGCAGAAACAGAAGATTTATATTTTTAAAAATCCAACACAAGAAAATTCCTACAACGTGTTAGGAATGAGATACAAATTGTGAGGGCAAAACTAAAGAAATTGGGTGCCTGGAGCTAGGTGCACCTCTCAGCAGAGCCACAGAATGATATTGTTGTATGCCAGTGGGAGGCACATATGCTTTCAAAGCACAGGAGCTACAAAATACAAGTGTATGTAAGAAATGGGGGAGGCCTCAGAAGAGAAATACAGTGGTCTTCTTGAAGTTGCAGAAATACAGTTTTAATTACCAGAAGTTAAAGTTAGGAATAACAAATAAATAAAAAGAAAATACATCATTTTATATTTAGTTTTTTGTGGGTTTTATGTAAACTTCATTGTTTTAGATAAAGTTCTTACCTTCAGGCACATCATCTACTGCAGTTACTACACAGCTTCGCAGGTGAATTGCTCCAAGGGGTTCTTCTCCCTGTAATTAGCATATAAGGCACACTCTTCAGAATTAAAGCATCTAATTACCTTTAATCTAAGCTTAAAGGAAAATGTCTTTAAAGATATGTCTTTACACAATTAATTCATGTATTCAGTGATATTTTCTCTGTGTTTTTTTATCATATGTGGCTTTCAGTTAGCTCTGTCCCTCTGACAAGTGAGTTTAGGTAACTAATGCAGTAACTGTCTAAATCACAATGTCAGGCCATCATGTGTCACAATAAAGTGAGATATACTTCACTATTGTCCCCAGGATTCATGAAGCTTGCGCCAGGTGCAGGCGTAGCGGAGGCGCTCTAACACCAAATATGGCCACCGAGCGATTCAGGTATGAGCTGTTTCCACATGCAGTACCTGTGTACGCTACACCCGCACAACTCCTGAGCCATGTATGCTAATAACCCCATGTGCAGCAGTGTAGCATGCAAATGAAGGTATGTAGCAATTCAGGAAGTGGTGTAGGCATAGTGTAAGCACGCAGAAATGTAAACCATAGAAAATGGTTTACATTTTTACAAACATAAAATTGGAGCCATTACAGCCGACCAAACACATGTATTATAATGTTAATATATGCCAATGGCTAAATATATAGTCATTGGCATAAAAAAATGGACAAAATATAAAATTAACATTTAATATATATAGTCGCACTACTGCAACGTGGAAGCGCAGGGCAGCGGTGCGCAAATGGGACAGCAAGGAATATATAAAAATATAGAATAAAACCACAATGAAACACATATCATGATTTCCCCATAATAGTCAATGGCAGACATGCTACACCATACTCATGGCGCAAGGGTTGCTAAGGGGCAGTGACAGTGTTATGCACAGTAGCTAGGAATTAGTAGGCAATTCCATGCAAATGAGAGGAGTAATAGTGAATCGCAGACTCCCCGCTGGTGTAAAGATGCACCTCACAGCATAGCATTATAACACCGAGGTGAGCCCTTGAGATAAAGATGACACCAAGAGAGGGGTGTGTTGCCATTGCTGTAAGCACTTTGGAGCATTGCTAAACCGATCTGCCCCTAGCTAGGCAAAGCTGCAGGATAGGGGTGTGTCGAATCGCCCATAGCTATGCTTAGCTGAAAGTACACAAGGTAACTGAGTATGCATGTGAATGGAGATGAAAATGCGCGTAAACCTGGTAAATGGGTATGCGCGTTGCGCACTGCAGCTGAAACAGGAAGGATATAGGAAAGAAATAAGGAAATGCTGCAGCAGTGAAATTGGAGTACAAATGACTAAATAACACCTAGAAGCCTACAGTGGGCTATGGACAACAGCTAACAAGGCTGCAAGCAGCTACCTGCAGAACAGGAAAGGGGAGGGGCTGCACTGCAAAGAAAACAGCAAAGTGTCAAAGCAGAACAAAGGCGATATGCAGTATATCAGCAACAAGGCACATTTTGCCATTACTGGGAAGGGAAAGCACAAAACAAGAAAGACGGCAGGTGGGTGCATGCCTGATAATGGGAGGGGATCCAGGTCTAAAAGTGAATTAAAGGGCAACAGATTAATCAAGGCAGGCAAGTAGATCTCCACAGTAAAGGCCCCACATTTGCAATACTCATTGCAAAACCCATAATTAAGACACACAGCAGCTGGAATAATCATACACACCCACTTACATCAGCAGCATCCATAGCACAATACTATAAAGTGTGAAAGCACCTCACACACATTTGTGTATTCCCATACACTCTGCACCAGTGGTGTATACAGACGGGGAACTTTTATTATGTACATGTTAGGGGCTGCCATAGCTTTGATCCACCAGCATGTGTTGGAGACTAAAGGTGGTGTGGAGGATGATGCACATGACCACTGCAGGCACCAGAGAAGGAGTGTTCAGACCCAGGCTAACCTACCAGGGTCTACATGATCTGGAGATAGTAGAGCATTACAGGGTGGACAGGGACACCCTACAGCAACTTGTGGAGCTGTGCCGGCCACGCCTCAGAGCCAGAGCAAACAGAGGGGAGCCCATCCCAGTGGATACGAAGGTCTGTGTGAGCCTGGGAATACTAGCTACAGGTACCTTTCAAAGACCAACTGGGGATATCATGGGTATCTCACAGGCATCAGCATTCAGGGTACTACACCAGTTCCTGGATGCCATGTTACCACATGCCAATGAGCACATATACTTCCCCCGAATGTAGGAGGAGTTGGACAGCAATATGCGTCTCTTCCACCGTGTGGCAGAATACCCGGAGGTACTGGGTGCAATAGACTGCACGCACATACACATCAAGTCACCTCCCGGTGAGCAAGGAAGGCGCTACATAAACTGAAAGGGATACCCCTCCATCAACTGCCAGATCGTGTGCAATGCCCAGGGCATTATCATGGATGTGTGTGCTGGCAGCCCTGGAAGCTATCACGACTCCCACATCTGGCATGCCTCACAGCTGTATTGGTTATTTGCTAGGGGGGACATCCCAAATGGCCACCTGGTGGGGGATGCTGGCTATGCACTTGAACCGTGGGTGATGACTCCCATCAGAAATGCACATACTCCCATGCAGGAATGCCATAATGAGGCACATGCACAAACCAGAATCATCATAGAGCATGTGTTTGGAATGCAGAAATCACGGTTCCGTTGCTTGGAATATCTGGTGGAGCCTTGCACTACTCTCCAGGCATGTGTGCCCACATGTTCATATTGTGTGCCATGCTACACAATATGGTCCTGCGGAAACAGCTGCAGCAGGGACAGAATGGAAAAGGCCCTCACAGCCCACCACCATTGCCAAGGGCCCCACAGGCACAGAGGTACTCAGACCATGAACACCCTGAGCCAGCCCCAGTAGGCAGATGGAGGTGTGCCCAGGATGCCCATGCCTTGGCAAAGAAGGAACATATAGCACACACACTGACAGTGTAGGCACCTAGGGACTGACACCTTTCTCCACCTGCACACCCAGTAAAATGGATGGCACAGACACAAGACTACCTGTAAATTGTCATGTATAGGCAGTCTACTGTGTGCATCCAACATAAACAGCCCTCAACTATTTGCACACACAACAGCCACTGGTACAAGGTAAGTCAACACCTGAACAGAAAATTAAGTTATCAGCATATGCAGACACTGTATGTATAGATTCATAGGTAGGTATTTGGCCAACTGCCAGAGGCCATTCATAAGGCCAGCCAAAATGTGTCAGCCATCCTTCTGTGGAGCAGAGCCAATGGCAGGATCCCTGGGGTGCATCTACTGTTCCCCATCCACTCTTCAAGGTTTCCCTTGCAGAATGTTAGTGAGGGGCTCTGTATAATGTAGTTAGGGATGTTGTTCCAAAGTATGGGGAGTGTCTGTGACAGGAAGCTGTCCCTCCAGCATCTTCCGGTTATTGTTGTGGCAAGGTCAGCTCACTACAGTGTGTGGCTCACTGTGACATGGATTCCCATAGGTGGAGCATATCCATCAAGCCTGAGTTTGACATGGCTGTGTTGGTCAGTGGAGATCATCTCTGGGTAAACGAGATGCCACTGAGTAAAGTAGGGGTTTATTCAGTCTGGCTGCATAGGCCATGTGTTGGAGGCCAGTATTCCCCTTGGTGAGGTACATTTGTGGACCCCCCAGCTGTTGGATGTGTCCTCTGAGGTACATCCCACATGGGTTATTATACCCTGTGATGGGACTGATGAATGATGAGTAAAGGGGCACTATAACCCCAGTATGTCTAGATGGGAATCCTTTAGTAGTCAGATGGCTTGCATAGAATGATGTCCCAAATACTGTGGAGATATGATTGTCACAGGGGGATCACTATCTACCTTAGTCCCCAGATACCCCATTACCTCATCTGTATTAAAGTGGCTGCTGCACATGTGTTAATATGTGGGTGCCAATTCCACAATGGAATGACCATGCAGTTAGTGGCACTTGGCTGGAGGCCATGTCATTGGCACCCTGTGTTGTTCTCTGTGAGGCCCCCTGATCGATGCCCATGTTAGCTGGACTATCAATCGTGGCTCCCAGTTTGCAGTCATTGCCAAACATGGTCTGCCGTCATTCACCTGTGTTTGCCTGTACATCTGAGACATATATGCCAAATAGTACGGCTCCCAGGATGGAGTCCTATGGGATACCAGTCGTGACTGTTCAAGAGTTGGACCTGGAGACTGCTAGTTGTACCATGTGGGTTCTGTATGTAAGCCCATTGGCAACCCAACCTGTGATGTATGGGTGAATGTACAGGCTGGTGTGTTTCTCAATAACACCTGAGTGAGGCATGGTGTCAAAAGCCTTGGTGAGGTCCAGGTAGTATGTGTGACCCACCTCCCCTGTCATCTAACATCTTGGTAACTGTATGTAAGATGTCAAACAGGTTCAGTAGGCATGAACTGCACTCAACCAAGCTGACCTGGGTTGGGTCACGTGTCCGAAGGTTACCAATGTCATTGTTAATGAGTGCCATGAGGATGCGAACCATACCATTGCAGACCAGGCTAGTCAGGCTTATGGGGTGGTAGTTACCATGGGCAGTTGTGATTTCTCCGTGATGGAGTGGAATAACCATTGCCACGCGCCATTGTATGGGCATGTAGCCTGTGGAGAGGCTGAGGTAGGAATGCTTAATTAGGTGGGGGGCAGGTTGTCTTGTACAGTTTGCAAGATGCAGTCTGGGTCAACATCTGCCTCCATTGACACTGTGTTCTACTGTTAGAGAAGGCCATTTCCACCTGTGTGTGTCTGATGGTTGGAATACTGTACCTTTCGGGTAGTGTTGTGGGTTCTTTAGTGGGTGAAGTATGCACCGAATGTATCTGCAAGGATGTTTGCGATATCAGTAGGATCAGCATATTTTGTGCTATATTTCACTGGCACAGTGCAAATCTGTGTCACCACGTAGATGCTTGACATAGCCAAAGAAGGCTTTGTTGTTATTTTTTGAATCCTTGCGTATTCTCCTGCTGATGTTAGCCTTGGATGATGTCATGAGGGACCTACATATCATACTAATAGTGGCCACGGATGTCTGCCCTTTGTGGTATTTGCTGTGTGTCTGGAACACTGTCCTATGTCTGTAGTATAGCCTGTTTATTGCAGAGGTCCACCAGACTGGTGTCCTTGTCTAGGAGGAGTGAGTCTTGGTTTACCAACGATGGCACGATCCATACATCCATATAGGTGCTTATAGACTGCATTTGTAAATCTGTCTGTATCTTGAACAGTGTTTTCCCTTAGCATGGGGGCTATGAAACCCCCCACCCCTGTCACTAGTAGTGTACATTTAGCTGTAGGAAAGGTATACACTGTGGTATCCGTGGGTGGGGGAGATGCTAGGATGTGGAAACACTTGGCTGGAGATCTAACCAGTGACCAGTTAACCTCCACTGTAGTGCACCTGTAGCCCATGTTGGTGATGACCACATCTAGTAGTTTCCACCCCACCATAGGGAGGTTACCACCTGATACAGGGCATATGAGGTGATACATTCCAGGAAGCGCTGGTCCTGGAAGTGAGTACCGGAGTACGTTTCCCAGTTAATGGTAAGGTAGCTGATATCGACCAATGCCAGGGTGTGCATTAGGACTGTTATGTTCTCCACTGTCACCAGGTAGGTGGAGTGGAGGTCCTGGGTCATGGAGAGTGATCCATAGCAGGCCACGTTCCACATTGCAGTTGTGGCTGATGTTAGCTGCACATGGATGATCACAGAGGTATCATGCTGCCCCACTAACCTGGAGGTGTAGGTATCCCTGATGAATATGGATACAGCCCCTCCACGTCTGTCAGTCCATGTTCTGTGGCTAAAATGTGTGGTATGGGTTGTAGTCTGGTAGTGCTGGTGTGCTCTCAGGAGCCTTAAGACAGATTTCAGTTAATGCACAGATGTTGATGTTGTCCATCCTGAGGAGTGCTGTGAGTACATGCATGTTGTGATCACAATCCCTGGTGTTGAGTAGCATAAACCTCATTGAATCTGCTATTGTGCTGTTTACAGAGCTGGTATTTACCTTTGAGACTCTCCTAAATAAGGCACCATGGGGGCGCCAATAGCCTTGGCTAGTATTTCAAACTGTAAGGCTGACAAATAGGCTGGTATGGCATCATTGCATGCATGTTCCCCATCTGTGCTTGTTTTTCATCTCCCCTGTAGGTAACCTAGTGGTAAACAATAGAAAGCCTTAAACTTATACAAGTCTTCCAGCTTCCAAGATAGGCTTTTGGAGTGACTAAGTATCAGTGTTCTGTATGTTCCTGCTGTACTCAACTGTTTCCTGACTACATGGTGAGTTCACACTGTATATTGTGATTTGAAGGGCTGTTTATTCACATATTATGGCTGTGATGGCCTGCACATTAGAGGTTCACAAATAGCCTATCTATCTGCCCAAGGGCAATTAGAAGCATAGCAATAATGTGTTGGCCTTCCCCACACCATTGATGAAGTAACTGAGCCTCTGTCAAGCATAGCCAATGAAGCAATTCCAAGCTGAGTTGCTGGAAACTGTTGAAGTCTGGGGTTGTGGAGGGTGCTAGGGGCACTTAGTGATCTAAAGAGGGCATGTTAATGTGGCAATTCAACACCAGTCAATTCCCCATACAGGTCTTGCAGCTATCAAACTGGACAGGCTCCCCCACCCCCTGGCTGTATGGTTTTGGGACACATGATCCCAGGGGTGTATAGTCTGTTACCTATTCACACAACAAGGTTTCCCTTAAAGTGTGCCAGTGAGGGGCTATGCCTAATGTAGTTAGGAATGTAATGTACTTTCTCGTAGTACATTTTTTATATGTTGTTTTGTCAAGAGTACGTGAAGCTCAGTGAGTTTGGGGGCTCCCGCCCTTTGCTTAGCCTAGATTACACATAGAAATCATCTACATAAGATATAGGCGGAAGCAACGGTAATGTCAACAGTGTAATGGTTACAGCATATGCATAGTATCTGTTTATTCGAGGTTACAATCCCAATAAAGGCAGGGATGTTTATCATGTGCAAAAGTATATCTTAACCACAGCTTGCATATATAGGTAGTAATTATCTGTATAACAAACATTTGAATCACCCATATAAACCCATGTGTGCAGGAGAGTACAGTCAACAGAGAATGTAATGTTATGTCAGCACATAGTGAGATGTTACGTCACTGACAGGTATATATCCGGAGTAGTTAGGGGATGTGGCCATGTTTGTGCGCACAGGTTATACATTACAACATTTTTTTAATGTGTTTAACCACTGCTATAATGTCATACAAACACTTTTAAGCATGCTTACAGCTGCTTAAATGAGCCTTATTCTGCAGTAAATGACATCTGTAAAGCATTGCAGGTGTCGAACCCTGGACCATGCACACTATAGTCATAGGACATACCACTAAGCCATCCGAGGTGTACACATGTTTCATGGTCTTGAGACTACACCTTATACCATATGCATTTCACTGTAATGATCACAAATGGGACAATGGCTTTGTGTACATATGTACAGTACATTGTAATGTACTGTAGTTTGTGAACCAACACATTCCAGTCTACAGATGTATTACTGTTACAAACTAATACTAAATATATATATATATATATATATATATATATATATATATATATATATATGTGTATGTCAGTGATGTCTGCACACATATATATATATATATATATATATATATATATATATATATATATAATACAGTTGCATCAATAACCATATATATAAGCATCTATGAACACACTTCGTGATACAGAAGCACTCCAAAGGAATTGGAGTGTACACAAAACACATGCAGCTCTAGTATTATAACAATTAATATTAACCTAATTCACCATAGAAGAGGTGCTTGTTGTGTATGTGAAGATTGGGGTGGGGGAGGAATGATGGGTAATGCAATCATGCATCAAGGAGGGCCTGGGTCGGATGTTCAATAAGTGAACTGGAGGGGCATACATGGAGTATGGGGGCAATATAAAAAGGACACAAAGCAAGAACCTTACTCATTCATAATACACCCTGTCATTTCACATTGCAACACCTACTTTCACAAACATATGAACATTAACATGTATCAGACATATGTACACCAGCTGATTGTCACATTTGTTTTCAGTAGTGAGGAATGTCTGTAGTACAATGTATATTCGAAACACCATAACATTCATGCATATCTCAGATGCCTTAGTGGCAAGGTCAGTGACTGTGGTGTTCATTGTCCTGGGTTCAAGACCTGCAAGGGCTGTTAGGTTATTCTGAGGGCCAGAATAAGGGCTTTTGGATGCAGGTGAATTAAAGCATTCTTAAGCAGTTGAAAGTGGGTTTCCACGTGTTTGCACGAAGGTAAGCGGCACTGTAACATGGTAAACAGAGAAGCCCTTCACACGTTTGACCTTTGCTTAACGTCGTGCAGACCACAGGCAAACCTGCTCACAATGGTGTAAATGTGCGTTATTCACACTTTCCTTACCAGTGCCTACTCTGAGAGGTAAAATAATAACACCTTCCAGGAGTAGAACCCGCAACCATGTACTCCATTCTCAGAGTAACCTAACACTAAGCTACCTGGGATGTACCTATCCTAGTTGTGTATGCAGACAGGTTAAAACACAAAAGGGAGGAATGTGCTGAAATAGGACAACCCGCCATGTACCCAATTAAAGGTGTATGCTCATATATATATATATATATATATATATATATATATATATATATCTTTAGAGAGAGAGATACATAAAGACATGTCGATAAATACAGGTCTACATATATATGTAGACATATAGATAGGTTAAAAACATCTACACATCTATGCAAGTACAGATAAATGTATGCAATGTATATATCTATATACATACACACACACACACACACACATATATATATATATATATATATATATATATATATATATATATATATATATATATATATACATACATACATGCATGTCTGTAGACAGCATCCAAACTGGTCATATCTGAGTATAACATGGACCATAGCAATCACACATTCTACCCCCCCCAAACAATATGAACATAACATATATGCCAATACAATATGAACATAACATATATGCCAATACACTATTACAAATATGTTCTATGGACACAGTCACCAACACAACTGCATTGACTGCAAATATCCATGACAGAATTACACAGACAGATTTAATTTTGCAAATCTTTATTACATTCCGATGTATTGCCAAAAGGATTCAAGGACTAACAGTACCTGCATGCTATACAGGAAGCATTTAATAGTGCCTTAATGAATCAGCCTGCAATTACCATAGTATTAGTCCACTAAGGGATAGGTGTTCACATAGGGAAAGAACACCCACACACATATAGACTTTGTATAAAAGGAGTTCCCACACACCTGCATGTGCTATGTACACCCACCAATATCTACACCACAACCGAAATAATTACATCAATACATACTGTCATACCATAACCAATTATGCAACTACTGTACATCTGCTGAAACCTTAACATACCTGGACACAGACACACTACCATGGCCCTATGTGAAATAGTTGCCGTTATACAATTGAACAGCTGTTGATGTAACAGGGTTTGTATGAACTAATCCCGTTTCAGAGGGTTGAAAGGTTCGTAAACAAGGAAGTTTTACCGAGTACTGATTATTAGCACAATATGATACACAGTAACACCAAACTAAATATGTCTGGTAAGCACACTGTAAACCTCCTAACATTATATGCATAGCTATGTAGCCTTGAGCTAGTCAAACAACCTGGCCAGACTGACACATATGCAGAAGTATTAGGTACAGACAAACCCTGCACATGTAGCAATGTTCAGAAATATAACAGCAGTACTTACATTTAGACCAACTCCTCTAGGCATTACACACAATATATTACTGTTCCTCTCCATACAGCTATTGCAATAGAGTCCAAACAAAACTTCCACGCTGTCTTCCTCACAAGTAAGGCAAAGGGACAATGCCCAAGTGGAGTTCTCAATTATACTCTACTGTAGCCATGATATTGGTTACGGCAGTAGTAGCGCAGCTGATGTGCATGTAATTAGCTACTTAGGAACACCAATTGGCCATAGGGATAGCACGTTACTGATCTGTAACTATAAATAGGTTGCTTTGTCACACATTCAAACCATCTGTATCTACCTGTAGGACAGTACAAAACACTGAAAGACGAACCTAAAACGAGTATTACACTAGTTAATAACTCCTCCGATTACTAAGATGGCATGTATAACATGTAGTATGTCAGTGTATGTAGTATTTGTACTGTACAAATTACAGTGTAATCAATGCATATAGTGGAAATAGCTATCTTGCAGCGATGTATTGTTGAGCAGTAGTAATGCTTGTAGTATTCTATGTGTGTACTGCTGTAGGCTACACGGCACACTCCACATACACCACAATGGATGATATGGGCTTGGAACCCACCAATTTGCTTCCAGCCACTGTCAGTGTCAGGATTGGTCCAACAAGTATGTGCTATAACAGGGGATAGTATATGTCGATATATTGTAACAGTCAACATATGTATGGGTGTATAAGTAAGATGAACATGTTAAAAGTGGGCTTACTGAGCAAATATGGTGTGCATTGTAGGATATTGTGCCAATAACTGTGTAATGTAATGTATTCTAGGCAGATCTGTATTCTATTCTACATAGCGGTTCTGTTATGTTATGCAAACAGTAGTTCTATCTATTGGCAATTACAATACTCAGTGACAGGATACATAGCATTAGTATTCATCTGACAGGATAGCAGCATGATAGCAAAGATAATTGGAAGAGCCAGGTAACTATCCATGCACATAACACGTAATATCCACCTCTCTACTATCGTTTGCAAGCAATAACAGCTGTGCATGTATACATGTTATGCAAATGTGTAGTGACCCTTGTTACAGGGCAGGGCCAAATGGCTATGAGCACACCTACATAGAGTGGATATTGAGAGTACAGACACACTGGTTGAACTACCAGATTTGTGTAGCCCAACATCTCATTGCCAACCTAACAGCCGCCTGCACATACTGTATGTAAGGTAGCGCACAGCACTGGTAATGAAACAGGTTGCATATCATCTTTAACTCCAGTGTAACATCTGCAGTAGGAGTGTAAGATTTAGGAGACAGCTGTCCATGTGTAATAGCCACATCATAGGTGATGGCTCACACTATCTGATTATATCCTGATCATGTAGATAGTGGCATCAGAGCCTATTGATACATGACTCTGTTTGGGGAGTGGGTGTCTGTGCCCAACAGAGCTCATGGTCCTGGTGGATATGTGAGTATATACCCAGAGAAGGAAATAGACCTGCAGACACTTGCATCATCTGCAATCAACTAACAGGATGTGATGTGCTCCTCAGAGGAGGATTGCTGCTAAAGGTAGCTACAATGTTTCCGTTATAGCCAGTGTTGTCACATCCATAACACAAATATTTACATGTGAGCATCACTGTCTAAAACGTCTTCATAGGCAATATGTAAACTAAATACAGTACTTGGTACTTGTAGTACTGATTGCTCATACAGGCATGTCCACTAGTCAGTTACTGGTGTTTCCTAATGTCAGCTTTGTGTATGTGGCCATCCTGGGGGAATGTAATCTCTATGCCATGTACACTGCCAGACTCACCTAACACCACGCCCCACACATTGCCTGGGATGCAGCTACAGGGGTAAACTGGAAGGCAGCCTAGTCTACAGCCATAACTGGACTGGACAGGTGTAGGTTAACACATGCAGCTCATCAACACAACCAACACATACCCTTACCAGAACACAGTAAGGACACCCACACACACTACCGGAAATCACACACATTCACAGACGCATCTAAGTATCTGGCCAAACAAGTTACCCCCCCCCCCCAAGCAGGAAGAGACAGACACCGAAATACACAAACTGTATGACATAGTTTGCATAATTGTGCCACACCTCTGAACACATGACTGAAAACATGCCCAACAGTACTCATTTGTAAATGCAAACTCTAGCACTATGTTACACACCAACCTATATGAGGGCATACATACTGTCAGCTGCCTGTCTGCCATGATTAGCCATACTAATACACTCAGACCACCTTTTGAACTATACACATGGCTCTGGCATATTCCGTGTTGTTGTGCAGGACCTGTGATGCAGCAGCCTGGACTCCATGGGAACACATGTAGGAACTGTCAGTTCTTGTAGCCCATGCAGGTATGTCCCAAGGCCTGGGTAGCATTCTGCCATTGGCCAGAATGATACTGAAGTACAGGGACAAAAGGATTGTATTTCACAATTGTCTAGTGTAGCGGTGCATGTTGCAGGGTATCCCAGTATCTGTCATCCTGGGATAACATGGTTGACAGACCATGATGCTTTGCCAGACAGGGCCAGCACCTGTCACCCCTGGGAATATGGATACAGCCTAGGGCTCATGCTTCCCCTATAGTGCCTTCATCATGCACAGTTCAGGTGAGGGTCCACTGCTGTTACAGGAACAGCCAAGCAATAAACTGCGGGTCTCATTACACAATGATACATGTCAGAAACACTATACGGACACACATATGTCAATCCCTAACATGGAGAACATATCTGTGCAGTGGCTGAGACATGTTTTAATGCTCTGGAGAGCACTCCTGCATGACCATGTTATAACACATACCTCACCTTTTGCTCATTATCCTTTATTGGAACACATGGAACACAGATGTGTCCATATGCCTGAAGGATATGTACACCCCCATGCTAATTGCACTTGCATAACATCAGATGCAATATGCTGAGCAACTACCTTTGTGCCACAGTGGAATTCAAAATGCACCTTGGGACAGATCACCCACCAGGCCGTGGACTTCCCAACTGTCATAATGTGCTGCAATGGGGAAGATTAGGTCTGAGACAGAACCATAATATTGGCTACTCTCAACTATTCCATTATGAACTGGGAAGACTCCTCATGTACCAACACCTGCGCTCAATGCATGTTGGATTCGATTGACCCCACTGACCTGGATCACAGTAGTCACACAAACAGGGCTAACAGTATGCTACACATAGTCTCCAATGCCAATGTTATGGTTCCTAAGAGCAAAGTGGTGAGTGCCATGGCACCCATGCAGATGGACAATGCATGTGCAAATGCTGAATCCTACACAAATGAACCTTAAGCAGTCACATGTGTGCTACTGAAACAGAACCAGGAGTCAATCCAACACAAACAAGTAGGAAAACTGGTGGTACCATGCTTTAAACTGTACCACAGAAGGTAGTAACTGTTGCAAGAGTGAACACACATGAGTGTAGGTGATCCCTGGTCAGCCTCAGTAAGATGCAGATACATCATATAAAACCACGCAAAGCTACTGTGAAACCAATCAGCCACATATTATGAGGCCAAGCACAGAGCATTCTATAGCTGTGTTGTTAATTGTAATGGCAATGACAAGACCTGCCGTGCTGCACAGCACTATGGCATGGGAAGTACTGCACCTACAAAAATAGCACCCATTCATCCAGATAGGGTCTCAGAGAACCTAAACTCACTCCCACCTCCCCCACCCCCAACAGATACACTTATTAATATATCCATGTACTCTACAGGGCCCCTGTACTAATTACTATGCAGGTACAAGCTGTACTCTCTAATGCCATACATACAGCTTTCATGGGACCTGTCAACATCCCAGTGTGTATCCTACACAAATGTAAGAACATTCAGCTATCCACATACACATCATGTTCAATCATAGCTCCATATCAGGCTATGTACACACCGAATGGTGCACAGCAACATTTATCACACCCCACAAAGGAGGAGACAACATTGATAATGGGACACAGTGCACAACTACCCTGCTGAGTCTGGTCTGTACGGCCATGAACCGTGTTCAATGTAATTGATGTACTCGGTACAGATGCAGATGACAGTAGGGTTGATTCATACTGCATATCATGACATTGCCAGGTCGTAGGACACCATCACTCATACTGTGTTCCAGCTACACTCAGTAAACTAGGTGTGTATTCCTATGTCACAGGAGTGGTTGTCAACTGGACTGCTGGCGGAACCCACACTACAGAAGGTGCCTGACAAATACACGCACATCAAACCAATGCCAGCCACAGTAATACAGGGGTCATTCCTGGTACACCCCCTGTTTGTTATCTATACCACATAGACTAACACAGAAGGCATCACATCTTATTGATGTATGCAAATGACTATGAACTAGGAGCAATAGTCGACTCATTGTGTGTTGTGTTCAACATACAGAAGGGCCTTAGTGTGTCAGATGTGTGGTGTGTGATGTATTGCCACAATCTGACAGCTACGTATTGCATTGTCATCCCCTATGTTACAAACCCTGTACCCATTAACTACCGCCTAAGCAGCGGTCAACATAATGGCAACTGTGTGTATGGGATGCAGCTGGACAGTACTTCCCTTTGATAGTTATGTCACCACAAAAGACAGAGTATGTGGCACCTCTAATCATGACAGGGTGCCATCCAGGAATATAGAGATAACTGCTCAGCCATAGTCAATACCCATGTGACCCATAATAGATCACATATTTTCTTTAAGGGTTATTGTCCATGTGTAGATGGCCTACACTGCCCTTCACAATCCCTAGCTGCACTATGTAGCATGCAGCCTACCCTCAATAAAGCCATGTCCAACCCAGAGGTGTTGGACATGCTACACCTAACACATCCTGATCCCAAATAAACAAATACATCATGGACATCCACCTTTCTAGTACAAGGATCACAACATGCCTGACAGATCCCTGTCCCATAAACTTAACATACTCTTGCCATACTATGCATCCTTGTCCAGCGAAGCTGCACATCACCCCTCTCTGTGACGTGGTGTGATGACCGCATGCCAAATATATCAGTAACCATGTGTATCGGCTCTGTGGCACTGCTTGAACTGGCCACTAAAACTTAACCTGTCTGTTGCCTACAGCTAGGTAACCTGTCTGCCTAGGCTCATAAATGGCCCAGGGCATATAGCCTACTAGTTCACTATGACCATACATGCCATAGTTGATACCCAGCCATGCAAATACCATCAGGCTAGCTATTGTCCCATGTGTTACACACGTGCAACACAGGCAATACATGGCAGGATGCTACACAGCTGTGCAGTGTCATGTAGATGTATATGGCAAAACACATACATGCTTGCAAGTCTGCAGGGTCACAGGTCATGTCCCTAACGGCTATGTATGACTATATATGTGGCATATACACAGCATTAAGGTTGATTGCATTAATGTGAACAATTCCAGGCATGTGCTGATAGGTAAAGACACCACTGCAGGCAAACCGACATGCCCACGTCAAGACATCACATGGTGTATGAGCAATGTCATCACATGACACACACACACACACACACACACACACACACACACACACACACACACACACACACACACACACACACACATATATGGTGACAACATCACATCACCAGTAGGTATCAAATGTGTGTGACTTATAAATGTCAATGGTGTTAGTGTCATGTAGATCTACAAAGACGTATTTTTAATCTTAATAAATGTGATACACATGTATGTTCAGCTGTACTGCTGTACTTCTCTGTGAGTTACTGTGACCTGTCTCCATCGTTATGTCTTCCAGATATGCCATGTAGCAGACTGCCGCCATACAGCCGCTTGGAGGATGAGGTCCTCATTCCATACCTCCTCAACAACTACATGACGCTCTTCAACCATGTGCCACAGGTTGCACAGCAGCAGGATGCCCTGTGGGAGGAACTCTGCAGGAGGGTAAATGATGTTGGCGGTCACAATCGCACCTATCAGCAGGTGTGCCGACACTGCACTGACCTGATAAGAAGGGCAAAACAGCATGCTAATGCAAATGCCAGGGAACAAGGTGCAACAGGTGGGGGGCCACTCACCCTGCCCCCACTCACACATACCAAGGAGCTACTGGCCAACCTGGGGACACCTGCAGACCTCCATCCACAAGCTTTAGCTGGTATTGTGGAGGTGGGTGTCTCTCAACCACCGAGCCTGGAGTTGCGTGGTAAGTCACTACTGCACATAAAATACAACCATATATGACATAGTTACATGTGTTACTGTACAATACGTAATGTAACATCATATGCAAGGCATATATGCACATATGCCACATACTATGGTCTGCTACTCTATGTATACACAGATGTGCATACTCCATAGTATACTGTATTGTACTGGCTTATGTGCTAACATATACATTGCACCCTGTAGCTACCAGATAATGATTTTACTGCTGTGACACTCCTGTTTAGGTACCTCTGGCATTTTGCAGTGACAGCAGCCTGTGTCAGGTGAGATTGCTATTATTTACCAGGCCTGATAATGCACGGAACATATTAATTGCATGCTATCTGCCATAACACAAGTACACATATACACCTTGGTGACATGTGTCATATTCCACATTAGATATGTATTGTATGTGAACATAGTCATGGCTATGAACTGTGTCAGTAGCTCACACTGTATAGCAATTGTGAAGCCACATGATGCCCTGCAGTGGCTATGCACATCAGCTCAATGTGCAGTAAGTAACTGCATATTTGTAGGGTGGACAGACAGCACTGCATCAGCTGAAGGCCCATCTTAGTATAACACATCCCTGCACTGGGATACCATTACCGTACTGTAGATTGGAAAGGACACCATTGTGTTACACATGTATGCATGTCATTAAACACAGCAGAAGACATGTCATACTACATGTGATTGGCAAGGTCATACATCACACAGCAGGCATGTTTGACATGGCTGTCCCTACTTTGCAATGGTGCCACAGTACTGTAAACCTGTGCTGGTCTGTGGCACCATTGCAAAGTAGGGACAGCCATGTCAAACATGTATGTACAGCCACATGCACAATGTCTACACTCAGCTCAGGGGTAGGCAGAATAATGTTAAACAGACATGCACTGCTCTGGGGGAGATATGCAAGCTAGGGCTCAGGCAAACATAGTATGCAGTCGACATACCCTACTGTTCATGTCCTCACACATAGGGGCGGTGGCCAACACAAAGGATCAGTGGCAGATGTACAAAGGTCAGCGATGGTCTGTTAACATGTGGTGTATGTTGCACACACCATGGCAGTGCAGTGCAATGGTGTAAAGTGCATGCACTGTGTTGCAGGTATGGGGCATAGGCTACTAACACAAATGGAGCAATACAGGTATGTATGCTAACCATCACTATAATTATGTAAGGTGCATGCCATCTGCTATATCACATGCATGCTGTTGTGTGCAACTCAGGGATGTATGATAATTTCCACTATAATTGCCTAAGTTGAAACTATAATTGTCTAAGCTGAATGCCATCCGCCATATCACCTGCATGTATCGTGTGTGTCTGTGTGTCTCTGTGTGTCTCTGTCTGTCTCTGTATGTGTCTGTCTGTGTGTCTGTGTGTGTCTCTGTCTGTGTGTCTGTGTGTGTCTGGTATAACTTGTAATGTACAGGTCTTGTCTTCCCCTCACAGGTGTTGATGTAGGTGCATTGCCCTCCTGTAGTTCACCTGATGTTAGTGTCCCCACAGACTCTAGCAGTGATGATGATAGTATGATTGAGGCACAGGCAGGTTTGTCAGGGGCTGAATCTGTGCCATTGGTTGCCATTCCACCTGTCTCCCCCTCATCCTCGCACACAGTTCCCCTGCCTGCACATACCCCATCACCACTGGCCATAGAGGAAGGACAGTTGGCGGGTGGTAGCATGGAACAGGGAAGTGTGGTGACTATGGAAGGTGTGCCTGCACACCATGATCCCAGTCAACAGACTGGTGATGTCCCACACAGGCATGTGCCCAGCGCTGCTCATAGGAAGACCACTGGCCAACATGCACCTGCGACACCAAATACATCAGCTGGAGTCACCAGATGCATGTTTCAGGCTGTAATGGAGGCACAGGCATATGCTGAATGGCACAACAGAGATGGTCTGAGGCTTCAGAGGGCTGCTGTCCATTCATTACCTGACAACATCCAGGCACTTGCAAATGCTCACCATCATCTTGCAGATGTTTTGGACAGATGATTGGGTGACATGGTGGGAGTCCTTGACCATGGCATGTCATTCCTCGAGTGTGGAATGTCTGTGCTGGAACATCTGGTGGGAGTGAGGCTTTGGGCACATGAACGTAGGCCAGCTACATTACCTATTGAAGGTCTACGCGAACATGCTACTGCACAGGCCCGCTCCCATAGTGGCGGTAGCAGCAGCAGTGCTGCTGGTGCTGTGCAGTCCACACAAGGACACAGCAGGCCATGTTCACATAGCCCTGGATGGTCCCAACAGGGACACGATTCCAGTGGACATGGGTCATCAGACGGTACCCAATCTGGACCTCTGCCTGGTAGTGCTCGTACAACCCCTGGCAGGCACAGGTCACGTGGCCATGGCTGGACACCGTGAACTGTGACACCTGCCTTGTACAGTCTGCAGCTGCCAATATTACCCCTGTGTAGGCCAGCCACATGCCAGACCTATGTGCATGCATACACACACTGGAATCAAATGTAGGGCACCTCAACACACATGCATAACATCCACACATGCCCACTGATATCACAGGCCCTAACACACATGCATGATGTCATCCAATGGCACAGCCTAGGCTTCTGGCAAATATTATCACCCTGTGCATATGATGATGCCTGTGCCACATCCCTGTCATCCACACCATCGGTGCAGGAACATGTTCATATGGTCTGATGCACAGGGTGAACATACTAGGTAGACAATTGTAGATTAATATTGTTGAGTAGTGTTGACAGGCAGCAGACATACCATATATTGCAGTTTTAAAATGCATTTTGTATGTTTGACAGCATGTATCATGTGTAACAACACTAACAGCATGCTGATCTTGACGTTCTGCCTTCCTCTTTCAGGTGTAGTTGCATGTGCTGGGGGATGTTGGTGTTTGCGGGAGTCCCATATGTACATGTTGACTACCCACAGGTCAGTATGACAATACCTGCATGCACTTTGCAGCTTCCACATCACAGTTATATTCTCCCATGTTTCAATTATGTTTACTGTTCTAATGATCAAAGAGCATGATAGCTGTGTAGTAAGCTACTGTGTTCAGAGCCGTCACATCCATAGTGGGTGACATCACAGGTATAGTTACCTAGAGCGTGGAGTGGGTAAAAGAGTGGTATGCTGGATGACAAGGGTAAATGCCAGTGGAAATAGTGGCTTCTCATTGGGAAGTAGTAATACCCACTGCCATGACAGCATGCAAACACAGACACACCTGCACACTCAGGGATTCGAGACACAGTAACACATACTCTGACACACACACATCGTTGCCAGTGTTCGGATGAGAACCCCTGCCTATGTGGATATCATCATTATAGTACTACGCAATTACAAGACGCACCACAGAGATTACACATATACAGGTAGCTGGAATGGCCTAAGATTGAGAACATCGACAGGGATACTACATTGCAGTGAGTGTATGTGGGGAGGGGGGTCCATCAGTAGGCTATGTAACAACAGGTCACACCCCAGGGCGTACATATTAACAGGCGGTTAGTATGTCCATCTACGCTTGATAATATCAACAGGGATGCTAGACTGCTTTGAGTGGATGGGGGGAGGGGGCATTAACATTTCACTATGGTAAAATACAGCTGCACTTCAGGAACTGGACAGCCATACACACGGACAGCCACACACACACACACACACACACACACACACACACACACACACACACACACACACACACACACACACACAAACACACACACATCGGCATTCACAAAGCTATACACCTATGTCACACACATACAGACACTTTATATGTGTGAGGTTTAACCACCTGCCTATGCCTTTCTTTCTACACTTCACTCTGTACTGATGTCAACAACAATGTTCAGGAGAGTGATAACATGTGGGATGTATTCCCAACCATACATGACATATATGGACACACATCCACACATGCCAGTACTGTGAATCAAATACCTGCCTATCTCATGATAGGTACTACAGCAGTACAGCACTATCACATCCAGTACAATGCTTACTGACTCTTTCCTTTGACAACCATGCTGATATATGCACAATATATGCACAGGGGAGGTATTACTGTTACAGGTGTCATGGGGTTTGCCTTTGGTGTCACCCTTACAGCATGCTACATTGTCTGTCTTCCACTTCAATTAAAAAAAAACTGACTTTAGCAGGTACACAGGTTATTGTAGGACTGGTTGTAACACACCGGTGAGCTGTCCTCAGTAATCATTCATCTGCAAAGAAGCCCCACCACTTAGTAGTCATGTCCAAATATTTGTCCGTACCTGATGTACGGCTTACTGTACTTACAGCATATCACCATATACAGTTGGCAATGTTGAGGCTGTATTGCAACAGCATGATGTACTAAGACAACAGTCACCTTCAGACATCAGACACTGCACACACATGGAATCTACACAAACAGCAATATTTGTACACATATGCGGTCTACATCAGTACGTGCACTAGCAGATCAAGAGGATACATTCCACACCTTCCCTACGCCATGTGTGAAACATAGCCGAGCATTACACCATAATGGATTCTGTGTTCATGTACTGGTAGGACACCACCACTTTCACTGAGTAGCCAAGTGTAGATATATTACAACAGCACATAGCGTGACACAGCATTATTCCATGTCATGCTCCTACAAACTATTATTTGACAGTGTCATGGTGAAGCCAGGGCACTGTAATGGTCAACAGTGAGCACATCATATTTGCCACACACACCTCATGTGTACTGGAAGAGTGCCAGCAATGTGCTCTGTTAGAGCTAGGCAGTACACTCATTCAAGCATGTGTGAGGTCTGTGGCTTGTAAACATCTCACCCCAGCATGTACTGGCTATGGTGGTACTAAGGCTAATGTCCAGACAGCACACAGCATGCATGGCTCGCAATTGTTGACATGGGGTATATGTAGGAGCTGTGGCCACACATAGCTGTACATGTCATGAACATATCACCTGTGACTACTCAGGAACATACAGTGCAGAGCTGGATTTTCCTGAGTCTGTCAATACAGGCCTTGTGTAGATCCTATGGTCCTGTTATTTGGGTATGTTTGTATGCATTGCACTAGGTAGACAGGTCCAAAGACATACAAGCCACATGGGGTGTTGTATGATATGATAGGTGTCATGGGTGACCAGTAAAGAGGGGATATTACCTCTGTCAACACAGATATAAAACCTTATGTACTGTTAACATGCTATCTGCCATGTGTATGTGTGTAATAACTGTAGCCACCTGTATGTAGAAAGGCAAACAAAAGCTATGGTAATGTAATATATGTTGTAAGAGTGTGGGATGTACATATCCAGGGCAGGTACAGTTAGGTCATATCCAACCATGAGGTGTTGTTTACTGGTGTACAGCAACAGTCGACCGTGTTAATGCTGACAACATCTGAGAGACCCTGGTTTGTGTACTACTGAGCAGGTTACAAACAGTGGTATTATTGCATTGCATAACACATTATGCAGCTGTGTCTGTACATGGGTACATTGCACAGTTGATGTAGGCCTAGGTACAGTCCACCAATCGAGGGTTATCTGGTGGTCTACCATACTATGTCATACCACATATGGATGTGTGTTGGTAGTCTGGAAACAAGGTGGTGGATATTTTTGAGGATACAACCTAGAATGCAGCATTTGCCACTGTCACCTGTACCTGACTCATCTGTGATGCGTTATGTCAGAGTAGTGGTCTTTATATGTGAGTAGCCTTTATGAATATGTGTACACCGCCACCTGGTATGGTCCATACCACTGTTATGGCCCACATGTCTGGATCTGAGTTATATGGTGGTATTGCAATTGTGCACTACAGAGCCTTCAGCCAGGTGTTCCTCACTGCACAGATGTCGGTATTCCGCATTGTAGGTTCTACATTGAGCAAATGGATTATTAAAGCCACACATCTAGCACGGGTTAGCATAAGCATCCAATACAATTGTCATGTAGGTGTCAGGGTGTTACTTCTTTGTGTAGGACATTTGCCTTGGAATGGGGCTATATGGGTAAATGTGACCTAGGTATTATCCACACACACGTGTAACATGGATGCATTTTCTCTGTGTAGAAGGCTCATCATTTGATCATGACAGCCCAGACTGACAGACACTGGACAGCCTCATAATAACAGCAAGACATTGGCTCATTGTTTTGGTCTAGCAGTTGCCACCCATACCATGACATCACTGTGCATGGCATTAATGTGCTTGGTAGCAAATGCCCCATGTAAGGTGACGGACAGTGGCAGAACTTGTGTATATGACCATTGAGAGATATACTTAGGGTAGCAGTCCTGCTAATAATGACAACTACTACCACAGATGGGAGAGGTCATCTTGTCATCTGCACCTCAGTATCATTACACAAGGTGGCTCACACATTATGCTTGCACATGCCACTGTTCCAAGTATAATGCCACTGTCTACAACCTGCTATCAATGTATGCCTTTCAGGGCAGCAAGGTGTGTGACACATGCTGAAGGTAGCATCTGCCTGTGCAACCCAGGTAACCTATTGTCTGTCACGTCCACACATGCATGAATGTGTATAAGTAACATATATATGTCAGTACTCCATGTACATGTATGCATGTGTATCAGACAGCACAGACATAGATATATCATTTACAGGCCACATACAGGTATCAGGTAGTAAACCAGTATGATGTGCATATATACTGACACTAAGATGTACCTAACTGTAAATCTATGTGTTTACAATAGGAGTCCATTACAATGTGTTCTGTACATGTAAGTGTTTGAGCATGCACACTGTGGCCTTCAGTGGTTAGAATCAGAGTGCATCCCAAACAGCCCTGTGCTACTACGTGCATGAACGTACCTACTGGACACATGTAACCCTTTTAATATGCATCACAACATACTCCAATTGTCCTCACCCTGTCTCCCAGGTGCACGATCCTAGTATGCACATGACTCCTAAATGTTCCAGGTACACATGATGCGGATGACCCCATTGTACACACAACACTACCAGTCCCTCTATGGTTACCCCATGTACCTTTATCATGATGATGATGATGTCACACACAGCACCTTGCAAGAGTACTGTTCTCACATAATGACTGGACAGGAACTGTTGTGTTAGTGTAAATAACATACACAGAGTGATGTATATGGCCAATGTACAAATGTTTGTGTATATGACTGACACATGTCTGTCTGAGGGAGTCTTGATATTACATAGGACGACACCACTACATAATACAGGCATTGCTTGTGTGTCCCTTTTCATTCCTTTGTAATGCTTTGTTGTCACATGGGATGTTCCTGGTATATCTATATACATGTAAGTATCTATATGCTGGACATAAACACTCACACATACATCTACATGATGGAATACATTTCCTATACTGTTGAATGACTGCGCTGGATGATATGTTTGTGATAAGGTCCAATGTCTGTATATCTGCCATGGCTTAGTGGTAAATCACAATAGCTGTGTGTGCAGGGTCCTGGTTTCGAGCCTTGCAGAGGCCGTTTATTTTGTTGCTGGGCAGAACAAGGCCATTGGATATGGTGTGATTAAGGCACATAAAAGCAGTTGTGAGCGGGTGTGCATGGGTTTGCGCGGTGCTAAGTAATGCTAACCTCTGGTTACAGTTTCTTACACTCAGTTAGTCTCTACATTGCTTTACCAGTGTAATACTCGCATACTGGCGGCCAAACAGGCTTACACCCACTTGCTGCCGTGCTTGCAAATGCACTGCATTTGGTGTTTGCATCTGACACTCACTCCCCTGCATGGGAGTGAGGACTACGATATTACCTTGTGATGCCTATTACATCGGATTACATGCCTACAGTATCGGGAATGGCTGCCCATTAGGCAACAGCATGCCGTTCGACTGTACGGAATCTGCGGCCTGTCCAGGGTTTGATTCATATTATTGGTGTGTTCCTCTTACAATCTGCACCCATCTGGCTAATACATGGAAACTGACACTCTTCAATACAAACAAGTAATTGGGATTTGGAACCCACATCCTTCAGCCGAGTCATGCTACTGCATACCTAATATTTTATCATCTTTCTAAGGTTGTCAGTGGAATATGTGCTTTCTGTCCTTATCAGACCTCTCATACGATTGGGGAAATATACAAACTGAATCAGGGACATGGCACAACAACATCAGGGACACATTTAAATTATTGGTTGTATTAACCTGACACACTGACAGACTCAGAGCATATGAATTCATACACATTTTCTGGGGTAAATGATTTTATAACTCTTAATTGTTGTTATTCACTACATGTAATTCACCACCTTTCCATCAAATGTCACTAGTTTTAGGCGGGATTAAGTGGGGCAGAGTTAGAAACCAAGTCAAAATCTGGGACATCCCTGGAAATCGGGGACAGTTCAGAGGTATGGTCCCTATTTGTTCCCCCAATGGTTTATGTCCTGTCCAGTGGATGTGCTCTTAGGGGTTGAGAGGTATGGGTGTCAGGTATGCCCATTTCGGAATATTACTTACATCCTCAGGGCGGTCCTTATACGACTTTGCCAGCCAACATCTGCATGCCTAGGCCCATAATTGCATACCCATAGTTCCCCCACCTGCCACTCCTCTACAGCAATCATCCTTAATGTGGGTGCAGGTGGGGTATAAACACACCACTACACACTGCCCACTCTCCCCGTGTCGGGAAACATGTCGTACATTGTGTCGACCCATGGGTTATCAGGCTTGCACAACCTACTGGTCCATGTACATCCACAGGCTGGTTTGATAAGTCATTACTGGGACTGCCTCCAATCATTAATTTTTGGTATCCCATAAGGGACGTCGATGTCTATGTTTCAAGATTAGACCTGGCAGGTCTCTCCCACTGGTATTATCCTTCCAGTGGTCTGGGAAGCAGTGGTGTGTTTGCCTTTATTGTGTGTCTGTATGTCTCACCGGCCTAGCTGGGGGGATGGGAGGGATGATGCTACATGTTACACATTTGTTTATTGGACCCCACACCCCCATATGCACGGCCTGTGAACATATGTTACTTGTAACCGCTGTATCATATCCTAGCTATATACATGTGTATATTTACAGTCACACACACACACATATATATATATATATATATATATATATATATATATATATATATATATATTTACATTACTATACACAGATATATCTGTATATGTATGCATACATGTATATTTATATATTGCTGTCTATATATATATATATATATATATATATATATATATATATATATATATATATATCCCACAATATATGGGTCTATGGGTGTCTGCATATGTTTATATTTATATGTGGGTATGTATCTGTATTCTGTCTCTGTATGTATACATTTGTACTACAGAGAGGGAGCGGCTTATCTCTATGTCACTATGGGTAGATATACACACACATACCTCTACATATATACGTCTACATCTGGTTATTCCGTTCCTTGTCGTATAGATTACACTTTGCTGCAGTGGGACTCGTAGTGGATGTGGCTGCGACACCTCTGCCCAATGAACAAATTCGCTTACATCCCTAGGGCTGTCCATATATGCCCACATCAGCCAACACCCGCACATCTAGACCCATAAGTAGCTACCCATAGTTCCCCCACCCGCACCTCCCCAACAGCACCCATCCTTACTCTGGGTCCTGATCTGTTCTGGACACACCACTACACGTTGCCCACTCTCCACTTCACGGGACCCATTTCATACAATTGTCTCGGCCCATGGGTCATCAGGGTTTCCCACCCTTGTATTCCGAGTATGTATACACTGCAGCCAGAAAGGCCGGTCTATCACCTTCTTTTGGTTTTGGCAATTTTTGGGGTGTCCCACAAGGGACGCTACAGTTTGTGCTCCAAGATTAGAATTCACGGGTGCACTGTGTACCCCCCCGGTTGCATCCTGTCTGTGGTCTGGGGAGCAGTGGACTCATTACATTGTTTGTGTGTATGTCTCCTGTGTCCATCTGGGGGTGGGGGGTGGAAGGTCATGCTACATGTTTCATGTTTCTTGCTTGGGCTCCTTACTTCCATTGGCATAGCCTGTGAACATATGTCATTCTTGTGTACTGTTTCCTATCATAGCTGTATATCTGTGTATATCTACTCACACACACACACACACATGTATATATATATATATATATATATATATATATATATATATATATATATATGTCTATACATATATATATATATATATATATATATATATATATATGGGTTCCTATGAGTTCATCGAAATGCAAAACATTGCTCACTTCTTTCGACGCGAAAAAATGACTCTTCATATCGATCGACAATTCACGTGGCGATCCTCCATGCTGTAGCAGACAATCAAGTGCTACCATGAGAGAGGGGGGATCGCCAACTACGGAATCGGCGAGAAGGAAGAGTCGATGTTTCGTGTCGAAGAAGTGAGCGCCGAATGTTTTGGGCATTCGATGAACTCATAGGAACCCATATATATATATATATATATATATATATATATATATGTGTGTGTGTGTGTGTGTGTGTGTGTGTCTGTAAAGCAATATATACCCCGCGCAAACGAACTTAAACATGCTTACTGGTGTTTATATATGCTTGACCTGCTTACTTATGCCTTATTCATTATGAAACGGACATTTCACTCCAATTATCTTTTAACTGATATTTTGCAGGCTATACAGTGGACAGATGTCACAATATGTTCATGTATGGATTACTGATGGTAAATGGTATGTGATACAGTGGTATTCGGTACGGGAATTTCTGTTCATTAGGGGGTTGCTCTAACAAATACACTATTGCTGTGCTGCTTCCTTTGCATATATACCCATATACCCATGGCTTCTGGTTCCCCAAACACACACCCCAACGCCTCCCTAACACTGCTGGCATCCATTCTCCAGTCTAAGTTGCGGTGTATCCACACCACTACACATTGGCCACGCCCTACTCCTATAGATCCATCCCATCGGTTGACTCACTCCACATATCCTCAGAACTCCCAAACATTTAGTCTACAAACATTGGTGACGTGAGTGAACAAAAGAATACTATTCACAATTTTGTTTTGTCCCACATGGGACATGCATGTGTTTATGTCAAAATTAGACTCTACACTTCATTACATCCTTACTCCCATTAACATGACACTACAATTAAATAATATGTATGGCTATGTGGCAACGCACACATTACACATGAGAGCCTAATTATGTATGTGTTCAGCGTATTTCTTTTACAAATAGACCGGCGTAGTAACTGGCGTTGCCGTAGCAGGCAGATCACACGAATGATTCCATGTGTGGGGAAGTCCTCACATTTGATTACTGTCAGCACAGCACTGACTTCGGACATTGTACACACTTCTGTGTTTTAGTAATTTTGTCCCATTCCTCTTCTGCAAAACCTATTATTCTATCTACTGTTGAGGTTTGTAAGGGCACATTCATGTTATTTATGTCTGCAAATGGAATGAATGTGTTACAGAGAATGTACTTCTACATATTGATGTCTGCATGTGTGTATGCATATATACCTATAACAAACTCACTGACCTCCACAGGGCGGTCCAATTAGAACCAGCCCATCCATCCCTGGCACGCCTGGCTCCATAATTTCATACCCATAGTTTCTCCACCCCACCCGTGTTCAAAATACACGCATACCTTCCATTGTCCACTTGTTATCACAGCCATGACACACCTCCACTCATTACCCTCTCCAGAGTGTTAGGGCCCTACACATATGTTGTCCCACCCCATGCATTCTCAGGCTCTCCCACCATTTAGTCCTTGAACATACCTGCCTTTGCTTGTGTAATGGTCAGAAGGCCAAATGGTCTATCTATTTTTGGGTAGTCCCACCAGGACTACCCTCTATGTGTAAAGTAGACTTAGGAATTCAACAATGTTACTCCCACTGGCAATATCCTGCCTGTGGTGTGAGTAGCAGTGCTTTGCTCACTCCTGCCCAGCTGGATATGACATACACTGACAGCGATATGTAATACTGAGGTTGCTGCTGATTCCCTTCTCATTCCTTTTGTATGCTTTATTGTTACGTTGTTCTTTCTTCATATATACATATATATATATATATATATATATATATATATATATATATATATATATATATATATATATATATATATATATTTATTATATATCTGTATATACTTATATACATTTCCTATGCCGGGCACTGCTTAGACCTGCGCAAGTGCACTCAGACTTGCTTACTGGTACTTACATGTGTTTACTGCTGCTTATTTGTGCTTACACCTGCTTACTTGTACCTTATTCATTATGACAGTGCCACTTTGCTTGAATTATATTTAAGTTAAATATCTCATGGGATACTCTTATGTCAGTTTTACAGCAAAATGACATTCATTCCACATGGAAAATGATATGTGTGCTATTGTTGGGCTCAAACCATGACTGCATGTTTGATAGGCGGATGCTTTAAACACTACACTATTGACACTTACATTAATTCCGCTAGTTTTTCTCTATTTGAATGAATATGATGTGTAAGCTATGCTCAGCGGAGGGCAGCGACACAGACATGCTGTACTTTGCTTACACCTTCACTATTGCTGCAATTCGAATGTATAATAGGGACACGGGGACAGGGAATCTAATTGTGACAATTCTAGGGACAGGGCTCTACATTCCACTACGTGCTTCTGTGTTTACTACTTCGATTTTATTTCACTGTTTGTGGACACTCTTGTATGCTTAGCATACATTTCGGTATCCACGGACACTGACTTACTATTAGGGGCAGGCTCTACTAGTAGGCATAGTAGGTTTTGCAAGTATTGGGGCATGTTTACGCCTCCGCAGAGCACTTGTACACGCCCCCTACACTCGCACACATTTCCTGTGCAAGTCGAAGGTGCGGCGGCGTGCCCTCATACATATTCATATGGCACTGCTGCACCATCTGTTGTGAGGACACTCGGTTCTTGAATCTCAGGGTGTGTTCTAGTGCCATATGAAGTTCTTTCTCATACTGGTCTCTCCTATTCAAATCTTTTCCCATCATTTTTGTTAACTTGCAATGATTCATGATTCAGCCCGGATCCACTTAAAAATTACCATTTGTCACTTTGACAAATTAAGTGTCCCACTGAGACACTGCTGTCTCATCTTCAGACATCATGGAATATATACAACAAATGTGTTTTCTTATTTATCTGCATTTTGATAACTGGATGGTCTCACTGTGCACCAAGGTGCCGCTTTTATGTGTACATCTAAAGAGACAGTTTATTACAGGATGGCAGTCAATGCAAAAATAAATAAATAAATATAAATACTAAAGATGCATGCTGGAGAATGTAGTGCATGACAAAGGGAATGGACAAAGCATTATTAATCAGGGATAAATAGGCAGCACTGTTTGCAAGAAGACGTATTACCATTACATTCAGTCAAATGAAACCAAAACTGACACCAGTAAGATAGGTCCTTATAGAACTTTGATATAATAGCAGCAATGAAACCCTGGCTTAGGTAATAATGCATTTTGTAGTAAAATGCAACAATCATAAGTTAATGTAAAAACAAGAAAAATCATAATGCGGCCCCACTCAGGGCAGGCAACTGCAAGAAAAGTTACTCAACTAAGATGATTCTAAAAGGGAAAGTACATAATGGATTATAAAAATGCATCAAATTTATGGAAATCATTAACATGAAACTAAATAAAGGCAAGGGTACATGCAGGTGTAAGCACAAGCTGACACGACTAGAAAATTACAAAACTTTGATAGATATGAGCCATGATTGCACATTAGCTATGTATGTGACAAAGTGAAAGCAAGTCCAAGGGAAGCTGTCTGGACACAGAATACATTAATGTGTAATTATAGTTTCAATGCAGCTTTTATTGGGTTTACTTCTATGATTAAAGTGGAATGGACTACACTGCAAACAGTTTTCCCCAAAGTTAACTGTTCCATCCATTTGTATTTTCTTACTCTGGTTGTTTTTTGATCTGTATTATCTCTACTTGATTGAAGAAGAACTGAGACTCCCTTATTTCTGAGTTGCCAGATTAACCTGACATCTGTGTTTTGACAGTTTCTTAGGTAAAAACATCATGTGAGGGGCATATAATGGTGCAGAACCCAAGTACACAAGAATAACTTAAAGCACTAGAGTACAAATGCAGCACTGTAAGTATTAAGTACATTGGTGTTACAGTGGACAAAATGTATGGATGCAAATGGGCACACAGCAGTTCATTAAATCTACCAGGATACACAGTAAGTGGACATAGAACAGTAATATGTATAGTGAGCTGCAGCAGCTAAATGACTATATATTTGAGTTTATGTATGTCTATGGTTTAATAATGTTGCAATAAAGAATGATGCAGTAGCTGATCAGAGGAGTATTAAGCTTCAGTGTAAGGTATGCTGTCCCTTTGGCTTCTGTTGCATGAATTGCTCTACAAATAGCTCAAAATGTATTCAGCACTTTATTATTATTGTTATTATGGTTATATTTTTTAATTAAGGTGTTGCCTGACCCAAGCAACACTTCTACACCAACCCTCCAAAATAAAACTTTAGTACTCACTGTGTAAGGACTGGCTAATTATAAACACTGTATTGTTGGAGACAAAAACAACGATATTAAAATAAGCACACTGGAGTTACTGTAAATCACAGATGGGCATGTAGATCAATGAGGAATATATTTCTTAAAGACATGCATGCATAACTGTTAATGTCTAAAGTTTTAATACCTAGGAATCTGTATTTACCACTGTTTACAAAGATGGGTCACAACACCAAACTCAAATGCATTTCCTGGGTGTTGGTAGTTATGATATAGTGCCAGTTCAAACAGAAAAATTCTTAGATTAAATTTGACAAAGGTAATTTCAGTATATGTAGTCTGTTGCAGGGTTCCTAAGAACAGTGCTTCACAAATGTATATAACATGTTCTTAGCATATCAGTAGTTGATCTAAAAGTGGATCTTCTTCAGTGAGTCACTTACTTCATTCATCTTTTCTACCAATCAGAATCCAGATTTTTTTCTGATGAACTCATGATATTGGGCATATACACAGCTAGAGGTGATGCATACAATAATGTCACATGTTGACTATAACAGTATGCCTAGCCTCTGAACCTGCCAATTTGCCCTAAACATAGAGCAAGCACACTTCTTAAGCATTAAGAAAAACAATAAAAAGTTGACAATTAAACTGTTTGCAGTCAAAATGTAAGTATATACTTGCAGAGGTAACAGGAAACTCTGACAAAAAAAGGTTGGATGTAGGGGCCATCCAATTGCAGGTTCACCACTAGGAGTTATTTCTCAACTATCAGGAAAGGGCCCCAATGTTAGCTGTAGCACATATATTCTCAGTGCAACTGTTCTGACTAAAGATGGGATCAATCTGGGTGAGAAATCATTATTATCACATGATGACACCGAATTCCCACAGAGGTCCAGGAGGTCTGCCAGTGTTTGCAATAATTCTCTTGTTGGACACAACTATATCCTATAGAATATGGATGCACTATCCCACCAAGTGCTCTAGCCACTGAATCTACTGATTGAACTGCCTTCATTCTCCTGCATGAGTGGGACTACCCAATGCAGAGCAGCTCGCACCTCCTGGCATACAGTTAGAAAGATTTAATTTCATGCCTCGAACAGTTGCAGCATGTCCTACTGCCGATTTGGAAGCCACCAGCAGGAAAGCACACCTCACTACTCCAAGAAAACACTTGGGTATCAAAGAACAACATCCACACCACTTAACACATAGGCACAGCAGATCATGTACAGCACAGCAAGTGTTAAGTACAGGTATACCAGACATCTAAGATTGAAAACAAGTACAGTTCTCAAGTCTAATTTCTTCTCTATCACTATAATTAAACTGGAATTTCAGAAGCCATCTTAGGTTCATAGGTGTTTATTAGGCTAACTACCATAAGGACCTTTTTAAGCCTATCCATGCATACCAAATCTCTTACAAGTTCTGGTATGCTTTATAAGTGTAAGGAGAGGCTAGGGAGATGAAACATTTACAAGCAGGGGCCTGAGAGATTAACCATTTAAAGGCTGCTTGTGTCCATTAGAGACATAGGTGGCAAACTAGGGATGAATTTCCTTTTCCCTATCCAATTGACCAAGTTACACTTGAACTGGGTTAGAGAGGCACTCTGCTTCACATGGTTAGGGAGCCTGTTCCAGAGAAGGGGTACTCTCTATGACACATACCTGTCTCTCTAGCAGGTCCTGTATAAATCATAAGCAACTTTTAAGTCTTTAGAATGGACAATTCTGGTGCTGTCTGTTCTACAGATATGCAGGAGATTCAATGGGGTGGGGTCTGACAATGCCTTGTATGCCAGGCATAGCTCTCCCCTCCACAGCCTGTAGAAAACAGAATACAGGGATAGGGCCTTGAGGTGATCTGCAAAGGACATGTTATGTATGCCCTGTATTCTTTTAATGAGGAACCTTTGTGGACATCACAGTTGTTGGATATCCCTGGTTAGGTACATACCTAAAGGAGCACTGTACTCAATGATGAATGCAGAATACAGTGAAATAATGACTTCCTTGGACCTAGATGCCATACCTTAATTTATAAGTTGCACAACATAGAATGATTTTCTCACTATTGTAGAGACATGATGGTCAAAAGGTAGATTACTGTCTGTGTGTGTCCCTAAGTCCCTGACTACCAGATCAGCTCTTAAGGGTGTGTTGTCAATATAACAGTAACTAGGGATGGATGACATACAGAAAAAATGCTATAATGCATTTCTTGGCATTTAGTTTTAGTCTATGGCTCTGACACCAGTTATTTGTCTGTCAGACCTTCCTGGAAAATATTTGTGTCAGTGGAGGATTCTATAACTACTCCTAATTTGCAATCACACGCAGATTTAGTCAGCCAGAGGCCACTGACATTGACCTTGACTTCAGAGAAGTAAATGCCAAAAAGGAGTGGTCCCAGGACTGATCCCTGAGCCCTCAGGGACTCCACTGTTTTTTTTTTGGCACGTTCAGTTGCTGTCTAATTTTTGTCCTTCTGGTTGGATTTCTATTCCCACTTGACACTGATATGCTTCTGTTAAACTAAGGAGAGAAGTCATTCTGGACCTGTTTATGTGAAATCAGCTGTTTTCATCGTGATTTTGATTATGTGGTATGGGGTTCTTTTCCATTTGTAGTGTTCTTTTATTTTCAATTTTTTCACTAGGCAGATGTTACTTTTTTGAATTAGAAATACAGTGAGGTTGGCTGTTTATTGCTGTGAATTGATTCAGATCAGGTGTTGGAACAGATTTTCTTGGGAAAAGTAGTTGCCCTTTTGCCATGGAGTTACTATATTTAAATAAAGAAATAAAGGCATGTGGAAAGCAGGGACAGTTGCCTCTGCTTCAGCAATACCTTGTTTGTTTGCAGATTTCTATTATATTAGTCAGTATTCGTGATTTATCTAATAGTATACCACTAACACATCCACATTATGAAGCACATAAATCAGTTTTTAGCAGCATGGCACAAATCAAAGTGGGCAAGTTTGTAGATAAGTGAATATGTGCTGTACAGCAACTAGTACTTGACACAGACATTGATCCAAATTACACAAATATTAGCTGAGAATCAACTAATGTGCATTATTCAAATGAATACATTAAGAATGCAATGTACACAATTTTCAGAGACTGTGATGCATGTTGTGATTATGTGAGGTATTGCCAGCAGCAGGTCAGTGGATTTGTAACATATGCCAGCGTCATACCCCTGAACCTGGAAACATCAAAAGACTGGACAAGGCCCATGAAAAATAGGTACAAATCTGTACATTATTAGCATCTAATTTGCATGCATAATTACATAACCCCACCCACTCCCATGGAATTGTGGGATACCAACTTTCAAATGCAAACTGAAGAACAAATAACCAAAATATGGCACCAGTGTCCCCCTGCAGACATTCCAATGTCCCATTACCTGGTGATTTTGCCCCATTTACCATAAACACTAATGTGTGCATACTGCTTTACTTCTACAATGATTATTTGGATTTTATTTTTACATTTTGCAGCACAACAATGCACAAACACTAACAGGCATCTGCTAAACAAAGTAATACTGTCTCACAATGAAAATAGATTTGGCATTAAAACGTATCTGCCCTTGAAACATACATTCATTGAAATAGCATTGAAATCCATACCACATCCAAAGAAAATGCATCTGGCCAGTGGTGGATAAAGATTATCTTTGGGCTGTTTTCAAATCATTGGTCCATTGCACACAAAACAAGAAACATACATGTGTTATTTTCTTTGATATACCTTCCTAACTTTATTAAGTTATATTCCTTGTATAATACAGCACACTTGTTAGACCGCATTTTAAATTTATTGTTTGAACATTTTCCAGTAGAGCGCTGTAGCAATGAAACAAGCTGCATGAACCAATAGTGACAAAACTGCCCAATTCAGAACATTTACATCATAAAAGTCTACTTCCACACCCACACTATAAATAGAATGACAGTAGTGTAAGCCATAGGCATCTTGCACAGCTTCTCACACTTATTTTAAATTTCAGTTTTTTTTTTGGGGGGGGGCAAAAGGTCAAAAACAAGGGACACATTTTAAACATTGCTTATATAATTTCAGAAAGTTGCAAGAATAAAATGGTGTGTAGCCACCATGCATGTCACTGGCAAATCTTGAATCCAGGATCCTATGCACTACAGTCAGAGCAACATACCACTATGCCAAATCAGCAGTTTCCTGAAAAAAAGGAAGACTGAAACTTAAGGGCTATCATTTAGTGAATTCAGTTCTCACTTCTCACCATAGCTCTCAACCTCTTAGCACAAAACACCTGGACAAACAAAGCCAATAATGGGGGAATACAAATTAAGTTCTCACCATAGCGCTCAACTCTTAGAACAAAAAACATGGGCAAAGCTCACAAGTGGTGGTGGCTAGGGACTTACCAGTAACATATTTTAAACATTGCTTGTAAAATTTTGGAAAGTTACTGGAATACAATGTGTTACCACCATGCATTTCACTGGCAAGTCTTGAACCCAGGACCCTATGCACCACAGTCAGAGCAACATGCCACTATGCCAAATCAGCAGTCTCCTAAAAAACAGGAAGACTGAAACTTAATGGCTATCATTTAGTGAATTCAGTTCTCACTTCTCACGGTAGCTCTCAACCTCTTAGCACAAAAACCTGGACAAAGCCAATAATGGGGGAATACAAATTCAGTTCTCACTTCTCACTCACCAAAGCTCTCAACGCTTAGCACAAAAAACCTGGACAAACAAAAAGCCAATAATGGGGGAATACAAATTCTGTTCTCACTTCTCACCATAGCTCTCAACTCTTAGCACAAAAAAATCTGGACAAAGCTCAGAAATGGTGGTGGTTAGAGACTTTAGGCTCTTTTTTTACCCTGTACCGAAGGTACAGGGTTTGAGCCTGAATACCTCTAGCCACCAGGTGTATTACATGGGGGCATTTTCACACACACACACACACACACACACGCACACACACACACACACACACACACACACACACACACACACACACACACACACACACACACACACACACACACTTCCTTACTTGAGACCAAAATGAATGGTGCTGTTAATCCACTTGAGTCTCCATTATATTCCCGCTCGCATTTGCACTTGATTCCCTCAAACAAAACACATCAACTCTGACAGCGCGATATTCACAAAAATTAAAAAAACAAAAGAAACAAATCGGAAATGAAGGGGTGCCACGACCCCAAAATTCTGTAAAAAACAAATCATTTGGTATGGTTGGATGGTATGGCCAGCATAGCTAGCTGGAATTTTGTAAAGAATTATATGTCATTTGTTTACCAAACTGATTTGTACAGATGCTTGTGTTGAAAAAATGTATTTGTAAAGCTGCTTGTGTTAAGAATGTACCAATAGTGGGTCTGGACTATATTGTAATTGAATTTAATTATATATGTTAACAGAGGATACTGGACAAGAAGAGGTTAATCTCAGTTCCAGCTAACTTTAAAAACAGCTTGAAATTTAATTACCTGGTAGGCCTTAAAAATTGTATCTTCCAGGTCTGATTACAGCCAGTGACCAAATGTCTGGGAAAACAAGCATTAGGAAGCCTTATGTATTTTCTATAGCAATAAACTAATTGCTACCCTGAAAGGGTAGAATTTTGAAATTGTTCTATGATTTCCAGAAGCTGCAACGGATCTGCAAAAAAGTGTTTGTATTATTGACATACGTGCTAAATCCCGGCAGTTTCTAGCAATGGGGGTAGCATGTGAACCAGAAGTCAGATGATCAGTTGTATGGGATGTTATTCTGTAATCTAGGATAAAATGATGTTTAATACTAGATGAGACTGAAGTCTCACTGCAGTCTATTTTTGGAACTTGGCAAAGAAGGACCTACTTCATCTTGCCTTGCTCTAATAAGTGACCAGGGAATAATAATTCTGTAGAACAGTCAGGAAAATATAGTGAGATTAGTTAAGGACTGTTTTCTGTATCTGCATGAATCTATTCCTCTGTGTTATTTTAATATTTCCTGTGGTTGAAACTGTGGTGCTTACTGTAAATAGATACTTAGTATTTTCATGTTTTTTATCATTTATTATTAAATATATTTAAACTTTTCATTGTGGCAACTGGACAAACACTATCATTTGTATTAATATTAATTTCACTCAGTATAATTGAGTAGCCTTGCAAGAGCCTTAGAGTAGCTGGCTTTGGAATGTCTGGTGGTGGTGTAACTACCTTATAGTCTGGGCAGAAGGGGGCATAGCTTTCTGTGCCAGCTTTTCCCAGGTGTGTGTGTGTGTATGTGTGTCAGTGAACATTAAATCTCAAAGACTGTGGGTGTCAGCTGCTTGGAGCAGGGATACAAAGCACTGGTTTCACAGAAAGGGTGCTGACTTGGCTTGGTCATGCGGCTGAGGACTCAACCCTAGGGCTGTGCCAGTGGTCTTATTGTGGATCTGGAGAGAAAGAGAGACAGGACCCAGACCTTGGACTGACTGTGTTCCCTGAGTGCTCATTAGGGAAAAATCGTGATGCAGAGAGCTGCAACTGGAAATACCGGGTGTATCCATTTTTATTCTAAGTGAATGTCTCTCTCCAGTGTCAGTGGTAAGGATTCAGGCTTCTTGATTACTGACCCAGAGTAGAGATGTCACATATTGATGAGCAGTGGTGTGAATATTAATTGAACTTCTGTAGCATGCAGGCAGTTGTCACTGAAGGTGGATGAAATCTCAAGCAGCCACAAGGTAAACAAACAAGTTTCATTATCATGAAGTTTTATTTTTTGTTAGTTTAGTTTAGTCAGAGAAAGCAGGCAAAGAGGTCAGCAGAGCATTATGGCAAGCTGACAAAGAACCAGTTGGCCAAGGTGTGCGAAGCCAATGGACTGGTGCATGTGAAATTGACTAATGAGGAAATGATTTTAGCCATAGTCACAGCTCAGACCAGTAACCAGGAGGATAAATAGTCTGGTGATGGGAATTTGCAGCTCTCAGAAACAGGACAGTTCATCTTTTCCTCAGAGGACTTAAAAATCCATCTAGAGTTAGAGAGACTTGAAGTGGAGGCCAAACATTTGGAACTAGAATCAGCAGAGAGATTTGGAGGCTGAAGAAAATGAGAATCAGCATCAACATGAGAGGGAGATGCTGACTCTTCTTCAGGGTCATGGAGGTTATGGGGAGGAGAATAAATGAACCCCAGAAGTAATAAAGGCCAGTAAATATCTTCCACAGTTTACAGAGGGTGATAGTTTTATTCATATATTTGAAAGAGTATGTAAACAGTATAATGTTGACCAAGGACTCTGGGTACGGTTCCTGACCCCCTTACTCCATAGTAAAGCTGTAACTGCTCTTTCTAAATTGTTTGATATTGATTGTTTAAACTATGATAAAGTAAAGAAATGTTTACTGGAATGTTTTAAATTAACACCTGAAGCTTACAGAAAAAAGTTTTGTGAGCATAGATGCAAGGCAGATGAAAGTGTGTGTGATTATTTTGCTGAGTTAAGCACTTTTTTCCTAGGTGGGTGAATGGGTGTCAGGTCACCTCTTTTGACGGGCTGGCAGACCTTTTGGTTAGGGAACAAGCTCTTTGCACTTTGCCTGGGGACATGAGAATCTGGTAGGCAAACCGACAGTGTAACTCTGCAGATGAGCTGGGGAAGAAGGAAGATTTCTACTTAGCAAGCAGGGCATCACTGCACAGGAAGGGGATACCCGGTGCTGCATGTGGATATAAGGGAACCCATGGTAGGTAGCCTAAACCACCCCAAAAGAGTCCACCAGTAGCAGGGAAAGTCACTAATTCAGGTACACAGCCAGGATCAAGAGTTAAATGTTTTAAATGTAACCAGTGGAGCCATGTATCATACAGATGTCCAGAGAAGCAAGGTGGGGAACATAAGGTGGGGGAGCCAGCAAGTGGGAATAACAATATGCCAGTGGTAAGTTGTCTGGGGACAACATTGGTACCAAACTATCACCAGAGTTTATATCCAATCTTAGTGGATGGAAAGCAGGCCACTGATAAGAGAGAGACAGCCTCTGACACAACCATTTTGAGGCCTGCAGGGTTAAAGAGGAGAAGTACTTGCTTGTGCAGTCCACTCCAGTCAGAGCTTTAGGGGGACCCCATTCCAAATGCCTTTGGCCAGGGTTCACCTTGACTGGGAATGTGTAAAATGAAGCAAGCAAATAGGAGTGTTTGAGGATATCCCTACAGATGTCTTGATATGGAATGATTTTGATAATGCAGTAGCTTGTGTGCATGCAGTTACACACAGTCAGACTTGGAGACAGGAATGTGGGTCTGGTAGCCTGCAGGAGACCCAGACAGACCCCACACCTGAAGACAGGGCTGGTGAGGTGGCTATTTCAGTGAAGGAGCTACCCTGTAGCAGTGAGCCTGAAGGTGAGCCATAGCTGCTGGTAGGTACTAATGATCCCTTGGACAAAGTGACAGCAAAGGCAGAGGTGAGTGGTAGTACCCAGGCTGACAGTGAGGCACTGTTGTCAGAGGATTCCAGACTTCCTGTGGAAGGGGAGCTGAGAAAGAAGAGTTACAAAGACAGAGTTGCGACCGGCTCAGATCTTGGGCCCTACACTAAGAGGCTTGAGGGAGGTAGCTAGGGAGGCACCTGATTCTCAAGGAAAAGGGGAGTCTGTTTGTATATTGGAACAAAGGGTTACTGTATAGAGTGAACCCCTGAGGGAGGTCTAGAGGGTGAGGTATTATAGCAGTTGGTAGAACCTACAGCCTACCATCAGGCACTTTTAGCCATAGCCCATGGCATTCCTTTTGCAGGTCTTATGGGCAGAAAGCATAACAAAAGATGTATTATGCAGAGCTTGTATTGGCCTGGGATTGCAAGGGATGTAAGAAGGTATGGTACTGCAGGACCTGTGAGCAGTGCCAAAATGTATGCAAGGCAGGAGACATTGTGATTGAGGAGACATTTCAGAGGGTTGTTATGGATATTGTGGGGGCCTCTGAGTACCCCAAGTTCCACAGGGATGGTGTATAACCTGGTGGTAGTAGATTATGCTACTAGATACCCTGAGGCTGTGGCTCTGTCCTCCATCAAGGCAGAGAATGTGGCAAATGCTTTGTTAGAGATTTTCAGCAGGATAGGTTTCCAGTGAGAAATACTGACTAACAGAGAAGCCAGCTTCATTTCAGACCTGCTGGCTTGACTACGGAAGTGATGGGGGTGAAGCACCTAAAGACCACCCCTACCATTCCCAGACTAATGGTCTTGCAGAGATGTTAAACTCTACACTAAAGACCATGCTACAGGCATTTGCAGACCAGTTTAAGAGAGAATGGGACAAATATTTGCCCCATCTGCTGTTTGCATAAAGAAAGGTACCCCAGGAATCCACAGGTTTTTCACCCTTTGAGTTGCTGTATGGGCACTGAGTGACGGGGTCTTTAGATTTGATTAGTGATGAGTGGGAGGGTGAGTATAAATCTCACAAGGGGTCTGTTGTGACAAATATCCTATACCTCAGGACAAGGTTTAGGGATCTCACGGGCTTGACTCAGGAGAACCTGGCAGGAGTCCAACAGCAGAAAAAGGTCTAGTATGACATGAATGTTAGAGTCCGAGAGTATGTTGTGGGACAGCAGGTTATGGTTCTCATTTCTGTCAGACGCAATAAGCTGCAGGTAACTTGGGAGGTACCCTTCAAAGTGGCAAGTGAGGTCAGTGATGTTAACTACATGGTACAACTGCTAGGCAGGAGGTAGGGGCACAAACTGCACCATGTTAACATGCTGAAGCCTTACCATGACAGGGAGGCCCTTGTGCTAAGTATTTGCAGTAGGTGGCAGGAGGAGTCTGAGGGGGATCTATGGCTACATCGAGCCAGCCAGTAAAATGCCAAGTTACTAAGGTGAAGCCTAGGATTGCAGGCGTATGACATGACAGTGAAGCACTGTAGTGGGGTCAACAATGCCAGTGCAGATGGGTTTTCAAGACGGGTCATGGGTTAATGTATTGCCAGACAGGCCCATTTCTCTCAAGCAATGTTTCTCAAGGGCCACTTGAAAAACTAGCTTGATTCTTTAAAGCTACGCCAGGAGAAGTAGGGCAGTGGATGTGTAACATATGCCAGCATGGTTAGCTGGAGTTTTGTAAAGAATTATGTTATTTGTATATCAAACTGATTTGTACAGATGCTTTTGTTGAAAAATGTATTTGTAAAGCTGCTTGTTTTAAAAATGTACCGACCGTGGATCCTGACTGTATTGTAGCTGAATTAAATATATATATTAACAAAGAATACCGGAAGAGTAGAGGCTAAGCTCAGTTCCAACTATCTTTGAAAATAGCTTGAAATTAAATGACTTGCTAGGCTGTAAACATTATATCTTCAAGTTTGATTGCAGCCAGAGACAAAATGTCTGGGAAAACAAACACTAGGAAGCCTTTTGTATTGTCTTTAGCAGTGAACTAATTGCTTCTCTGGAAGGGTAGAAGTTTGAAATTGTTTTATGACTTCCAGAAGCTGCAACAGATCTGAGTAAAACTCTATGTATGTGTGTGTGTTACTGACATATATGTGCTAAATCCTGGTAGTTTTTAGCAATGGGGGTAGCATGGGAACCAGATGTCAGATGACCAGATGTATGTGATGTCATTCTGTAATCTAGGATAAAATAATGTTTAATACTAGATGAGATTAAAGTCTTATTGCAGTCTGTTTTTGGAACTTGACAAAGAAGGACCCCACAACTACTTTATCTTGCCTTGCTCTAGTAAGTGCCAGAGAATAGTAATTCTTTAGATCAATCAGGAAAATATAGTGAGATTAGTTAAGTACTTTTTTCCTGTAGCTATGTAAATCTATGTATCTGTTATTTTTTATATTTCCTGTGGTTTAAAGTCTGATTTTTTATTGTAAATAGATATTTAGTATTTTCATGTTTTTTTATTATTTATTATTAAATATATTTAAACATTTCTTTGTGGCTGGCCCTTTAGAGAATATTTTAAACTTTGGGAGGACTAATATCTGTTTGGTGACACTGTGGCCACTCCTGAAAGCCTTACCACATTGGCCAAACACTGTCTTTCACTCAGTTATAATTGGGTACCCTTACAAGAGCCTTACAGCAGTTGGCTTTGCAGTGTCTGGTGGTGGTGTAACTGCCTTATAGTGTGGGCAGAAGGGGGAATAGCTAGTAAATCTGTGCCAGCCTTTTGTGTGTGTGTGTGTGTGTGTGTGTGTGTGTGTGTGTGTGTGTGTGTGTGTGTGTGTGTGTGTGTGTGTGTGTGAAAATCAAATCTCAGAGGGTGTGTGTGTCATCTGCTTGGAGCAGGGATATGAAGCAATGGTTTCAAAGAGAGGGTGCTGGAGGACTTGGCTTGGACACTTGGCTGAGGATTCAAACCTACAGCTGTGCCATTAGGGAGTCTTACTGGGGATATGGAGAAAGAGAGAGGCCCCAGGCCCCAGACTGACTGTGTTCCCTGGGTGCTCTTGTAGAAAAGTGTGTTTGAAGCAGAGAGCTACATCTGGAAATACTGGGTGTATCCATTTTTTTCCAAGTGAATGTCTCTCTCCAGTGTCAGTGATGAGGATTCAAGCTCCTTGATTACTGGCCCAGAGTGGGGATGTAACACGTGATATATAATGATTTATGGGCACAGACACATACAACATGCACTGTATGTAATGCAATGATGATGTGCATGGAGAAATGCTTATCAGTGCTGTATGTCATAACAGCATAGTGCAGTGCATAGGCATCTCTATGACTTTATGCACAAACCTGGGCTATGCTAAGTTATCCCTGGTAAGGGACAACAGCACTGGATCACAAGAATGATAAATAAGTATGCCCGAACAACATACAAACCCAATACAGTACAACACACTCATAACTAATACGTGTAGAACCACTGTGCTGCTGCTTAGAGATGTGACAATCATAACTAATATGTGTAGAACCACTGTGCTGCTGCTTAGAGATGTGACAATGTGCATGATTATGTAGAACATATATGATACCACATAAGGTATTGGTATTATACACAATGATAGCAAGCAGTGATACAGATATGCCTACACATTATGAAGGAAAACTGTTGCAAGTAGCATAGCTAAGCCATAACAGACACACACACACACACACACACACACACACACACACACACACACACACACACACACACACACACACACAAATTACCCTGGCATGTGCACCAAAAGGGTGTCAGGCTTAACTGTAAATGTGTATTTATTTATTTATTATTGTGATCATGGTGTCTGAAGAATTCAGTTTTCTCTGAAATATGACCACAGAGTCAGGATATTTGAGGGGTATTGTCCAACATTAGGGTTTGCATGTGTAAAGCCACCATACAAAATAACTTAAGAGATAAACAGCAAGTTTCGGTAGTTATTGTTTCAAATGTCATTTCAAGAGTTAGTGATCACACTTTTGAGTGACATGCTGTGCAAATGTATGTCACAGACGTTGAAAGTGCACTGTGCATACAGTGTGTAAAATAGAGCACCATCATGTGGACAACCTACACACAAGAAAGGTACATATGAGCTACAGCTGAGGGATGCCCATGTAAATGTATGTTGCTGGCACACAGCACGGACAAGTCAGATAGTTGTATGAGTATATATGGGCAAATCTCTATAAATTTCAGGAAGAGGACAAGTCAGGTGAAGATTATCAGTACTGGTACTACATATGCAAGACTAGAAACCATCATAACATAAAAGGGTGCACATATCAAACATGATAATGACAAGCAAACCTCCATATAAGTGCACACCAAGTGTGTCTGTCTGAGAGAGTGTATATGTGTGTGTGTGCATGTGTGCCTGTGCACGCGAGCGAGTGAGCACATGTATTAAACATTGTTTTGAAGTCAGACAATAGTTGCCTACTAAAATTTTTATGAAGTAAAATAAACACACAAACAATAAACTAAATAAATAAATGAGTAATAGTATGAAAACTGATAGTGACAACACCCTTTCACAACATCATTCAAATCTTTTACAGTTATTTCTATACTTTTTCCACAATACACATTTCACAGTGCACTCAGACACATACACACAAGTCTGCTCACATGCACACACACACACACACACACACACACACACACACACACACACACACACACACACACACACACACACACACACACACGAGGCTCAGTAATATTACATCTTATGCATGTTGCTTTTACAATGCTGCATTCACTTCAAAGGTCATCCACCCTAAACTTAAAAATTAGAACAAGCTGGGTTTACCTAGGAGGGAATACTATGGTATGGCATCTGTATTTCCGTGCAAATCTGTCTTTGTGAGCACTGACAACTAGTGTATGCTTAAGTATGTGGTAGGTGTCATTCGTCCTTCTCTGACATAGATGACAAGCAGGTGGGGTATTCCATTTAGATGCTTTAATACATAAAAACACATCAAGATGGATAGCAGCATCATAAAATACAAACAAACTGGTTAACAGACAGACCTTACATAGATACATGCTTACATCTCAGCAGCTGACTACAAAATGGCAGTCAGGCTCACACGTGCTCAGTATTTAGACACTCGTGCAAGCCCTTGGATAGCTTCTTAAAGATATATACACAACAATTGATCAACATCCTCCCTCTTAAAAAGATTGCCCTTTGCAAAAACAATATTAGAGTTAGACATGCATTACTATAGACATTAGAAACAAAACACAATGTTCATGTCCAAGTTGCTTTGTATGCGTTACAGGGTTTAGAGATATGACCATATCTCGTAACATAACAATCTGGGCCAAATTTAACAACAGGGACATTCTTTGGTGAACCACTCATATCAGAAACTTCTGGATTTATCACAGGAATGGAAATATTCTCTTGAACTTCCTCTGGAATTGGAACACTGGACAACTCACTCTGAGATAAAGAGCTTTCTCACAGGGTATGTGCTGTGGTACAGACTTGGACACCGGTATCAAATGTTTCAGATTCTGCTTAAAGTCTGCTCCTTGTGAATCCACAATGTATGATCTCAGCTCTGGCAAATACTCTTCATGACACCAATCCGATTACGACCTCTGGACATTTGCATCCTTACCACTTCTCCTTCTCGTAATCGATTGAGTGGTTTGCTGGTTTTATCGTAGTAGATTGCTTTTCACTGACCTGTTGTTCTTGACACATGGAACCAACAATTGACTACTGATTGGTAATGTGGTTCTGGTTTGTCTCAACAGAAGTTTCTGAGCAGGTGAACCAAGATGTTTATCATGAGTAATGTTTCTGAGATACAAGAGATTCAGGAAAACATCACTATTATCTCTGAGCCCTTGCAAAACTGGATCTGTGGCTGTGTGATCTCTCTCAGCTCATCAAGACATGTTGAAGAAAGATTTCTCACTTCCATGACTTCAAAATCAAGGTTCCCATTCTAGTGCTGTTCTGTGGTGTTTGTGGGTAATCTGGATAATGTATCTGCAAGATAGAGAAGATTGCCTTTCTTGTAGACAAGATTGAAATTATACATTTGTAATCTCAGCATCATGTGTTGCAGTCCAGCTGGAGCTGAACACATAAGCTTTCTCAAGATAGTGACTAAAGGTTGGTGGTCTATTTTGATCTGGATAGTTCTACCATAAACAAAATCATGGAACTTCGAACATGCAAACACAATTGCCAAAAGCTCTTTCTCTATCTGGGCATACTGCATTTTATTTTGGGTAAGAGTTCTTGATGCATAGGCAACAGGCTGATCTTCTTGTAGAATGACTGCACTAAGACCAAATTTTGAAGCATCACAGGAAAGTGTAACTGGCTTGTGAACATCATAGTATCTGAGAGGTGATGGACTAGAAATTCTCTGTTTCAGGTCATCAAATGCTCTCTGGTGTTGCTCTAAGCAAGACCATGATACATCGTTACATGTTAGCTCTCTAAGCAGTGCTGAAAGTTGGCTCAAGTCTGGAATAAACTTGCCTAGGTAGTTAACTATGCCAAGAAGACATTGCAGGGATTGAACATTGTCTGCAGCTGGCTTCTGGAGAATGGCTGTTTGCTTTGAAGGGTCTGGTCGTAGGCTAGAACTGGTAAATAAATGACCAACATAAGTAACTTCTTGTAGCCTGAATTTGCATTTCTCCGGATTGAGCTTAAGATTCACTTGACGTGCTCTTTCCAAAACTTTTCTGAGGTTTCTGTTATGTGCAGCCTCACCATTACCTCTTAATAGTATGTCATCTACTATAATAGCACAAGGATACCCAGAAAAAGTTGCTTCATTGCAAGTTGAAAGACTTCACTTGCAGAATTTATCCCAAACGGCATTCTCAAAAATCTGTACCTGCCAAACTGGTTACTGAACGTAGTGAGCAATGAGGATTTTTTGTCAAGCTGAATCTGCCAAAATGAACTCTTTGCATATAAGAGAGAGAAAAAACAGTGGCATTTGGCACCAAGGTTGTGACTTCTTTGACTGTGCACTTTGGATGATGAGGTCTTTATAGTGCTTTGTTCAAATCTTGTGGGTCAATACATATTCTGATACCATCTGAGCTTTTCTTATGAGCTACCACCATGGAAGATATCCATTCAGTTAGAGTTGCAGCTGGACAAATCACACCTTGTTGCACCATTTTATCTAGCTTGGCTGTCCTGCATGGCTATTGGAACTTTTTGTGCTGGCCTGATAACTGGACTGACCTCTGGGTCTAACTTTATGGAGTACACAACTGGAAGTTTCCCTAATTTGTCTTCAAAAAGATCACCATAGGTAGAAAACATGTACTGGGTTTTCAAGCTAACGTGGTGGACCTCCTTATTAAATGAAAGCAGTCCCATTTTCAAACTGTTTCTGAGCCCTAATAATGACTAGACATGCCTCTTGACCACACAGAAGAAAAAAAAAGTCATAGCTTCTTCCAGCAGAGTAACATGTAAGCACTACTGAGCCTTCAGTCTGAATTTCTTTACCTTCATAAGCAACAAGCTTTGCACACCTTGCCAAATCAAGCCTCTCACCATGACATACTCTAGCAAATGTTTCTGCTGACATAACATTGCATTTGATACCTGCCTCAACTTTGAGCTCTATGGGTTTGCCATTTATCCGAACAGTACAAAATATGTGAATATCGTTTAGAACATTCTGTATGCCTCGTTTCAAATTTTGGAAATAAGAAATAGTGCTGAGCAAGTTTTAATATCCGAAATTCATTTCTGACCTGTTTTGCAAAGTATAAGTACAGTAGGGACAATTTACTCTTCTATATTCCTCCAGTTCCAACCAAGTGCCTCTCGAACTCAAACTGAAGATTTTGGATTCCATCCTAGTTTCAAGTCATTTTAGCCATGCTGCTTCTAATACCATGTCCTTTAGACATGCTACCTCTGGCACCATGTTGCTCGTCCTTACTAACATAGATGACAAGCAGGTAGAGTATTTTGTTTAGATGCTTTAATACATAAAAGCACATAAGGATGGATAGCAGCATCATAAAATATAAATGAATGGGTTAACAGACAGACCTTACATGCATACATGCTTACATCTCAATAGATAACTACAAAATGGCAGTCAGGCTTGCATGTCCTCAGTATTTACACTTGTGGAAGCCCTTGGATAGCTTCTTAAAGGTGCATACACACACACTGATCTACAGTAGACAAGGTATAAAATGAGATGTGTTTTGGTTAGAGTCAGTGAAGCAGTGTTGGCCTTAATTTTCCATCTCCCTACCACTGAGCAGATGATGTTGTGCTCTTTAAGCAGTGCCTGATAGGGAACAACCTAATGACATGATACTTCAATGCTGACATGGAGAATAATGGAGAAATCTTGAAGGGTGAGACAGCCACGGATGATATGCCTCATATGAAAGCTGAAATCTAATTCAACTTCTGTACTTGTACCTGTCTGTTTACATTTTAAGTAAACAAATGTGTGATGTTGAGAACTCCTGCAGTATCACGTCTGCAGTCGCTTTCCATTCTGACCATGGAAAATACAGTTGTGCAAGTTGAACTTGACATAACAGTAGATGTTGGAAATATCACTGCTACAGTAGCCTTAACTATATGGGTTATAGCCTGCCAAAGAGATAACAGCCAGCCAGCTTCCAAAGCTTCAGCGCACCGTTTATGCACCTAAACTGTCAAGCACCTCAAGCTGATTTGACTAAAAGACACGTTTGAGAGCAAAGCCCTTCAGTTCTTTCCTTCCAGAAGAGACAGGAAGGCTTAGCCTAGAAAGGACAATTCTAGGAATAATAAATTCCATACCATGGCATAAAAAAACACACCAAAAACAAGGAGAATTCAGGGAGGGACCAGCTACTGCAGCAATGATCATTCAAGCATCTACTGTTATGGTAAATTCAAATTAAACGACTGTTGTATGTTCTTCATATTGATCACTACTGCAGTAACCTTAACTATATGGATAGATACTATAGCTTACTATATTTGGGAAGTGGAAGGAGGAGGGTCCTGGAGCCCCTGGAAAATTGTCCTAGCAAAGCATTATCTAGACCTAGAGAAGGAATCCATCTTATAGTGCTTTGAAAAAGTGTGTTCAAAGAACCAAATAGCTGCTTCTAGAATACGTTTAGAATCCAAGCCTTTCCAAAAAGCCATAGAAGATGCCAAGGTCCTTGTAGACTGAGCCTTGACCATGCCTGGAATATATCTGTTAGGGTGAGTATAACAAAGGTAACAGTCTTAGACAACCATTTGGAATACTCTGTTTTGACACCAGTCATCCTTTTAACTTTCACAAGAAATGGTCAATCGATCCAATGATCTGAAAGATTTAGTTCTGTCAAGATAGTACCAGAGTTGTTTGTAGACATCCCAGTTATACAGTTTCCTTTCTCCCTCATTTTAGTTCTGTCAAGATTGTACCTGAGTTGTTTGCAGACATCCCAGTTATACAGTTTCCTTTCTCCCTCATTTTAGTTCTGTCAAGATAGTACCTGTGTTGTTTGTGGACATCCCAGTTATACATTATCCTTTCTCCCTCATTTTAGTTCTGTCAAGATAGTACCTGAGTTGTTTGTGCACATCCCAGTTACGCAGTATCCTTTCTCCCTCATTTTAGTTCTGTCAAGAAAGTACCTGAGTTGTTTGTGGACATCCCAGTTATACAGTATCCTTTCTCCCATATTTTAGTTCTGTCAAGATAGTACTTGAGTTGTTTGTGGACATCCCAGTCATACAGTATCCTATCTCCCTCATTTTAGTTCTGTCAAGATAGTACCTGAGTTGTTTGCGGACATCTCAGTTATACAGTATCCTTTCTCCCTCATTTTAGTTCTGTCAAGATAGCACCTGAGTTGTTTGTGGACATCCCGGTTTTACAGTATCCTTTCTCCCTCATTTTAGTTCTGTCAAGCTAGTACCTGAGTTGTTTGTGGACATCCGAGTTATACAGTTTCCTTTCGCCCTCATTTTAGTTCTGTCAAGATAGTACATGAGTTGTTTGTGGACATCCCAGTTATACTGTATCCTTTCTCCCTCATTTTAGTTCTGTCAAGATAGTACCTGAGTTGTTTGTGGACATCCCAGTTATACAGTATCCTTTCTCCCACATTTTAGTTCTGTCAAAATAGTACCTGAGTTGTTTGCGGACATCCATGTTATACAGTATCCTTTCTCCCTCATTTTAGTTCTGTCAAGATAGTACATGAGTTGTTTGCGGACATCCCAGTTATACAGTATCCTTTCTCCCTCATTCTAGTTCTGTCAAGATAGTACATGAGTTGTTTGTGGACATCCCAGTTATACAGTATCCTTTCTCCCTCATTTTAGTTCTGTCAAGATAGTACCTGAGTTGTTTGTGGACATCCCAGTTATGCAGTATCCTTTCTCCCTCATTTTAGTTCTGTCAAGATAGTACCTGAGTTGTTTGTGGACATCTCAGTTATACAGTATCCTGTCTCCCATATTTTAGTTCTGTCAAGATAGTACCTGAGTTGTTTGCGGACATCCCGGTTATACAGTATCCTTTCTTCCTCATTTTAGCTCTGTCAAGATAGTACCTGAGTTGTTTGTGGACATCCCAGTCATACAGTATCCTTTCTCCCTCATTTTAGTTCTGTCAAGATAGTACCTGAGTTGTTTGCGGACATCCCAGTTATACGGTATCCTTTCTCCCTCATTTTAGTTCTGTCAAGATAGTACCTGAGTTGTTTGTGGACATCCCAGTTTTACAGTATCCTTTCTCCCTCATTTTAGTTCTGTCAAGATAGTACCTGAGTTGTTTGTGGACATCCCAGTTATACAGTGTCCTTTTGCCCTCATTTTAGTTCTGTCAAGATAGTACATGAGTTGTTTGTGGACATCCCAGTTATACAGTATCCTTTCTCCCTCATTTTAGCTCTGTCAAGATAGTACCTGAGTTGTTTGTGGACATCCCAGTTATACAGTATCCTTTCTCCCTCATTTTCGTTCTGTCAAAATAGTACCCGAGTTGCTTGTGGACATCCCAGTTATACAGTATCCTTTCACCCTCATTTTAGTTCTGTCAAGATAGTACCTGAGTTGTTTGCGGACATCCCCATTTTTACAGTATCCTTTCTCCCTCATTTTAGATCTGTCAAGATAGCACCTGAGCTGTTTGTGGACATCCCAGTTATACAGTATCCTTTCTCCCTCATTTTAGTTCTGTCAAGATAGTACCTGAGTTGTTTGCAGACATCCCAGTTATACAGTATCCTTTCTCCCTCATTTTAGTTCTGTCAAGATAGTACATGAGTTGTTTGCGGACATCCCCGTTATACAGTATCCTTTCTCCATCATTTTAGTTCTGTCAAGATAATACTGAGTTGTTTGTGGACATCCCAGTTATGCAGTATCCTTTGTCCCTCATTTTAGTTCTGTCAAGATAGTACCTGAGTTGTTTGCGGACATCCCAGTTATACAGTATCCTTTCTCCCATATTTTAGTTCTGTCAAGATAGTACCTGAGTTGTTTGTGGACATCCCAGTTATACAGTATCCTTTCTCCCTCATTTTAGTTCTGTCAAGAAAGTACCTGAATTGTTTGCGGACATCCCAGTTATACAGTATCCTTTCTCCCTCATTCTAGTTCTGTCAAGATAGTACATGAGTTGTTTGTGGACATCCCAGTTATACAGTATCCTTTCTACCTCATTTTTGTTCTGTCAAGATAGTACCTGAGTTGTTTGCGGACATCCCAGTTATACAGTATCCTTTCTCCCTCATTTTAGTTCTGTCAAGATAGTACCTGAGTTGTTTGCGGACATCCCAGTTTTACAGTATCCTTTCTCCCTCATTTTAGTTCTGTCAAGATAGTACCTGAGTTGTTTGTGGACATCCCAGTTATACAGTATCCCCACCTGAGTTGTTTGCGGACATCCCAGTTATACAGTATCCTTTCTCCCTCATTTTAGTTCTGTCAAGATAGTACCTGAGTTGTTTGCAGACATCCCAGTTATACAGTATCCTTTCTCCCTCATTTTAGTTCTGTCAAGGTAGTACCTGAGTTGTTTGTGGACATCCCAGTTATACAGTGTCCTTTCTCCCTCATTTTAGTTCTGTCAAGATAGCACCTGAGTTGTTTGCGGACATCCCAGTTATACAGTTTCCTTTCTCCCTCATTTTAGTTCTGTCAGGATAGTACCTGAGCTGTTTGCAGACATCCCAGTTATACATTTTCCTTTCTCCCTCATTTTAGTTCTGTCAAGATAGTACTTGAGTTGTTTGCAGACATCCCAGTTATACAGTATCCTTTCACCCTCATTTTAGTTCTGTCAAGATAGTACCTGAGTTGTTTGCAGACATCCCAGTTATACAGTATCCTTTCTCCCTAATTTTAGTTCTGTCAAGATAGTACCTGAGTTGTTTGCGGACATCCCAGTTATACAGTATCCTTTTTCCCTCATTTTAGTTCTGTCAAGGTAGTACCTGAGTTGTTTGTGGACATCCCAGTTATACAGTATCCTTTCCCCCTCATTTTAGTTCTGTCAAGTTAGTACCTGAGTTGTTTGCGGACATCCATGTTATACAGTATCCTTTCACCATCATTTTAGTTCTGTCAAGATAGTACCTGAGTTGTTTGCAGACATCCCAGTTATACAGTATCCTTTCTCCCTCATTTTAGTTCTGTCAAGATAGTACCTGAGCTGTTTGTGGACATCCCAGTTATACAGTATCCTTTCTCCCTCATTTTAGATCTGTCAAGATAGTACCTGAGTTGTTTGCGGACATCCCAGTTATACAGTATCCTTTCTCCCTCATTTTAGTTCTGTCAAGATAGTACCTGAGTTGTTTGCGGACATCCCAGTTATACAGTATCCTTTCTCCCTCATTTTAGTTCTGTCAAGATAGTACCTGAGTTGTTTGCGGACATCCCAGTTATAGAGTATCCTTTCTCTCTCATTTAGTTCTGTCAAGATAGTACCTGAGTTGTTTGTGGACATCCCAGTTATACAGTATCCTTTCTCCCTCATTTTAGTTCTGTCAAGATAGTACCTGAGTTGTTTGTGGACATCCCCGTTATACAGTATCCTTTCTCCCTCATTTTAGTTCTGTCAAGATAATACTGAGTTGTTTGTGGACATCCCAGTTATGCAGTATCCTTTGTCCCTCATTTTAGTTCTGTCAAGATAGTACCTGAGTTGTTTGTGGACATCCCAGTTATACAGTATCCTTTCTCCCATATTTTAGTTCTGTCAAGATAGTACCTGAGCTGTTTGTGGACATCCCAGTTATACAGTATCCTTTCTCCCTCATTTTAGTTCTGTCAAGATAGTACCTGAGTTGTTTGTGGACATCCCAGTTATACAATATCCTTTCTCCCTCATTCTAGTTCTGTCAAGATAGTACATGAGTTGTTTGTTGACATCCCAATTATACAGTATCCTTTCTACCTCATTTTTGTTCTGTCAAGATAGTACCTGAGTTGTTTGCGGACATCCCAGTTATACAGTATCCTTTCTCCCTCATTTTAGTTTTGTCAAGATAGTACCTGAGTTGTTTGCGGACATCCCAGTTTTACAGTATCCTTTCTCCCTCATTTTAGTTCTGTCAAGATAGTACCTGAGTTGTTTGTGGACATCCCAGTTATACAGTATCCCCACCTGAGTTGTTTGCGGACATCCCAGTTATACAGTATCCTTTCTCCCTCATTTTAGTTCTGTCAAGATAGTACCTGAGTTGTTTGCGGACATCCCAGTTATACAGTATCCTTTCTCCCTCATTTTAGTTCTGTCAAGGTAGGACCTGAGTTGTTTGTGGACATCCCAGTTATACAGTGTCCTTTCTCCCTCATTTGAGTTCTGTCAAGATAGTACCTGAGTTGTTTGCGGACATCCCAGTTATACAGTATCCTTTCCCCCTCATTTTAGTTCTGTCAGGATAGTACCTGAGCTGTTTGCAGACATCCCAGTTATACATTTTCCTTTCTCCCTCATTTTAGTTCTGTCAAGATAGTACCTGAGTTGTTTGCAGACATCCCAGTTATACAGTATCCTTTCACCCTCATTTTAGTTCTGTCAAGATAGTACCTGAGTTGTTTGCAGACATCCCAGTTATACAGTATCCTTTCTCCCTAATTTTAGTTCTGTCAAGATAGTACCTGAGTTGTTTGCGGACATCCCAGTTATACAGTATCCTTTTTCCTTCATTTTAGTTCTGTCAGGGTAGTACCTGAGTTGTTTGTGGACATCCCAGTTATACAGTATCCTTTCTCCCTCATTTCAGTTCTGTCAAGTTAGTACCTGAGTTGTTTGCGGACATCCCAGTTATACAGTATCCTTTCTCCCTCATTTTAGTTCTGTCAAGATAGTACCTGAGTTGTTTGCGGACATCCCAGTTATACAGTTTCCTTTCCCCCTCATTTTAGTTCTGTCAGGATAGTACCTGAGCTGTTTGCAGACATCCCAGTTATACATTTTCCTTTCTCCCTCATTTTAGTTCTGTCAAGATAGTACCTGAGTTGTTTGCAGACATCCCAGTTATACAGTATCCTTTCTCCCTCATTTTAGTTCTGTCAAGTTAGTACCTGAGTTGTTTGCGGATATCCCAGTTATACAGTATCCTTTCTCCCTCATTTTAGATCTGTCAAGATAGTACCTGAGTTGTTTGCGGACATCCCAGTTATACAGTATCCTTTCTTCCTCATTTTAGTTCCGGCAAGATAGTACCTGAGTTGTTTGTGGACATCCCAGTTATACAGTGTCCTTTCTCCCTCATTTTAGTTCTGTCAAGATAGTACCTGAGTTGTTTGCGGACACCCATGTTATACAGTATCCTTTCACCATCATTTTAGTTCTGTCAAGATAGTACCTGAGTTGTTTGCGTACATCCCAATTATACAGTATCCTTTCTCCCTCATTTTAGTTCTGGCAAGATAGTACCTGAGCTGTTTGTGGACATCCCAGTTATACAGTATCCTTTCTCCCTCATTTTAGATCTGTCAAGATAGTACCTGAGTTGTTTGCGGACATCCCAGTTATACAGTATCCTTTCTCCCTCATTTTAGTTCTGTCAAGATAGTACCTGAGTTGTTTGCGGACATCCCAGTTATACAGTATCCTTTCTCCCTCATTTTAGTTCTGTCAAGATAGTATCTGAGTTGTTTGCGGACATCCCAGTTATACAGTATCCTTTCTCTCTCATTTTAGTTCTGTCAAGATAGTACCTGAGTTGTTTGTGGACATCCCAGTTATACAGTATCCTTTCTCCCTCATTTTAGTTCTGTCAAGATAGTACCTGAGTTGTTTGCGGACATCCCAGTTATACAGTATCCTTTCTCTCTCATTTTAGTTCTGTCAAGATAATACTGAGTTGTTTGTGGACATCCCAGTTATGCAGTATCCTTTGTCCCTCATTTTAGTTCTGTCAAGATAGTACCTGAGTTGTTTGCGGACATCCCAGTTATACAGTATCCTTTCTCCCATATTTTAGTTCTGTCAAGATAGTACCTGAGTTGTTTGTGGACATGCCAGTTATACAGTATCCATTCTCCCTCATTTTAGTTCTGTCAAGATAGTACCTGAGTTGTTTGCGGACATCCCAGTTATACAGTATCCTTTCTCCCTCATTCTAGTTCTGTCAAGATAGTACATGAGTTGTTTGTGGACATCCCAGTTATACAGTATCCTTTCTACCTCATTTTTGTTCTGTCAAGATAGTACCTGAGTTGTTTGCGGACATCCCAGTTATGCAGTATCCTTTCTCCCTCATTTTAGTTCTGTCAAGATAGTACCTGAGTTGTTTGTGGACATCCCATTTATTCAGTATCCTTTCTCCCTCATTTTAGTTCCGACAAGATAGTACCTGAGTTGTTTGTGGACATCCCAGTTTTATAGTGTCCTTTCTCCCTAATTTTAGTTCTGTCAAGATAGTACCTGAGTTGTTTGCGGACATCCCAGTTATAGAGTATCCTTTCTCCCTCATTTTAGTTCTGTCAAGGTAGTACCTGAGTTGTTTGTGGACATCCCAGTTATAAAGTATCCTTTCCCCTCATTTTAGTTCTGTCAAGATAGTACCTGAGTTGTTTGCGGACATCCCAGTTATACAGTATCCTTTCTCCCTCATTTTAATTCTGTCAAGATAGTACCTGAGTTGTTTGCGAACATCCCAGTTATACAGTATCCTTTCTCCCTCATTTTAGTTCTGTCAAGATAGTACCTGAGTTGTTTGTGGACATCCCAGTTATGCAGTATCCTTTCTCCCTCATTTTAGTTCTGTCAAGATAGTACCTGAGTTGTTTGCAGACATCCTAGTTATACAGTATCCTTTCTCCCTCATTTTAGTTCTGTCAAGATAGTACCTGAGTTGTTTGCGGACATCCCAGTTATACAGTATCCTTTCTCCCTAATTTTAGTTCTGTCAAGATAGTACCTGAGTTGTTTGTGGACATCCCAGTTATACAGTATCCTTTCTCACTCATTTTAGTTCTGTCAAGATAGTACCCCAGTTGTTTGCAGACATCCCAGTTATACAGTATCATTTCTCCCTCATTTTAGTTCTGTCAAGATAGTACTGCAGTTGTTTGTGGACATCCCAGTTATACAGTATCCTTTCTCCCTCATTTTAGTTCTGTCAAGATAGTACCTGAGGAGTTTGCGGACATCCCAGTTATACAGTATCCTTTCTCCCTCATTTTAGTTCTGTCAAGATAGTACCTGAGTTGTTTGTGGACATCCTAGTTATACAGTGTCCTTTCTCCCTCATTTTAGTTCTGTCAAGATAGTACTTGAGTTGTTTGCGGACATCCCAGTTATACAGTATCCTTTCTCCCTCATTTTAGTTCTGTCAAGATAGTACCTGAGTTGTTTGCAGACATCCCAGTTATACAGTATCCTTTCTCCCTCATTTTAGTTCTGTCAAGATAGTACCTGAGTTGTTTGCGGACATCCCAGTTATACAGTATCCTTTCTCCCTCATTTTAATTCTGTCAAGATAGTACCTGAGTTGTTTGCGGACATCCCAGTTATACAGTATCCATTCTCCCTCATTTTAGTTAATTCAAGATAGCACCTGAGTTGTTTGTGGCCATCCCAGTTATGCAGTATCCTTTCTCCCCTCATTTTAGTTTTGTCAAGATAGTACCTGAGTTGTTTGCGGACATCCCAGTTATACAGTATCCTTTCTCCCTCATTTTAGTTCTGTCAAGATAGTACCACAGTTGTTTGCGGACATCCCAGTTATACAGTATCCTTTCTCCCTCATTTTAGTTCTGTCAAGATAGTACCACAGTTGTTTGTGGACATCCCAGTTATACAGTATCCTTTCTCCCTCAGTTTAGTTCTGTCAAGATAGTACCTGAGTTGTTTGTGGATATCCCCATTATACAGTATCCTTTCTCCCTCATTTTAGTTCTGTCAAGATAGTACCTGAGTTGTTTGCGGACATCCCAGTTATACAGTATCCTTTCTCCCTTATTTTAGTTCTGTCAAGATAGTTCCTGAGTTGTTTGTGGACATCCCAGTTATACAGTATCCTTTCTCCCTAATTTTAGTTCTGTTAAGATAGTACCTGAGTTGTTTGCGGACATCCCAGTTATACAGTATCCTTTCTCCCTCATTTTAGTTCTGTTAAGATAGTACCTGGGTTGTTTGTGGACATCTCAGTTATGCAGTATCCTTTCTCCCTCATTTTAGTTCTGTCAAGATAGTACCTGAGTTGTTTGTGAACATCCCAGTTATGCAGTATCCTTTCTCCCTCATTTTAGTTCTGTCAAGATAGTACCTGAGTTGTTTGCGGACATCCCAGTTATACAGTATCCTTTCTCCCTCATTTTAGTTCTGTCAAGATAGTACCTGAGTTGTTTGTGGACATCCCATTTATTCAGTGTCCTTTCTCCCTCATTTTAGTTCTGTCAAAATAGTACCTGAGTTGTTTGCAGACATCCCAGTTATATAGTATCCTTTCTCCCTCATTTTAGTTCTGTCAGGATAGTACCTGAGTTGTTTGCAGACATCCCAGTTATACAGTATCCTTTCTCCCTCATTTTAGTTCTGTCAAGATAGTACCTGAGTTGTTTGTGGACATCCCAGTTATACAGTATCCTTTCACCCTCATTTTAGTTCTGTCAAGATAGTACCTGAGTTGTTTGCAGACATCTCAGTTATACAGTATCCTTTCTCCCTAATTTTAGTTCTGTCAGGATAGTACCTGAGTTGTTTGCGGACATCCCAGTTATACAGTATCCTTTCTCCCTCATTTTAGTTCTGTCAAGATAGTACCTGAGTTGTTTGCGGACATCCCAGTTATACAGTATCCTTTCTCCCTCATTTTAGTTCTGTCAAGATAGTACCTGAGTTGTTTGCGGACATCCCAGTTATACAATATAATTTCTCCCTCATTTTAGTTTTGTCAAGATAGTACATGAGTTGTTTGTGGACATCGCAGTTATACAGTATCCTTTTTCCCTCATTTTAGTTCTGTCAAGATAGTTCCCCAGTTGTTTGCGGATATCCCAGTTATACAGTATCCTTTCTCCCTCATTTTAGTTCTGTCAAGATAGTACTGCAGTTGTTTGTGGACATCCCAGTTATGCAGTATCCTTTCTCCCTCATTTTAGTTCTGTCAAGATAGTACCTGAGTTGTTTGCACACATCCTAGTATACAGTATCCTTTCTCCCTAATTTTAGTTCTGTCAAGATAGTATCTGATTTGTTTGTGGACATCCCAGTTATACAGTATCCTTTCTCACTCATTTTACTTCTGTCAAGGTAGTACCTGAGTTGTTTGTGGACATCCCAGTTATACAGTATCCTTTTTCCCTCATTTTAGTTCTGTCAAGATAGTTCCCCAGTTGTTTGCGGATATCCCAGTTATACAGTATCCTTTCTCCCTCATTTTAGTTCTGTCAAGATAGTACTGCAGTTTTTTGTGGACATCCCAGTTATGCAGTATCCTTTCTCCCTCATTTTAGTTCTGTCAAGATAGTACCTGAGTTGTTTGCGGACATCCCAGTTATACAGTATCCTTTCTCCCTCATTTTAGTTCTGTCAAGATAGTACCTGAGTTGTTTGTGGACATCCTAGTTATACAGTGTCCTTTCTCCCTCATTTTAGTTCTGTCAAGATAGTACCTGAGTTGTTTGCGGACATCCCAGTTATACAGTATCCTTTTTCCCTCATTTTAGTTCTGTCATGATAGTACCTGAGTTGTTTGCAGACATCCCAGTTATACTGTATCCTTTCTCCCTCATTTTAGTTCTGTCAAGATAGTACCTGAGTTGTTTGCGGACATCCCAGTTATACAGTATCCTTTCTCCCTCATTTTAGTTCTGTCAGGATAGTACCTGAGTTGTTTGCGGACATCCCAGTTATACAGTATTTTTTCTCCCTCATTTTACTTTTGTCAAGATAGTACCTGAGTTGTTTGTGGCCATCCCAGTTATGCAGTATCCTTTCTCCCTCATTTTAGTTCTGTCAAGATAGTACCTGAGTTGTTTGTGGACATCCCAGTTATACAGTATCCTTTCTCCCTCATTTTAGTTCTGTCAAGATAGTACCTGAGTTGTTTGCGGACATCCCAGTTATACAGTATCCTTTCTCCCTCATTTTAGTTCTGTCAAGATAGTACCTGAGTTGTTTGCGGACATCCCAGTTATACAGTATCCTTTCTCCCTCATTTTAGTTCTGTCAAGATAGTACATGAGTTGTTTGTGGGCATCCCAGTTATGCAGTATCCTTTCTCCCTCATTTTAGTTCTGTCAAGATAGTACCTGAGCTGTTTACGGACATCCAAGTTATACAGTATCCTTTCTCCCTCATTTTAGTTCTGTCAAGATAGTACATGAGTTGTTTGTGGGCATCCCAGTTATGCAGTATCCTTTCTCCCTCATTTTAGTTCTGTCAAGATAGTACCTGAGTTGTTTGCGGACATCCCAGTTAAACAGTATCCTTTCTTCCTCATTTTAGTTCTGTCAAGATAGTACTGCAGTTGTTTGCGGACATCCCAGTTGTACAGTATCCTTTCTCCCTCATTTTAGTTCTGTCAAGATAGTACCGCAGTTATTTGTGGACATCCCAGTTATACAGTATCCTTTCTACCTCATTTTAGTTCTGTCAAGATAGCACCTGAGTTGTTTGCGGACATCCCAGTTATACAGTATCCTTTCACCCTCATTTTAGTTCTGTCAAGATAGTACCTGAGTTGTTTGCAGACTTTCCAGTTATACAGTATTCTTTCTCCCTAATTTTAGTTCTGTCAAGATAGTACCTGAGTTGTTTGCGGACATCCCAGTTATACAGTATCTTTCTCCCTCATTTTAGTTCTGTCAAGATAGTACCTGTGTTGTTTGCGGACATCCCAGTTATACAGTATCCCTTCTCCTTCATTTTAGTTCTGTCAAGATAGTACCTGAGTTGTTTGCGGACATCCCAGTTATACAGTATCCTTTCTCCCTCATTTTAGTTATGTCAAGATAGTACCTGAGTTGTTTGCGGACATCCCAGTTATACAGTATCCTTTCTCCCTCATTTTAGTTCTGTCAAGATAGTACCTGAGTTGTTTGCGGAGATCTGAGTTATACAGTATCCTTTCTCCCTCATTTTATTTCTGTCAAGATAGTACCTGAGTTGTTTGCGGACATCCCAGTTATACAGTATCCTTTCTCCCTCATTTTAGTTCTGTTAAGATATCATCTGAGTTGTTTGTGGACATCCCGGTTATACATCATCCTTTCTCCTTCATTTTTTGGTTCAGGAAAGGAAAGAGGGAGATGGATAGTTTGACTTAAACTTAGATAGCACTTTAGGCATAAAAGAGGGATTACATCACAAAGAAACAACCCTGTTCTTGTGGAAAATGAGGTAGGATTGACTTACCATAACAGCTTGCAACTCAAATATCCATATTGCAGAGGTTAGAGTAATCAATAAAGCTGTTTTCCTTATTAAGAACCTCAAGTCTGTCAGATTAGCTGATTCAGTTGGAGCAAATGTTACTTTCTCTAACACAAAATTAAAATCCAAGGAGGGGCCACCTGTCTACTTGGAAACCTCTAATGAAAACCCCTTCCAAGAACATTTTGACATGTGATTGCTTTGAAAGAGAAGGATACATGGGCAGACATGCTAAAATGGCCAATAAATGAACCTTGCTAGAGGAATAAGAAAGGACATAGGATAGTAACTCACACAAATATTGTAAAACCAGAAAACAACTAGCACTCAGTGGGTGCTGGTTACCTTGTTGGCACCAACTAGAAAACCTTTTCCATTTGCTAATATATGATTTTCCAGTAGCAGGATTTCTTTCCTCCATTATTACCTGCTGCATGTCTTCAAAAAAACTGGTGACTAAAAGGAATTAAGACCTTACCATTCAGGCAGTCAACTGAAGATGACTGATCTAGTTTCCATTCATGAGGGTCTGCCCTGGGCCTGCTCAGTTTGTCTGCCACATAATTTTGCACTGACAGAATATAGGATGCCAGTAGAGTGAGATTGTGTTGTGAAGCAATATCCCAAGCTAATGTCGGTAGTCTGCAAAGGGGGTATGACCTGGCTCCCCCTTGCTTGTTGATATATCACATCACTGTGGTATTGCCTGTAACCACTTGAAGAGCTCCAGGGGAACAAAGATGGTTCAGAGAATTGAGTGCCTTTATCAGGGCAAGCATTTCCTTGATATTTATGTGCTTGTATCTGTCCTTGGTGTTCCACACCACCTACACTTTTATCTCCCCTGAAACTGCTCTCCAAGTAATGTCTGGAGCATCTGTGGTGACTAACTGCTTCGGAACAGGGACAGAGAAGGGGAGACCTTGATTTAAGGATGCCTGTTGTTTCCACCAAGTAATTTCTCTTCTGAGGAACCCCAGTACTGAGATCTGAAAAGATAAAGGGTGTTGATGCTAGGAGTAAAGAGATTTCAGATACCACTATATCTTTCTCATGTGGAGTCTAATGGTATCATGAGAATCATAGATGCCATAAGATCCAAAATAAACTCCAAATAAAGATATATTTTTTTCTTGTAGAAGAAAAGCTCTTTGAACTGAGGTATCTAGTTGACATTCCAGGAACATAATCCTGTGTGAGGGAGTCAAGAAAGAACATTGAATGTTGTCTTAGAATCCCAGCTTATACAAGAGATCTCTCATCCAAGACAGATATTCTTGACATGTTGAAAAAGACTCTGCAAAAGATAAGCGAGTCATCTAAATACAGAAAAATGTTGATACTGTGTAACCTGCAATGAGCAATAACTGGAGCTTGACACTTTGTGAACACTCTTGATGCAGTGGATAGTCCAAAGGGTAAGGCACAGAACTGATGAAGTGATACAGAAACACAAAGTTTTAAGAAATGCCTGAAGTCTGGATGAATAGGAATTTGTTTTTAAGCATATTTTAATTCTAGTGCTACCAGGAAACTTGAGAGAGGAAGAGGCAACATGTTGTGAAGTGACATCATTTTGGATATGAGCACCATCTCAAACAGATTTAAGAAAGATCCAAAACTGGTCTCCAAACTTTTTCTTTCTTTGGGACTAGGAATATCCTTGAATAAAACCTCTTCCCTACCAGGGAAGGAGGAACTGATTCTATCACTCATTAGGACAGCATGTGATGAAGAACATGAGGAAACAAAACAATCTGATCTGAGGGATGAGGAATGACCCCTGGAAAGGAGGAATTTCCTCCCACTGCCATCTGTAACCTTGATGAATAATTTTCAGAACCCATTTGTCTGAAACAATCTGCTGCCAAACAGAATAATGTAGATTCAGACTTTCTGGAACAGAAAGGGGGTGATGGTGGGAGATGGTCACAAGGTCTCTTGAATAGTCATTCAGACCTGTTGGAGTGTCCTTGGTTTTGGGAGGTTTGAGACTTCTTTTTGGATCCTCCTTGCCTTTTCTTAAATGCCTATTTACCTGAATTCTGCTGAGACTGTTTATTCTGTTTTTGTTTTCTGAAATTGGATGATGAGAAAGAAAATCCCTTGGAAAAATTGGAAAAGGATGGCTAAAAAAATCTTAGAGATCCCTGGATCAGCTTGCACCTTTCATCACTTTTTTGATCACCTCTACAACAGAGGGGCCAAACACTACATCTCTGTCCAAAGTAGAGTTTAAAATCACATTTTTAACATAATCTGGAAAGGTCTGAGAATGCAGCCAATCAAATCTCCTTAAAACCGTACGAGTGACCATAACCCTGGAAGAGGCATCATGATAGTCATAAACACACTCTGCAAACAATGAGTAGTGACCTGTGCAATAAAAGAAACTAAGTTACTTACAGCAGATTTTCTTTCACAAGAAGAAATTGCAGATAAAATATTCCTCATACTTTTACAATATGTTAGAATAAATTTGAACATATAAGCCTGACAGTTTAAGATTCCGAAATTCAAAGTTGCAGAAGTATACACTTTTTCCCATACCTATCAATAATGTTTCCATCCCTATTAGAAAGAGTAGGACTGGAATTAAATAAGTGCATAGCAGAAGAGGAGTCAAATAAGTTCTATAGCTGAGCAGTCAGGTTTGGAAATAGTATATAAAAATTTAAAAACCTGAGAAACTTTACACATCTTATCTGCCTTTTTTGGGACAGCTGGCTGACTATCAGGAAAACTGCAGGCCGTAAGACATACATCTTCTAAAGCAGACAAGACAGGAGGAATGGGTGTAGTTTCTGGAAAATCTTTCTGTAACAACTCATAGTATGTTTTGAGGGACTGAGAAACCTCAGTGGTCTCCCACTGAAAACACTAGGATCATTGTAGCATTAGTCTCAAAGAAAGAGACCCCCCCAGGAGAATCAGAAAGTGAGGTCTTCTCTGAGTCTGAATCAGGAATCTGCAGACAAAACCCTGAATCCATCCCTGCATCTTCCTATTCAGATTCAGAATCTTGAATCTCTTCAGGAATGGGGGCACACCTCTTTCTTTTACAGGAAACTACACTACAAGAAGCATCAATAGCTTGAATCAAATCCTGAGCCAGTCCCAGTAAACTACTCTTATCCAATGAAATTTGAGGAGGAGCAGATACATGCTTTTCTGTTTCTTTTTGACAGGAAAAATAAGGCCAACCATGTTTTTAATGGCAGCCACTGCTTCCCCAGGGATGGACAAAGCATTCTGACATAACAGGGAAATCTTCCATGATCCCTCTCCCAGGACCAACAAGAATGGTTTATTTGCCCACTGAGGGGACCCCACTAGCCAGAGAGGATGTGGCTAACCTCTGGTCCATAGTAGCTGTAGGTGCTACACCAGATAGATCTGGGGTAAAAGATGAGTGGCCTGAGGTAGAACAAATGGGCACAGCAGAGTCACCCACCTGTGGCTGAGGCAAACTGCTAGCCTGCTGGGGTGGCAAATGCTGTTTACTTAACCTTCTTATTTTGTGGCTGGAAGAAGGGCAGACCATGGGAGTAACAATCTGTTTCATGTTCAAACCAAAATTGTGCCTCTATCCTGGGGAAAATCAAGCAATAATGCCAGTAAGACTACCAGTTCACACAAGATACTTTTTTTTTTATTTTTCACATAAAAACACAATAAAAAGCACTTTCAAATAGTATAGCAGCCCTACAACCTTAAAATAAATATAATTACTCCACAGAAAAAAAGCTTCTCAGTTAGATAACACTACTTTTAATCTGACAGAAACAATCAGTGCTCCATTTAAAAGTACTTAACAGTCTCAAGGCAATCAGTTAAAACACAGCACTCCTAGCTTTAAAATAACTTTCCTGAAAAGGAAAGTAATAAAACATCAGTAAAAAATAAGAACACAGAAGTTTTTCCCCCAAAGGAACCATATCTGCCCAGCTAAGGAAAGCACAAGCCAACTGTTGATCATGAAAAGCCTCAGAGGAGTTTACTCAGTCGTGGCAGTAAAGCTCTAATAAGCTTCGTTGCCAAACTTATCTTTTAGTCAGCTCGCCCCAAGCCGCTTGACAATTTGGGCATCTGGAAGGTGCCCTGAGGCCTTGGAAGCTGACTGGCTGTTATATCTTTGGCATAGTTAAAGTTACTGCAGCAGTGATCAATATGAAGAACATCAGTAGATCGACTCTCTTTTTACAGATATTGGAGGGGCTATCAGAGTTCACCAGGCAGGTCTACACTTAGAGTATGTGTCTATGGTCCTAGAGAAGACATATGACTGTGTTTTGCACAATCTCATGTGTGACGTGCTAGAACAGTATGTGGTCCATGAATTGCTGTTGCATGACATTACTCCCTGTATATGCACAGCAGTAGAAGCTGCATCTGTTTTCTTGACATGTTGAATATACAGGACACAGGCATACAGCTCTGCCAAACGTGCATCTTGGCACCTTTTCTGTCCATGATTTCCATGCAAGTGATATCAAGGAACAGCCAAGCTTTTCAGATTATGCACGTTGGTAATGCGAGAGTTGCACCTTTGTTGCTTGCAGACAATGTTGTTTTGTTGATCTCAAGTGACTGTCTTCATCAAGTATGTTCTCTGGCGACAGTCAGAGAATTGATGAACATGTCATTTTGTTCAATAGGCCTACTACATGTATCTCTCTTCAAATGTGTTTTAATTTTGAAATATAAAAGGACTTTTACAAGCTGGCATGAGTTACTGTGGTTAGGCAGAATCCATAAAAATGTAACTGAATATACTGTACAAAACAGTTTGGATGATAGCAGCAAGGATTATTAATCAAGGGAAAGGATACAGCTCTAAGCTGCCAAAGAAGGAAAAAAAGTATGCTATACTGGCTTGGTAACAGACAAAGGCGTGGTATAACAAAAATCATGAACTATAGGGAAATTAAGTAAAAAACTGGAGACAAGTTCCTGTGCTTACAATGCATTTATGAATTTATTATTAAACCCCCCCGGCAACAGCATCTGATAAAACAGGACCTTTGGATTGTGTCCTTGTGCAGAAATTCTCATAGTTACCTCTTGTTTACTATTGCCTTTATTATTAAGTGCCGGAAAGGAGCAAAATACAAGCTGGCATGAGGTAACTGATTATTGCTGAGGAGTTTTGTAACAGGAAAGTGACCTGTAGCATAGCTTCACATAAATAAAGCTCATGGAGTGTATTTTACTGCACAACTGGGAATATTTTGTGTTGTGTACTGGGAGGTCTTACCATAGTATCTATAGTACACAATATGTCAGATAAAAGCTGGAATATTGGGTATCAGAAGCAGCTATGTCAATACAGTTGTATATATATGCCATTCTGTAATGTTTGCTGTTTTTTTGGATGTCTTTTATAACTATGGAGCTTCCTTCTCTTCCACTTATCTCCCTACTTCAGGTTAACTTCTGACTTTACATTTAAAACTGACTGCATTTAAATCCGGTGTACTGTACTACCTCTGTAAGGGTTACAGCTGATTTAAAACTTACTACATTTAAATGTGGTGTACCTCTGTAAGAGTCAGAGGTGGTTTAAAACTTACTGCATTTAAATCTGGTGTACCACTGTAAGGGTCAGAGTTGGTTTAAAACTTATTGCATTTAAATCTGATGTACCTCTGTAAGGGTCAGAGCTGGTTTAAAACTTTCTGCATTTAAAGCCAGTGTACCAGTCTAAGAGTCAGAGCTCAATTAAGTGTGGGTTACACCTTTCATCTTACAGCCTGCCCCATGTGAAAGACTGCTATGTGATTACATGCGGTATGGCTGCTGTAGACTTTGCTGTATTTCTTAAATGTAATATGGGTTATTCCCTCATCCATTATAAGATACCTAGAGAGCTACTAGGTGAAGCACAGTGCCCCCCCCCCAACAAAGGAAGGCAGACCCTGAAATGGAGTATCAGTCTATCCTTCGCCAATAGTCCACTGATGTCTTTTGGATGGTCTTGAACCCTTGTTTCTGACATTCTAACCAGAAGTTGGTCTACTGCACCACTATTCTAATATTTTATGTATATAGGAGAGGAAGGCTAATAAATAGTTTTGAATGATATTCAACAACCAAAGATTTCTCATTTCAAATTATCTCTGCCTTTTGAACTTAGTTTGATGTTTAGTTTTCTCAGAGAAGCCATCACATTATGTGAAAAGGAAACCCCATTTTTTTATACTGTCAGTCTTATCTGTATTGAGCTACTTGACTAACCAGTCAAGGACAGCTTAACCATGGATAGCAATTATGCATTTGTTTTAAATAACCATAATCTATCTCTATGGACCTGAAATATTTTATTGTTGTGAATCAAAGTTGTCATGCCATTGCAAATAAAATCCCATTCTTTGGGGCAGTATTGTTAGGAAAAACATTCTAAACACTTGAGTATGAGATCTAATTTGACAGCTCTGGCACTGGTAGGTATGTTGCCTTTATTGCACAGAAAAAAAAGTGGTCCCCCTTCTTTGTCTTCTACCTTGCATTTGTCTTGGTCGCTTTTCTTTAGGGGTTACTGTAGTCCATGCCATTCTGTCAATGAAACCAAGCACTGTAATCTATTTCTTTTATCAATGTAAAATAATTTCTTTTATTTGTTGCTGCTTTCTATTACCAGGGATACATTACATAGGGTTAGTGCAGTGCCACCCATTGGTGCAGAGGCAGGGTGTCAAAACTACAACACCACTGATGCTACTTTGGCAAGTAAGTTGGGTCAGACTGTCAGGACAGAGGACTGAGCAGCTAATATCCTGATCTCATTTTTTGGGGGAAGAGAAGTGTGAAAACCTTTGCAGGAGCATCTTTTAATGGAGATGAGTGGGTATCCCTGGGTGCACACACTAGTGTATTAGTGCAGTAAGGTAGATATGGGGCAGATGTAGATGGTAGGCTGGTGTATATAGCTCAGTCTAGTGATGCAGGGCACTGTTTCACCCTTGAAAGTCTGCTACTAGCCTGTGGTGTCTTGTTTTTCAGGCCTGCATTACTCAACAAATGTGTTTAGTGCTGTCTTAAAGGGTAGGATAGAAGACCTGCATTTCTTATGACTTGCTTTACAGGCAATGGGCTTCTTGGTCACGTGGTGGTCATTATGTCTTTCTGATGTTGTGTAGTAAAGTTAATGTTGTAAGCATCTGATCAAATTCATTGTCACTTTCTTGCATGAGTCACATGCAATATACTGCAGAACATCAAAGTCTTCAGGGAAGGTGGCCTGGCCAACATCCTTGTATATTTAGCAGTACTGCCCAGGTTTATTGTTTTATTAACTGACCTGTAACTGTATTATGGCACACTTCTTCATATGAGGATTGAACCTCCATGAAAAATATTACTTACATATGACACATCCAAACAAGTTTATTTGCTACATTTGAAATTATGTTAGAACACTGGACGCAAAGGGTAATGTTTGCCTCTGCTAATGTGAGCTCTACTGCATTGATCATATCTGATTTCCTGACTGCCTTCAAAAGGAGTTTAGATACATCTTTAAGGACAATGGGCTTGCATTTGTTTGACTCTGTGGCTTTTGGTTACTCTGTTTCCTGTTCATATGGTTATCACTACTTCTTCCTCTTCTAGCATTCTGTATTGAAAGTTAGTATAATTAGTAGATGCCTAGAAATATTCAATGCACTTTGTTGTCTTATTCCAGTAAATGGGTGACTTGAATGACGTTTCAGCTTTTTTTTTTTTTTTTTTGGGTGGGGGGTGTTGGAGCAAAGTCTGTTTGTATTCAATATTATTCCCAACTTTATTTACTGATTTCATAACTGCACATTAATGTTTGTCTCTAGTGGCAGCTAATCGGAATGATTTAAGACTGCCCTTTTCTACATTCCTGTTTGTGAACTGCAACGAATACTGTAATTACTTTCTGACTAGTTATGAATATGTGTTGCATGTTAATATCTGCAATCATAACTTGAAATGGAAGATCATGGGGTAGTGCATGTTATTAAATTAATTCTTCCAGAACTGTAGTCTGGTCACCTGGCACCTTATTCAGTTCCCAAACTGGCACCCCTATAAAGTATTCTCAAAATTGAGGACCAAAGGCTACAACTGTAAAAAAAAACAGATTGTTGCAGAACACATAATGTCACATACTGAACATTTAAGTGCTTCAGCTGTGATTGCAAATGTGGTATCAGCATTCATTTCTGAAGTCATGATACCCTTGCAATTTCATGCATAAATGCCAGTAATGCACTCCTACACCACTGTCACCTGCAAAGCACATTTCCTCTTACATCTTTCTCCCAGGACATTCATGCCCCCATCCCATTCTAGTTATGCCTCTGCATTCCTCCAAAATTCTGGATGAACTGAACACTGCTACCTGGTGTCCAAGCAGTATAGCTGCAGAGATACTTACAAGAAGACTATTGAGTATACAGATAAACACAATATATTTTAGTATATTTTCAGAAGCAAAAGTAGATCTGTGTAAACTGGTTAGCTGGATGACTGAAAATGGCATTCAAATTACCTTTGTGAAGCATGATCACATAAAATACTGTTATTTGTTTTGCAAATATCATACAATTAAGAAATATTACTAGAAATGGATTGAAACAAACATGCCACAGTTCTTTAAGAAGTACTGGTGAACTGCACGCTGAAGAACCATTTACATCGCTAAAGAATAAGACATGAGCCACCTTATTACCTTAGGACAAAAAGGGTAATGCAAATATAATTATCCCCTCCTCCTTTTTTGTATAGCCATTCAACAGTCACAAGCTGATTCCTAGTCCATTACACTATAGTAACATCTTACATTGCTGTGAGCTGTGCAATATGCTTACATAACAATTCTGTACTTATAATAAAGTTTATATTGTACATTTAAGCATTAATAATGAGTGCATTCTTACAATTTTTGTTTAAAGGTTTATTTACTGTCACACCTTAGACTTGGCAAACCTCAGGTAAATGCTCCTTCCATAAAAATAAAATTAAAAACTATGATTCTCCTCAAGCAGTTAGAGTAACATCAACTTTTCTTTTTCTCTCTACCCATCCTACACTATTGATTGTATCTGGTATAAAATCATCTGAGAGAGGGGCAACTATCTTTCATTATATTGGCTAATTGCCCCACCTCTCAGCTCTGTTGGTCTCCAGTGTGTATAGTTGCGTGGTTCCATTTTTAAAATCACTTTTCTACTCCCTGAGCCAAGTAAATCCAACTCCTTCCAGCTGCCTCACTCTACAGTAGGTAAACTTTATTTTTGTATAATTTCTTAACAGAACCTGTTTATTACTGCATTCTGGACGAAATCTATTACTTGTTATACAGTTTGCCCGCCAAATATATTTATGTCAGCAATGGCTAAAAGCAGATAGTGGGAAGCTATCAGTCCTCTGCTGGTGTGACCCAGCTCTGCTCAGCCTCACTTCACTCAAAATCACTCCCCTACCCTGCTCCCAAATCTGATCCATCCCCCTGCACTACATTTATACTTAAACAGCAACTCCACATTGATTGTACCTGTCACTTATTCATAACCCTGCTAACTAAACCTCCTTCAACATCACTTTTCCCAACTCCACCTAGTAATTACTTACCTTTTCCCGCCTCTGCTTTTTCTCTTAGCCCCTCCCCTTCCGCCTATAGTTTTTAACTACACACTTGCCACATCTCTAACACACTTGTGACCTCACTCACATCGATTTCATCTCAACCCATAATTCAGATGAAATGATTGTCTCAGCCCTTACAATATTCCTCATCCCTGCTCTGCTCACAAACCACCACATCACCCACTATACTTTATCACTAGAAACTAAATCTACAATTACTGATATCTTCTTTCTTACCCAGTCTTACTTTGATATCAATGTGCAACTTTATCAGACTAGTTTCCTTCACCTCTTATCAGCCTACTGTCTTCTCCCACATTCCCAACATCTCAAGCTGCCCTACTGTTATGAAACTACTGAATTACACAAATCATTCATAGGTTCATAGGTGTGTACTAGGCTAACGGCCCTGGAGCCTATATAAGCCTATCCCAAGAAGATTCCCTGGCATCGTGCCGCCCAAAGTTAGTTCCCAGTGCCCCTGTTAAGCAAGGCCACTGAAGTGATCCCTGTGGTGAACTTTCTATTGCCCAACCACTCGTCAAGATTTCTCTTAAAGATGGTCAGTGAAGTGTTCTGCTTGATGTGAATGGGAAGTTTGTTCCAGAGTATGGGAAGTCTCTGGGTTAGGAACCTGTCCCTCCAGCATGTTCCGTTTATTGTGATAATGAGGTTAAGGTCCCTGGAGTGTGTGGCATGGAGAGATTGGGATTTCTTTAGGTGTAGCATATCTAGCAGCTCTGGGTCAGGCATGGCTTTACAGGTCAAGCAGAGATCGCTTCTAAGTAGGTGATAAGAGACAGAGTATGGCTGGAGTTTTTTGAGTCTGTCTGTATAGGACATGTGTCTAAGGCCTAAGATCCTCTTAGTAAGGTATTTTTGTGGCCTTTCCAGTTGTTGGAGGTGTGTAGTGAGGTACATACCAAATGAGGCATTGTATTCCATAATAGGTCTAATGAAGGACGAGTAGAGAGGGGATTATGACCTCTTTCTTCCTGGATGAGAAACCGTTTGTAATGAGATGTGCCACATAAAAGGACTTTTTGACTACAGTGGCAATGTGGTTATCAAAGGAGAGGTTGCTATCAGCCTGTGTCCTCAGGTCTCTTATCACACCTTCGGTGTTTAGTGGACTTCCACCTATGTGGTAATTCATGGGCACTGAATTTTTTCCCAAAGAGAATGACAATGCAATTTTTGGCATTGAGCTTAAGGCCATGGTTCTGGCACCAGTCATTGGTGTCAGTGAGGCCTTTTTGTAGAATGTCTACATCAGTTGGAGAATCAATAATGGCTCCCACTTTACAGTCATCTGTGAACTTGGTCAGACAGAGTCCCTTTGTGTTGGCTTGAACTTCAGAGAAGTAAATGCCAAACAGGAGAGGGCCTAGGACTGATCCCTGTGGGACACCACTTGTAACTGGTTGGTAGTCAGATTTGGAGTCCGCTACTTTCACAGTGTGGGTTCTATCAGTGAGCCATTTGGCAACCCATCTTATTACATTGGGGTTTATGCCTAGTTTAGTGAGTCTGTCTATGATTCCTGAGTGAGGGATGGTGTTGAAGGTCTTGGCAAGATCTAGGTAGGCTGTGTGAATTAACCTGCCCTCATCCACAGCTCTGGTGATAGACTCAAAGAAGTCTATCAGGTTGAGCAGGCATGATCTACCTTTCACAAACCCAATCTGCATGGGGTCCAGAGTTTGGAGATTCCCTATGTCCTTATTTATAAGGTCCATGATAAAGTGCTCCATATCCTTACATATCAGACTCGTCAGGCTAATGGGGCGGTAGTTCCCAGGGTCTGTAGTCACTCCCCCTTTGTGGAGTGGGATGACCATACCAGTGCACCATTCTGTAGGAACAAAGCCTGAAATGAGGCTGTGATTGAACAGGTTCCTCAGGTCTGGTGCCAGTTCACTTTGTAATTCATGTAGAACACAGCCAAGTACATTATCAAGTCCCATGGAAACTGTATTCTTGGCTTTGGACAGTGCGGTTTGTACCTGTGTAGGCATGGTAATAGGGATTTGGCATTTCTCAGGTATTGTGATAGGCCCTTTAGGGGGTGAAAAGGGGGTAAAGTTTGCACTGAACTTGTCAGCCAGTATGTTGGTGATATCAGTTGGTTCTGTATATGTATTGCCATTGTGCTGTAACTCAGAGCAGATCTGAGTATTGCCATGTAGCTTGTTGACCTAATTATAGAATGCCTTGTGGTTGTCTTTAGAACCTGCAGAAATTTTGTTTTCGTTGCTAGCTTTAGAGGATTTGATGATGGATCTCATATTTTTGCTGAGGCTAACAAAGTCATAATCCCTTTAACTTTCAATTCCCTTCTCTGAAGTAGGGACACCCACCCAAACCCAGGACACCCCACCTCACACAAACACTCAACCAACATAAATATACTAATATTAATTCATCTAAATGTTGATAGAGCATATGTCATAAAATTCCTTTCCTGCACACCTGGATTGAATCAAACAATCTTGAAGTTCTGGCCATAGCTTTTGACATAGTTAAAACCTGCTACGGCTTCTGAAAATATTTTACCAACTGGTTTCAACTTACTACACCTTGACCACACAAACAAAAAAGAGGGTGGCATTGCACATCTCTACCAAAATAACCTCCATTTTTTTATCTACCATAAATCACTTCTGTCTTTCACAAATGCAGAAATCCTGATCTCACTCCTAAAAATTAACAGTGCTAAGTCTATTTGCATAGAAGCTTTCTATATCCCACCCACTAGTGGTTCACACTGCACCATATTGAAAGAATTTCTTTCCTAGCTATCCTCCAATATACCAATTGAAACTACCATCCTAAGTGATGTAAACATCATTTGGTCTTTCACAACACTCGCAGATCAACCTCCCTATGTAAATCTTTCAACTTTGCTCAACAAATCAACTCCACTACTAGCCACAATAAATCTAGAGGCTCATCATCCATACTAGACTTCATCCTAACTAATAACTGCAATGCCATCAGTCATGCAGATGATCTACCAGATGCTTTAAGTGACCACCATCCAGTATCTGCTCTCTGCTACTTACCCAAGCACACCAAGTCAGCAATCTACAAGCCTATCAACAATATTTCTAATGTCAATAAGGATTGATTTACTGCATCCCTCCGGGTTACAAATGTAGCACACTAAAGTTCCCATCACTACATAAAGCTGTCCACTACTTTAATAATACCTTTTTAAAAATCCCAAATTCTCAAGCCCTAGTCTGGGATAAAAGAGTCAAATCTATCACAGCCCCCGGCTCAATCTACCAAACAAGTTAAGCGAGTACAAGATAAATAACAAACACCTAGCAAAAGGATAAGACCACAACCACAAACAACTATCGGCTTTACCATCACCTTTGTAATAAAGCAAAAATGCACTGAAATTCAAACAAAACACGTATGTTCTCTCCAAACAGAGTTGCCACACCAAATCCCCCAAACTGTTCTGTTCTACCACTTTTTAAAGTTTAAACCCAGATAAACTCTTACAACCTAACCCTCTAGCTAATGAATCTAACTTTCAATTTACTTATTTTTATTTTATTTTACATTTGCTTACTGGGATGGTCCAACTGGACACAGGTCCATTTTCAGCGGAGGCCCGTGGAGAAAAGCTCCACAGTAAGTAAAAGTTTAAACAATATGAAAAAATACAGTATACAGCAGTATGCAAAACAAGACATATATATACAGAAAGGATAATTAACATAGTGAATGATACATTCTGTTTACAATATCAGATAGCAGTATTAGTATCCTAGACTGCAGTATATATTACAGTAGGTGCAATTTGTAAGTGAGGTCTATAGAGTGGCAGAAAAGGAGGACTTATGTAATTTATGGGCACAACCAGTTATTCAGTAAGTGTGATCTAATTGAGCTTTTAAAGCGAGTAGTACTGGAGGCAGAGATCAGAGCAGAAGGAAGATTGTTCCAGGTTTTAGCTATGGTGTGGGAGAATAGTGCTTTTCCTGCAGAATTGTTAGCCCTTGAGATACAGAGGAGGGATTTGTTGAAAGAACAGAGAGGATGATTTGTATTATAGAGGGTAAGAAGCTGGCCTAGTGCAGAACTTTTTTCAGGATGTCTTATCACATTGTAGGCAATGACTAGCTGGTGATAGTTTAGAAGCTGGGGAAGTTCTAGCCATTGCAGTTCCTTTAGTGCCTGGCAGTGGTGGGTTCTAAAGGTGGAGTTGTTGGCAAACTTGGTGATTTTATTATAAAATGACTCAAGTTTGGCAAGGTCAAGTTTTCTAAGCTGGGTAAGAATTGATGCAGCATACATTAGAGTGGACAAAAGGTGAGTTTGGGCTAGGGTAATATGTGCTTGTTTAGAGAGGGATTTTCTGTGTCTATATAAAGTTCCCATTTTTATGGACCTTTTTGATAGTTTGTGAAATATGGACATAGAAGAGTAGATTTTTGTCAATTTCAATGCCTAGGAGATAGTGAAGGATATAGGGGTAGATATGGTTTTGTTGGGGGTGAAAATTAGCAATTTGGTTTTGTTAGGGATTAGGATAAGTTGGATCTGAGTGATCCATCTTGCCACGGAGCTAAAGGATTCCTGGGTGAGTTGTTGTAGAGTAACTAGTGACGGAGCAGAGCAGATAAGAGTTGAATCGTTAGTGTATTGTATGAGTGAAGCATGCTGTGTGGTGGTATGGAGATTACTAGTAAATGTGGAGAAAAGAAGTGGGCCTAATATTGAGCCTTGTGGTATGCCTATGGTAGTTGGGAGTAAGGGGGATAGTGCACCTTGCCACTGGACAGATTGCTGCCTTTCTGACAGACACCTTTTAAACCAGGCTATCGAGGCAGGGGTGAAGGATAGGGTGGCTAGAGAGTCTAGTAGTAAGCAGTGTGAGACCATGTCAAATGTCTTAGAGAGGTGTAAAATATTGCAGATACAAAGTTATTATTATTTCTGTGCTGACTGACCAGATTGGTGAAAGAGAGCAGAGCGGTAGTTGTACTGTGGTGTTGCTGGAAGCCGTGCTGAGTGGGGGAGAGGAGATTATGTGAGTTTAGGAAATATATTTCATGAGAATGCATACATTTCTCGAGTATTTTAGATAAGGGGGATAGAATGGCAATGGGGCGATAGTTTGAGTATTCGTAAGAGTTTCCGCCTTTGTGAAGTAATATAAGATACCTTCCAGAGTTGTGGGACATATGCTTGGTTGATAAGTATAGAAATGAGGTAGGATAAGGATTCAGCAGCTATTTTTAGGAAGTTGGCTGGTAGATTGTCAGTGGCAAGGGTGGTAGGTTTCAGTTTTAGGAGGAGTTTTTTTTAATTGTGGAGGTAGGAATGGGTGAGAGAGTAAAGGATGGGATGTTGTCAGGGCATGTGTTAGGGTTATATGTAAGGTTGTTCTTGGATAGATGGGAGGATAGTGTTAAGGTAGATTCTGTGAACTGATGATTGAAACGGGAGGCAATGTCCTTATTATCATTGGTACAGTTGGGAGTGGGAGTGGTAGTTTTACCTGGTTTTAGAAGAGTGTTGATGGCATGCCAAAACTTTTCAGGATCTTTTGTGTGTCTGTTTTGGATATCAAGGGAGTAATTTTGTTTGCAGAGTTTGGTTTGTCTCAGCCTGATTTCTAAGTTGTAGGTAGTTTTGTTTGGCTGGGCTAGTATTGTCCTTCTTCCAGGTTTTCCAAGCCTTGTCTCTAGATTTTAGTAGGGCTCTAGTTTCCCTAGTTAGCCATGGTGCATAGTTTGCCTTAGCTCTAATTTTTCTAATGGTGCGACTCTATTAAGGACCCTGAGCAGTATCCTACCCTCACCAAGAATGATGCCACAATACAGAGACAAAATGATCAGCTTTAATAATTGTCTTAATTACTGGTGTCATTCTAAGGGGATCCAATGTCTGTCTGCCTGGGATGACATGCTTGACAAGCCACGCTGCTTCGCAAGGGACGGCTTGCACCTGTCACCCCTGGGCTTCCGGATATTGGCAAAGGCTCTTGCCACCCCCATAGTGCCTTTTTAGGCAAGGCTCAAATGATAAACCTACCACCCTAGAAAACAAAAATGGAGAAAAACTAAGGGTAATACTGCTCAATGCCAGAAGTCTAAACCTCAAGATGCACGCCTCAAGCCCTCCTCAGTATGGAGAACATCGATGTCTGTGCTGTGACTGAAACCTGGTTCAAGGCTCCTGGGAGCACCCCAGCACTATCAGGTTATACCTCATATCATGCGTTCCGGCCCCAAAATCCGGACCGAACCACAAAAGGAGGGGGAGTATCCATATTCATAAAGGATACCCACACCTCCAGGTTAGTGGCAACGCATGAAGCATCGGAGACCATCCAAGTGCAATTAACCATAGGTAAAACTGCCCTACAGTTTGTAACATGCTACAGACCTCCTTCTCAAACTCAGGAAACCCACACAGCCTTCCTGAAGACACTGGAGAGTATGAATGTCTCTCCAAACACCATCATATTGGGTGACTTCAACTACCCAAACATAGACTGGGAACATTACTCAAGCCCCAACACCCTAGCCCAAAGGTTCCTTGAGTTCATAAACTCAAATGCTATGGAACAACTAGTCACCATTCCCACAAGAGGAGAAAATATACTAGACCTGATCATCACAAACATGGGGACAAAATGCTCCACACTGGAAGTATATCCCTCATTGGTGAGATCAGACCATAAATTAATCTCACTGGAGATCCACATCCCGCCCCACCCCAGCAAAAAGACCACAGTGAAGAACTTCTCAAAAGCAAACTTCACACTTCTTAAGACTGGAGTGGTATCCTTCAAGGCCCCGAGCCAGTGGAAACCACAACCCACGCTGCTGAAACCCTTACAAATGCCTTCTACGAGCACCTCCAGGAATGTATGGATCAAGCAATCCCTAATAAAATCAAGACCCTTTCCACCAAAGGCAGGCGCCCGGTCTGGTGGACTCCAGCCATAAACAAACTCTACAACAAGAGGAGAAAGCTACTACATGACAGAGCAAAATCCCTAAATGGGAAGGCATCTCTGATCAATACTAGCAAAAACTACGATCACTCATAAAATCATCCAAGGCCAACTTTGAGAGAAAAATCGCTAATGACACAAAAGACAATCATAAAGCCTTCTTTAGCTATGTTAGAAACCTGGGTGGAAACTCCCAGATATGCTCAGAATTAGTCCAAAATGATAAAAAATCACTGAACCCACAGACATTGCCAACATACTGGCAGACAGGTTCAGTGCAAATTTCTCCTCCCTCCCCAAAAGGAGAAATATCTATCCCACCAGAGTCTAGCCTCCCAAACATCTCAGATGCCCAGGTGAGAGCTGCTCTCTCTAAAGCTAAAAACACAGCATCAATGGGACCGGACGGTGTCCCCGGCTGTGTGCTACGAACTCAATGAGGAACTAAACCCACACATAAGGCTGCTGTTTAATCTTAGCCTTACTACAGGATACATACCCAAAGAATGGCGTACGGCAACTGGGGTCCCACTCCACAAAGGCGGTGCTTCTATGGACCCTGGAAATTACTGCCCCATAAGCTTGACGAGCCTTGTCTGCAAAGCTATGGAGAGGATCATAATGGAACTCATAAATAAAGACATTGGGGACCTACAGACACTGGATCCTACCCAATTTGGCTTTGTCAAGGGCAGATTCTGCCTCTTGAACTTGGTCGACTTTTCGAAACAGTCACTAAGGCCATTGATGAGGGTAAGGCAGTTCACACAGCCTACCTTGACCTAGCAAAAGCGTTCGACACAATACCCCACTCGGGCATCACAGAAAAGCTCACCAGCTTAGATGTAAACCCATATGTCACAAGATGGGTTGCAAACTGGCTCAAGGACAGAACACACAGGGTTAGAGTTGCTGGTGCCATGTCAGACTCTAAGCCGGTCACAAGCGGTGTCCCACAGGGCTCAGTCCTGGGCCCCCTCTTGTTCAGCATTTATTTTTCTGAAGTGCAGGCAAACATAGAGGGATTGTGGCTGACAAAATTTGCAGATGACTGCAAACTGGGCACCATAATTGACACTCCATCAGACACAGACATCCTCCAGAAAGGTCTCATAGAAATGGATAACTGGTGCCAGAGCCATGACCTTAAGCTAAATGCCAAAAAATGTATAGTCATACCCTTTGGGAAAAACAAGGTAACCCCTAATTACCACATAAGTGGTAATCCATTAAACACGGAAGAAGTTATCAGGGACCTGGGGACCCAAGTTGACAGTAACCTCTCTTTTAACACATTGCCAAAGTGGTTAGGAAGACCTTCTACATTGCCCACCTGATCATGAAGGGATTCACATCCAGATCAGGAGAGGTCATTGTACCCCTGTACTCTTCACTTATCAGACCAATGATTGAGTACAACGCCCCATTCGGAATGTACCTTACCCGACACCTGCAGCAGTTGGAAAGACCCCAAAAGTTCCTCACCAAAAGGATAAAGGGGCTCAAACATATGTCATACGATGCCCGACTGAAGAAACTCCAGCTCTATTCAGTCGCATACCGTCTGCTCAGAGGTGATCTGTGCCTGACATACAAGGCCATGTCCAACCCGAATTAATGGACATGCTCCACCTCAAAAAATCCAAATCCACCAGAGCCAAGAGAGCAAGAGACTTAAACCTCAACACGGATATAAATAGGACGTGCTGGAGGGACAGATTCATCACCCAGAGACTCCCTACACTATGGAACAGAATCCCAGTCCATGTGAGGCAGAGCCCCTCACTGACTCTGTTCAAGAGAAATCTTGACGAGTGGATGGGAGATCGTAGGTTTACCCCGGGAATCATCTCTGTATCACTGCTGGACAGAGGCACAGCAAACTAATGGGTATAGTATTCTCATCCTAAGGGGTGGTGAAAGCCACACACACTCTGGCTAGGCTTATAAATGCCCTAGGGCAGATAGCCTAGTATGAACCTATGAACCTATGAACCTATTGGTGAGAATACTGTTAAAGTAGTTAACGGCCTGGTCTAAGCTTAGGGTTAGCAGTGGTTTCCAGTTACTATATTTTAGAATACTGTTAAGTTCTTGTATATTTAGTTTACGGTCATCTCTGACTTGTCTAAAAATAATGGGTTTGGCTATGTTGGTACATTTCCATAGCAGGAAAGTTGGGAGATGGTCACTAAGGCCATCTGGAAGGCAACCTGTCTGGTAGTTTTGTTTGGGGCAGTTGACTAGTGTCCAATCTAGAATAGATTGTTTATGAGTTTTTTTGTGTACTCTAGTGGGTTCTTGGATAAGTTGGGTAAAACTGAAAAGATTAATAAGATTAATGGGGTTGTTAGAGGTACAGGCTAGCCAGTCAGTGGTTAGGTCACCTAGTAAGATGGTTTCTTGAGGGAGATTATCTGTGGCCCATTGTAACATTTCTTCAATGGTGGGAGAGTTGTTACCTGGGGGAATATAGCAGCAGAGAATTATGATAGTTTTTGTGTCATTTATGCTTAGGGTTGAACCTAAGGTTTCGGCATTTTGAAATTTAGGTATGGGGCTTTGTAGAGGCTTGATGTTGTGTATTTTTAAAGAGGATTGCAACCCCACCTCTCTTTCTGCCCTGTCTGTCCAGTTATAGGATGTTACATCCTGGTGGGAGAATTTCTTCGTTTTGGATACTAGGTTTTAACCATGTTTCAGTAATGGTTAGTAAATCTGGAGCGTTTCTCCCCAGGCCTCCGCTGAAAACAGGCTCTGTGGAACCTAGTCAGACTTTCCCGGTCAACAAATGATAAATAAATAAAATAAAATAAAAAAAATCAGGGGAGTAGTGTGCTATAAATGCATGAAGGTCAGGAAGCTTGTTAGAGATACGTCTGATGTTGACATTAAGAATCAAGAGGTCAGAGATTTGCCTGGCTGAGAGTAGAGAGTTTTGTGGCCCTGGCTTTGGATGTATGCCACCTGATATAAGTAGATTTTATGTAGTAAACAGCATGTGTTTAATTGTATGCAATATGTCTATGTTGGATCTCAGTGATATTTTTCTAGTGTAAGATGGTGTTGTGTGAGGCTTATAAATGTGTAGTATTAAGTTGTCTTTAAATAATGTAGAAGAGATCGGAAAGTTTATGTGTGAGTATGTATTTGTTTGAGAAAGTGTTGTATGGAATGATGTGTTTTGTAGTGATATGTTTGTGTAAACTGACATGATGTTTGTTAGGTATGTTAGGGTTAGGAAGAGAAATCCAAGGATGAGTGGTATTTTTTAAGGGAGTGGTAGTTGGGCTTTAGTGATCTTGGGGTTTAAGTATGGAGGTATGTGTGATGGCATGGCAGGTCGATACTATGTGTATTTTTATGGTAGAAGTTGGATAGGGGGTGTGGACAGGAGATGTGATAAGAGAGGAGTGCTAAGATAGAATTTGGATAGGGGGTGTGGACAGGGGAAGTGCTAAGAGTTATTTGATTGGAGGAAGGTATGTTCAGGTGATGAGAGGTTGGAATAAATCTAGATATAGTGGGGGCATGTGGGGAATGGGGGCAGGGTAGGTGAGCAGAGTGAGACGAATGCAGTGAGGCGAATGGAGGGGTTACACCAGTACTTGAGAGTGCAGAACCTATCTATAGGACTGGTCTGATTCAGGACAGTGAAGGTAGATGATTTCTAGTGAGTAAAACAGCCATTTTTTTAGAATTTACTTTCTTGTCCAAAGTTATATTTGTTAGAATAAGCTACAGGACTTATGGATGAACTAGAGGGAAATGGTGCCAGTGCTGCAGATCCCGACCAGTAGACTGTATAATCAAACCCCAAAGTTTACAGGTTACACAGGGCTAAAAATGTTATTAACCTTGTTTCTTAAGTGTGTTTTGCAAGGCAGGGTTAGAGAGCTGGTGAAAATTCAGTTCATGCCTTGATCAGCTATCCCTAGCATTGCGAGCCTTTCATGAGTGGGCGGGCTAGGTTTGGTGTAGAGGTTTGATAACTCCTAGAAAGGAGAAAGGAGAGAAAGAGAAAAAATACAGGTGCAGAGTATAATAGGTATTGTTTAGAAGCTTACAAAAATTGCCCAGATTACAGTCGCTTAACATACCAGAATGACCATCAACATCAACAGACAGCGATAATAATTAATAGATATCAGCTGCAAAATGCTAGAGAAAAAAAGCCCAAGTATTTGTTGTTCTGGTAGAAAAGCAACTAGTTCAGAAAACGCCACAATATTGCATTAGAAAAATTCTTAGTAAAGACTTATATTCTTTCCAATTCACAGATATCAGAGAGCAGCATTAGTACAACAATATGTCTACTTACATTAGGCTATGCTACTTTGTGCAGACCTGAGGGCGTATGTGAGTTTTTAAGCATTTCAATAACTAACTAACCGAATACAGCTTTAATTAATTATGCCATGCTTTTCCGTGCACATAGCGTTTGATAATTAGGCCATGCTTCTCTGTGCACACATAGCTAGGCCATGCTTCTCAGCACATGTTTGTGAGTGTAAATAGGATATCAGCTGTCCTCAGTTAAATCAAACACAATACAATTAGTACAACAGTATGTCTACTTCCTCCAAAGTAAATTCTTACGCTATGCTACTTTGTGCAGACCTGAGGGTGTATGTGAGTTTTTAAGAATTTCAATAACTAACTAACCAAATACAGCTTTAATTAATTATGCCATGCTTTTCCGTGCACACAGCATTTGATAATTAGGCCATGCTTCTCTGTGCACACGTAGTTAGGCCACACTTCTCAGTACATGTTTGTGAATGTGAACAGGATATCAGCTGTCCTCAGTTAAATCAAACACAATACAGTTAGTACAACAGTATGTCTACTTCCTCCTAAGTAAATTCTTACATTAGGCCACACTACTTTGTGTGGACTTGAGGGTGTGTGCGAGTTTCTAAGCGTTTCAATAACTAACTAACCGATTATAGCTTTAATTAATTATGCCATGCTTTTCTTGTTGTAAGCTTGTTCCTTCAAAACACACTATCAGTATTGGTGCCTCTCACTCAATCTCTAACCACAGTAAAGATCCAGCTATAGCTCTCAAATGCCATACTGAAAATATTGTTGACTTCATATAAGTCCCCATGAAAACCATTAAACAGTATCTCAAAAAACTAAAAGTAACCAGCACAGTCTCAGATAACCTCCCCGCAGAATATCTAAAATTAAGCTTAACTTTCCCTGTCTCTGCCTTATTTAACAGATCAATCCGGGAAACATACTTGTCCTCAGTTTGCAAAAATCCTTCATCCTCCCAATACACAAAGGTTGCCCATCCTCTGATTTTTCTAACTTCAGACCCATAGCTATTCTGTCACCCATATCAGAAATAGTAGTGAAATGTATCCATTCAAAACTGCTAGCTTTCCTTTTCAACTACAGTCTCCTCTCACCATGCCAACATGGCTTCCGGACCTCTCACACCAAAGACTCAGCTCTCCTCTCATTTCTTTACACTATAAATACCCTTAGGAAAAGACATCCCTTAGTCTCCTCAGTATTTTTCAATCTCCCTAAAGCCTTTGAAACTGTCACATATTGCCTTCTTCACTGACTCACCAAGACAGACTTATCAGACACAGCCATCATATGGTTCAAATCTTGCCTTCACCATAGAACTCAGAGTGTAAAATGGCTACAAGCCCTCCCCCACATTCCTATCCATCCTAGTCAGTGTCCCTCAAGAATCTGTCCTCTGCCCACTTCTCTTCAATATATTCATCAACAATCTGCCCACTGCACCAACCATATCCACTCTGGTCAAGTATACAAATGACTTCACCATCATCTGTACAGCTCCCTCTATCTCTGAACTTCAAAATGTCATTCAACATTCCTTCACATCTACGGAAACATGGCTTCCAGAATCTAACCTGATTCAAACCCACAAAAAAGTAGGCTCTTAAATCAGTATCAACAATGCTCAAAATACTTACCCTTCAATTATCTTATGACATATTAACTGAACTAGTCAACCAGACTAAACTATTTGATCTACATATTTTTCCAAGTAACTCATAAGATTAACCAAAAATTAAATATTCTCTATTAATCCAAAACATTTTTGTCTGATCAAGCATGGAAGCAAATTGCTACTGCCCAAATTATTATTTTTCCTAACATATGCCTCCACAATCTTTACCAACCAACAATAAGCACAACTCACAAAATATGAGCAATTATACAAACAAAGCTGCAAAATTTGCCACCAGCCTTCCCAATGGAACACATACTACTGTGTTGTTCTCTAACAGCTAAACTGGCAAAGCATCCCTAACCTCCTGAACAAATCCAATTAAAACCAGCATAATATATCCTCCAACAGCCACAACTCTATCCCTCTCTCAGCAGTTTATTGCACCTGTATATCTCTTGTCATACTCTTTGTTCATTTCACAAATATTTCCCAAATGTAACTCTGTCACACAACTGCCATATGTTGCATGAAATAACTGCCACTAACTTTATAGTCTTCCCGCTAAAGTTCCAGAGATATTAAAAGCTGTTTGCCAAATTTCACTAACAGAAATGACTTTTTGTAATTTATTGCTCAATATAAATTATGATTAGATGAAAAAATATTATAACTGCTGAAAAAATGAGCGTAGGCTGAACAAGTTGGATGTTTCCTGTTCTTTAATTTTTAACAACTAATATGGTTCTCAAGATATTTTAGACTTGTTCTTTCATAACAGCATTTTCAGGAAATAAATTGGGTGTTTGGGGGAATGACATTATGCTGTTGCTAAGTGTGAATGAGTTACACAAGTATTAGCAACAACATTTCAAGGCAAAGGCCAGATGCGATCAAAATTCTGGGGCTACGCTCAAAGGTAGTTCCTCTGGATTGAGGGTCTCCTAAAAACGCTTTGCTAGAGGATGACTTTCATATACACCACATGTGCAAAAGTCATTCTTTCAAAATATACTAATGTGAGATCTTCTTTAACATTTTTTGTCACACAGGAATCTTCAACAAAAGACAAATAGAAAGTGGAAGCAGTGATGAGTTACGAGGCAACAGGAATCTTTTAAAAATAAATACCCCAGCTGTTGATATCAAATTCCATAAGAGGCTCCTATTTCTTCTTGCTATGAAAAAAATAAAGGGATGAGATGTGTCTCATTTTAGACATAAAAACACAAAGTCTACGCAGCATACAAATACTTCTACACTTTCATACTACACTAGGTGTTACTGCATCTCCAGCCATGAGATTTCCTGATATCCATATATCTCCTTACCTACACAATTCTGTATGGATGGCCCATATTTTATTTATTTATTTATTTAACATTTGTTTACTGGGAAAGTCCAACTTGGAACAAAGCCAATTTTCAACAGAGGCCTGGGGAGAAATGCTCCAGACTCATGTCTTTTGTAATGTAGGAGATAACCAGAGTGTCCAGAGAAAACCCACATGAACACAGGGAGGACCGCAGACTCTGCACAGAAGGCACTCCAACCGAGAACTGAACCAAAGAATCTCTTGCTGTGAGGCAACAACACTACTGCTGCACCACTGCGCCATCCATATACCTCAAAGACTTGAATTTCTCAGAAGTAGGCCAGCAGTACCAGTACACTTGCCTTCTTTTCAGTCTCTCTTCAACCCTTCAGATATATAGAAAAGTCTTAGCACTACTGACAGCTGTAATGCAGCAACAAGAAGTTTGCATAATTTCATATTTAGATGACTGACTTCTACAAGCATGGTCAATAGTCAAATGCATGCATCATACAAAAAAGTAGTCACTTTCACAGCATCATAACCTTTCCAATCACACTGCTTTCACCATCTGACATCAATAATTTCAGTGCCAAAGGCCCTCCCTACAATTAGAGCGGATATCCTGTAACTGTCAAAACCACTGTAGTCTCAGTACTGTTCTGGTTCCTATCTCCACTGCGGACTTAGTACTGCTCATTGTTCCCAACTCCATTGCAGACTCAATAATACTAATTGTTCCTGTCTCCACTGCAGTCTCAGTACTGCTCATTCTTCCAGTCTCCACTGCGGACTCAGTACTGCTCATTGTTCCCAACTCCATTGCAGTCTCAATACTGCTCATTGTTCCTGTCTCCACTGCAGACTCAGTACTGCTCATTGTTCATGTCTCCACTGCAGTCTCAGAACTGCTCACTGTTCCTGTCTCCACTGCAGACTCAGTACTGCTCATTGTTCCTATCTCTATTGCAGACTCAGTAGTTCTCATTATTCCTGTCTCCACTGCAGACTCAGTACTGCTCACTGTTCCTGTCTCCACTGCAGACTCAGTACTGCTCACTGTTCCTGTTTCCACTGCGGACTCAGTACTGCTCAATGTTCCTGTCTCCACTGCAGACTGAGTACTGCTCATTGTTCCTGTCTCCACTGCAGACTCAGTACTGCTCATTGTTCCTGTCTCCACTGCAGACTCAGTACTGCTCATTCTTCCTGTCTTCACTGCAGACTCAGTACTGCTCACTGTTCCTGTCTCCACTGTGGACTCAGTACTGCTCATTGTTCCTGTCTCCACTGCAGACTCAGTACTGCTCACTGTTCCTGTCTCCACTGCGGACTCAGTACTGCTCACTGTTCCTGTTTCCACTGCGGACTCAGTACTGCTCAATGTTCCTGTCTCCACTGCGGACTGAGTACTGCTCATTGTTCCTGTCTCCACTGCAGACTCAGTACTGCTCACTGTTCCTGTCTCCACTGTGGACTCAGTACTGCTCACTGTTCCTGTCTCCACTGCGGACTCAGTACTGCTCACTGTTCCTATCTCTACTGTAGACTCAGTACTGCTCATTGTTCCTATTTCTATTGCTGACTCAGTGCTGCTCATTGTTCCTGTTTCTACTGCAGACTCAGTACTGCTCATTGTTCCTATCACTACTGCAGACTCAGTACTGCTCATTGTTCCTATCACTACTGCAGACTCAGTACTGCTCATTGTTCCTATCTTTATTGCAGACTCAGTAGTTCATATTGTTCCTATCTCTACTGCAGACTCAGTATTGCTCATTGTTCCTATTTCTACTGCTGACTCAGTGCTGCTCATTGTTCCTATCTCTACTGCAGACTCAGTATTGCTCATTGTTCCTATCTCTACTGCTGACTCAGTGCTGCTCACTGTTCCTGTTTCTACTGCAGACTCAGTACTGCTCACTGTTCCTGTTTCCACTGCAGACTCAGTACTGCTCATTGTTCCTATCACTACTGCAGACTCAGTATTGCTCATTGTTCCTGTCTCCACTGCAGACTCAGTACTGCTCATTGTTCCTATCACTACTGCAGACTCAGTATTGCTCATTGTTCCTATCTCTATTGCAGACTCAGTAGTTCGTATTGTTCCTGTTTCTACTGCAGACTCAGTACTGCTCATTGTTCCTATCTCTACTGCAGACTCAGTACTGCTCATTGTTCCTGTCTCCACTGCAGACTCAGTACTGCTCATTGTTCCTATCTCTACTGCAGACTCAGTACTGCTCATTGTTCCTGTCTCCACTGCAGACTCAGTACTGCTCATTGTTCCTATCTCTACTGCAGACTCAGTACTGCTCATTGTTCCTGTCTCCACTGCAGACCCAGTACTGCTCATTGTTCCTGTCTCCACTGCAGACTCAGTACTGCTCATTGTTCCTGTCTCCACTGCAGACTCAGTACTGCTCATTGTTCCTATCTCTACTGCAGACTCAGTACTGCTCATTGTTCCTGTCTCCACTGCAGACTCAGTACTGCTCATTGTTCCTATCTCTACTGCAGACTCAGTAGTGCTCATTGTTCCTGTCTCCACTGCAGACTCAGTACTGCTCATTGTTCCTGTCTCCACTGCAGACTCAGTACTGCTCATTGTTCCTGTCTCCACTGCAGACTCAGTACTGCTCATTGTTCCTATCTCTACTGCAGACTCAGTACTGCTCATTGTTCCTGTCTCCACTGCAGACTCAGTACTGCTCACTGTTCCTGTCTCCACTGCAGACTCAGTACTGCTCATTGTTCCTGTCTCCACTGCAGACTCAGTACTGCTCATTGTTCCTGTCTCCACTGCAGACTCAGTACTGCTCATTCTTCCTGTCTGCACTGCAGACTCAGTACTGCTCATTGTTCCTGTCTCCACTGCAGACTCAGTATTGCTCATTGTTCTTATTTCTTCTACAACTTCAAAAGACACTGATGTAGTGACTGGTCTTGTTTCTTGGGTACTCTTATACCAGAAGCTCCTTCAGTTGGATGCAGTTTCTACAGGGCACAAATCACACAACCCACTGTGTTAGAAGTATCTTTTATAGGTCCATAGATCCATAGGTACTTACTATTGATCCGTGAAGATCTTAAGAAGCCTAGACTTACATTCCCATGGTAGTTTTTAGCCCTTATATTTCAGATAAAATAACCTAGATATTGACTGAACATGGATATGCTGGAACATTTACATGTTTGCCCTCTCCATCAGGGACAAGGTGCTGAACTGGGTGTGAATTTTTCAAATACCCATCTGTCTATCTATCCATCCAAATGATATCTGAATAGAGTAAGAGACGTGCTTTGCTTTATGTGGAGTGGAAGACTGTTCGATATAAGTGGTACTCTCTGTGATACAAACCTGTCCCTCAAATGTGTTCCATTTATTTTGCAAAACTGAGATTTCTTGAGCAGGTGTTTATGATACCACTGGACTTGCAAATGTGTAATAGATATTGCAGAATAGGGTTTGTTGAAACTTTATAAGTGAGTAAGAGGTCACCTCTCAGTAGACTGTATAATACTGAGAAAAGGGACAAGGCTTTCAGACGATCTGCATAGTTTTACAATTTAGGCCCCTTTATTTAGTGAGAAAGCATTGTGGCCATGCCAGCTATTTCAAATGTTTGGACAAGTACATACCAAAAGGGCCATAATACTCAATGATCCCCCTGATGGGTGCCGTGCTGCAGACCCGGATGAGATGCCTTTAGATATAAGCCGTGCAGTGAAAAAAGACTTTTTAAAACAGTTGATATGTGGTAATCAAAGGACAGGTCCTTGTTGTCATAGGTTCCCAGATCCTTTACTATGGGATTGATTTTCAGGGTTGTGTTGTCAATGTGATAGTTACAAGGGAAGTCATATTTGCCAAAGGATATGATTATACACTTCTTGGTATTTAGTTTTATTCCACAGTTCTGACACTAGCTATTTGCTCACGACATGCTGTTTTGGAGGATCACAGTGTCCTATGGGGAGTTTATGTTGGCACCAAGACTGAATCGGCTGCAAACTTGGACATCCACAGACCCCTTACATTAACATTGACCTAGAAAAAGTAAATGCCAAAGAGGATTGGCCTAAGGACTGAACCCTGGGGTACATCACTAGTGACAGGTCTTGGTGATATAGCCACTCATCCTAACCTCCTGGGTTATTTTTATAAGCCATTTTCTATCCAATGAGTTACACAGAGATTGACATTTAATTGGGAGAATTTATCTACTACATCTGAGTGTGGAATGGTGTTGAAAGCCTTTGCAAGGTCTAGATATGCAATGCATACTATTTTGCTCTCGTCCATGGCTTCATTAACTTTTTCACAGAAGTTGACCCAGTTTAGTAGGCAGGACCTGGCCTGCCCTTGTCAAATCCAAACTGGGTTGGATCAAGAACCTGTAGGTTATACTTCTTTATTAGTTCCATAATGATCATTTCCATAGCCTTGCAGATGAGACTGGTCAGAATTATGTGCCTATAATTATTGACTGAACAAGCATCCACCTTTTGTAAGGGGATGACTACTGCTGTCCTTTATTCATCTTTCATGAAACCAGTTTTAAGGCTGATAATAGGTTCTCTAAGGGATCAGACAAGTCACGTTTTAGGCTGATAAGTAGGCAGCCTAGTAAGTTATCTGGTCCCATAGATTTAGTGTTCTTGGCTTCAGATTGCACCTTGAGAGCTTATTTTTGGGAAATTTGAGGGAGGTGTGGGTAAGTGATCTGAGAATATTGGAGGGGTGAAGGAGTAAAGTTTGAGCTAAATTTGTTTGCTAGTAGTTTGGCTCTGTCCTTTGGGCCCGAGCAATTGCTATTAGCTCTGCAGAGTACTGGGCATTGTTTGTGAGATGTTCTAACATAATTAAAGAAGGCTTTGCAGTTATCCTTTGCCTGTGTGGCTATTTTTACCCCATATCTGGCTTTGGGTGATTTGAACAGGGTCCAGAGTTCCTTGCTTAGTTTAGCACAAGTGTTTTTGGCATCTTGAAAGTTAGATTTATTTGTGTGTGCAATGATTTTTTTTTAAATTTTATTATAGAGCCTGTTTATATTTGGATTCTGTTACAGAGATTTATTTTTAAATTTGGCATTTTATTTCATTCTGAAAGGGTAAAATCTTGACAGCTCATTTATACCGGTGGATGGGGTTACAGCACCTAATAGAAAGGGCATCTACAATTCACCACAGAAGGCTGCCATTCAGATAAATGCATTCTGACAGATTAGAGAAGCCTTTTTCTTGGATTACAACATTTAGGAAACTGGGACTACGAGAATAAGGTGCTTTTGTATCAATAAGCTCAAGATAAGGGTAATATACTTAATTCTAAACCACTTCATATCTCACATGTGGGAATCAAGATTTTGATATAGTCAGATGATAATTAAGTTGTGACGTATATTGGTTTTTACAGTGAAACAAAAACATGACAGCTGCTGATGCTATTGAAGATCATGTTTACAGAAGTATAATTCCTCTACATCATCTTTGTAGATATCTTGCCAGTTCTCATAAGGAGTCCCGCAACATGGCTGAAATACCCAGAAATTCATATAGACAAAAAGACTTTATAACCATGCATTTTTCATCTTTTTCAAAACAGATTCCTTCCAGATGGAAAGATTCATCATGCAGATGGAACTGTTTTAATTATGCTCCCAGACCAATCAGTTATAGTGATGTATGCTGTGTTATTGAACTGGTCCAAATGAAGGTTATTCTTTGCAGTCCACTTCTTTGCTTGTAAAAGGTACAAAACAAAATATGCAGAGAAAAGGTGCTCATAATTTAAGTGGCCCCTTATTGTTTTCAAAGACTGTGGTTCCTTCTAGCAATATCACTGCCACTAGCAACACTTTGAGTGCTACCTCAGAGGCCAGCCTTCTCTCACAAGGATATATACATAATCCCAGCACAATATTACCATGTTAACTGCATGGAATGTGCAAGACAAGGGCTGCCAATGAGCCTGCCTGTCATATACATAAACAAATAATCCTCTGCTGTTCTGAGAGGGAGGGAATGACAGATTTGCAGAAAAGGTACAGTGACGACCTTAAAGCTGTTCTCATTCAGTAACTACATGGCATGTATCACAGACAGTGATGCATTTTTAATTTCTCACTTACAACTCAGGGAACTTCTGTTTCATATTTTCCAATGTAAAAAAAAAAAAAAGGAAGAAAAACAGTATTAAACAGTATTAGTTTGCCCATGTCATGCATTAGAAATAGCCATCACCTATTACTACTTTAAAGGTGCAAGCAGCACCTATTGGAGATGTTCCTGGGCACGTATATGACCATATTTCAGGATCTCACCCCAGCATGCTTTAATATCTGAAAATTGATGAAAATTAAAGGAAGACTGGACCACATCTTTTACCATTCTAATAGCTTCTGTTCACAAAACAGGCTAAAGCAAAACACCCACTTGAGCCTCTTACGTCAAATGGCTAACAGTGAACAGCATTAAAGACTTCTTATGATTGCTGTTTTCTCAGCACAAAGATAACAAGTGTATGACACTGTGTTACAACCCAGTATTTCAGAACATTAAGGATATACAGGTAATGGTCAGAACTTGGTAGCCATTTGTCTTGTATATCCACTTATACTTTCACAGATCATGTCAATGAACTCTCAGTAGGTCCCACTAAGGAAACAGATAAACAGACCCAAATTAATGCTCCTTGAGACATTAAAAGTTCTCAAGGTTTACCTGGGGGATTCTGCAAAATAACTGTTATGTATGTTGCCTAGTAGGTTCAGGAAAGCCCATTCAGGACAACAGTCCTATGTTTTTACAGAGATTCATTTAGTCATTAGCACAGACCACAAGCCGACGTCAGGCAGGTTCTAGGAGGACTTAAAGCACATGTAGCAGAATGTAAAAATGCACTCTAACAGAAATATGTGTCATGTTGCTATGCTGAGGAGTACCTAGGTAACCTGGGGCCATTACCCACTCTGGCACCCTCCCCTCGAAAAAGCTTTCCCAACTTGCAGCCCTAAAGAACTTAAGTTATTCACATATCTGTCAAGCTATTTATCTATCTATAAAAGTTCTTTCACCTTAAATTTTAGTAGACAGCTGCTTGTTACATTTGTTGAAAGCATTTTGCTACAGTTTATGTACATGGATTGCTAAAGCACTTATGTTACTAAAAAATAATCTTTGCTTTTTATTTTAAATTTTAGCAAACTGCTTTCTGCATTTGTTGCAAGTAGTTGCTTCAGTTTATAAATTCATAGGGGTGTACTAGACTAATGGCCTTGGAGCCTTTACAAGCCTAGCCCATAGGATTACCCCGGCATCGTGCCACCTGACCTATACCACATACAAAGAGCTAACTACTTAAATTCTGACAACAAATGCAATACTAACATTCATTTCTGAATGCCAGTAATTCAATGAAGATTGATTGGGATCTGCTGGTTGTGCCTCCTAGCACTATGCGCCTGGAGTGTCTGCCCCTTTCACCCACCCTAACTACACTACTGCTGCTATTACAATCATCTAATACCCCCATTAGATACTGTGGACTATCAGCTGACATTTTTCAGCATACTGTTTTACTACATCTTTACTAACCTCATTCATTAAGTGATCTCAGTTAGTACTCCCTCCCAACTCATTTGCTGGCACTACTTTTTTAGTAGGCATGAGTTAAACTTGAGCAAGGTGATGCAAAGCATAATGAGGGTTTACTCAACTTGTAAGCATGCTTATGACATTACCTTACATGAAGAACACTCCCTGACAGTTAATACTATCTGGCACTAGATAAAATAGCCAAAACAGAATGGAGTACACATTATTTCATATGCTATGGTAAAAGCATGCAGTTTGTATATTATATCCGCATTCATATAACAACAAAATTGAACAGTGGTAATCTGTGCTTTTGGCATTACAGCAACATTATATGCAAATATTGGTTATTTGTCCTTTTGCTAATATGGTAATATTTCTTAATTTGGAAATGTATGACTCTGTTCCTGTATACCTCTCTTTCTTAGTTCTAAGTATTATCGACACTACGGTTTGGAAATTTTCCACTGACCAAGACAGGCAGTACTAAATTGTCAGAACTGCTAATTTAAATATTGGTGAAGGCACAGAGGGCAGTGAATAGATGAACACCCTCAGATGTTCAGCTACAGCTTTAGTAAACTTCACATAAAGTGATGGCAGTATAATCACTTTTACAAAGTGAGTAAAGCTCCAGTATTCAGTAATGGATGCTTACCATTGTTTTTAAAATTTGAAGTATCAAATACACATGTATTATGAAGGTGTTTTATGTGTTCAAAGGTCTTATATTTGAAATGGACACATCTGAGAAAGGAAAACTTTATTTCCAGTGGAAGACTTTGAGACAAATATGATGTAATACAGCTTCCATTTAATCTTACCCCACTTGGATCAAAGTAGTGCAAATATGCAGGATCATCTCTCAGAACAAATTTTCGGACTTTCCAGTTTTTACGACGATGACCCTGGACAAGAAGAAGCAAAACAAAGTTAAGTTGTTCAGTGATAAAAAAAATAAATAAAACACAGAATACAATCCATCTATGGATCATCAGCAACAGATGGTGAAAATATCACAGTAGAATAAGAAATGAGCACAGATTTTCTTTTCAGTGACATCCAGCCATGCTAAGTGATGCTGCTCAAAATGTAGACAGCTACCTACAATAATTTCACAACAAAGAACATTAAACTCTAGATTCCAAAACAATTTGCTCTTGGGGTAGTATGTCACATGACTAGGCCCCCATGATGTTCTTATGCCATATAAGCTAATGGGCACCATGGGGAGCCTACTCTAAATTTCTAGGCCATTGTCCTACAACACTTTCAAGCTTTGCATTGGTGTTGTATGCTAATGTAAAATTTCAAAGTATCTGCATTGTCTACTACAATCAAAATGAGTCTTTACAGTAGCTGTGGATCTCCACCTGTTTGCTGCCATTGGTACTACAGGCATTACATATTGGAAATAACAAAAGTATGCAATACCAATTCTGATATACATGTGGAGCTGTTATGTGGCAGTATTTAGGAGACCAGGGTATTCTGCATGCATCAACTATAAAATCTGTAAGACTTTATATTAATGATTTTTTCTCTTAATGTAAAATGAGACTCCTTCAGAATAAAATAATGATAAAAAAAAAACAACAACAAAAAAGTGTTTATAGGCACACAATCAGTGTTGAAACTGTAACCAGTAAGTCAGTATCTTTTTTGTGCAATCAGTTTTAAAATGTTCCTTAAAGGAATAGAGTCACTGAGGATACCAACCCAGTTAAGCAACTTGCTAAATGCCACAAGAAAGGCTAGAACAGGATTTCTGGTCTGGCAAACTGGGGAAAGATATGTCTATTTTCAAAAAAGGAAGACATGAGGATACATTCCAACTAGGGACTGCACTTCACAGGCTTTGGGAAAACATATGCCAAGGTGCTGTAAATATGACTTTTCCAGTAGTACAGCTTCTGATTCAGGAAGACAAGTGTGGAGTCTTTCACAGACACTGGAAGGGTTATGGGAAGTTGCCACTGCTTTCTCATCATCGTCATCTTCAACTCCAGTTCTACTATATTTCCACATGGGATAGGATGTCATGTCAACTCCTGCTACCTCTCAATTCAGTGCCATGCAGTGCCATGCTCCTACTTTATTTAACTGGCAAGCTTGACTGTGACAGGTCTTCTTACATTCAATCCATCCATTTCTTAATTGGATATTCTCATTTTCTCTTGCTTTTTTCCTGTCCATTTGAAATCATGTTCAGCAAATTGCTTTCTGTTTTACTTCACATATCAGTCACTGAACCCTTGTAATCTATGCTCCTTGTCCTTCTCCGCAACTGAGACTACTTTGGCTACCACTCTGAGGTTCTCCTTTCTTCATTTGTCTTACCATGTGCATCCTACCACTTATCTCAGGGGCTTAATCTCTGTCACCTCAAACTTTTCCAACTGTTCTGCCTTCACTGCACTAAAATGGACAGAGTGGGTTTTATCACATGCAGATCCAGTTTTGAGTTTTAAATAACTCAAAGTGACCTTTCAGGCTTTAAACCTCTTATCCACATATTAAGGGTTTGGAGCCTAGGAAAGCTAATGAATAAAATTATTCTATTTCAGTCTCAAAGTTTCCAGAAAGAAGGTGCATAATTATAGGTGAACAGTACCTTTTCAGGAATTTAGTCAAACTCATTTCGGGAGAAAATAATTCCCTCACCACTCATTTTTAAAATTCTGCCATCACTCTGTCATCTGAAGGGGAAAAAAAAGTACTGTAAGATAGACTTTTGTTAGACCTGCTCATGTTTTAAATACTGGGCTATAACTGTACAGCAATTAATGAATACAGCAAAGAAGATTAGGAAGGAAGGTGACATTTTCTTGTAATTCTTTTTCTCATGGAAGCAACATTGACTGCTCCTATGAGAATCTACCTAATGGTGGCTAAAAAAAAAAAAAAAAACAGAGATAAATATACAGAAAACATATGTTGCCTTACAAACAAATGTTAATATGCTCTTTAAACTGCTCATGCTGTGTATGCCTTTGTTGTGCCAAGGACCCGAAAAGGAAATAAAAAGCAATGGCGTAATCCATTATGCATGAATTGATACAAGTACAAATAATGGCAACAGGACAATGAAAAATCAAGGAACTACTGAAGTAATGTGATAAGTGAACCTTTTCTAAACCTTAAGTTATTTATTTAGCACCTTGGAGAGTGGACTTTTTCATCAAAAATGTTATATAAATTATTTTGAAAGTGGTGCTGTTCCATTACAACATTACTGAAAAAGAATGATAACTGCTTAATAATAGTGTAAAAAATATATTTGAATGTTTGTGCCCTGTTTTCCAAGGGCTAATTACAATGGATGTGATTATAATTGGTAGCAGAGAGTATGGCAGGCACATCCTCATGCAGGAGCTGGGGTCTTACCCTATTTTTTTTAATTTCAACAAATTGTTTGGGTTTCTAATACCATGACAAGAATGGACCCCATTCCTAAGTCAAAGTATGCTTAAAGTTCATGAAATTAGTATTGTTTCACTCTTTGATGTCAGCCAGTAGTGCTCTTTGCAGCACCCACAGTGTGCCCAGTAATGACTCTTTCTGCAATTCATTTGGAGTTACATGTATTGGTAACATATGTAAATATAACTGTAGTCTTTTTCTATAAGGCCCTTTGCTCCTACTACTATTGGAACTATCTGGGTATCTTTCTTCCACATTGCTCTTGTTTCTGCCTACAAATCCTGGTATTTCATAACTTTGTGTCTCTCTGTATGCAGGACGCTGTAGTAACTGGATGTGGTGATTTCAGTGATCAATGCTACTTTTGTCTTCTTTTCCTGGGCCACTGTATCTGGGTTTCTAGCATCTATCTTTTGAACTTTTGGTAATGGGTGATCTCATGTGATGTAGACTTCATCATCTTCTGTGTTGCTTTGTGGCTCATATTTCCAGTGTTTTTCAACCACTTCAGTACCATAATGTTTGCACAATTCCCAGTGCAACAGTCTTGCCACATTATTATGCCTTTCAGTATACAATCCTTCTGCCGTTAGTATGTCGCTTCCAGCAATGAGGTGTGCAACTGTTTCCAATTCTATTTTACAAAACCTACATTTGTCTGTTTCTCTCACATGTTCACTGGACTTTGTAAACCAACGTGTATGTAGCCCACTATCTTAGGCCACCAATATTAATCTTTCATCTCTTGGTTTAAATTCGCCTCTACTCATCCATGCCTGCATTTGTTCCTGATCAACATGAGGTTCTTCGAGAAGTTTTCTATACTTGCAACTATATTTATCCTTTTTCCACATTTCTGGTCCTTCAACTTAAATTCTTTCTTTTGTTTTCTTGCCACATTCAGTTACTGCCTGGTTTTAATCCACTTGTGGTTTGATTTCCATTCCTGATTGATGATGATATGCTTCTGCTAGCCTAAGCAGGGAAGTCATCTTAGATTTATTCTCCTTATGTTTCAAAACTTTCACCACATTTGGATCTTGTGAGATCAGCAGATATGTGTGAAGTCCCACGACTGCAGATCTATACATGTAATCAATTTCAAGGAGGCCTTTCCTTCCTTCAGAACGGGGAATATATAATCTTGGTATGCACTGATTTTTATAAATCATTTGATGAGCTTGAAGCATCCTTTTTGTTTTTCTGTCTAATCTATCCAACACCTTTTGGGGCCAGTCAGTCACTCCAAAACTGTAAGCTATGACAGGAAGAGCAAATTGGTTTGTAGCTTGGATTTTGTTCCTAGATGTCAATGCTGTTTTCAGGATTAATTTAAGTCTTCTAAAGTACTCCTCACTAAGTGTTATTCACATTTGTTCATATTTTATTGCTGATGCTTCATCAGTTCCCAAATATTTATACACACCCTCTTGCTCAAGATCTTTTATATAACATTCTTGTCCCAAACTGATGTTTTCTTAGGGCTCCAGTTTTCCTGCTTTAAAGGTTGCTTTTGCACATTTATCAAGACCAAATGACATTCTTATATCATCTGAAAAAGTTTTGACAACTTGCAGTTGTGCTTTCAGTTCCTCGTCTGATGAGCTATAGTTTGAAATCGCCGACAAGGAGAAGATAAGTCTTTGCACTTTGTTGTTTTCTAGGAGCCAAATTATAGCCATGACCTAAGCTGTTAAGTAGACAGCTTAATGGATTAAGAGCAAGGCAGAATACCAGACAGAGTCTCACCTTGGAATATCACCCTTTGGATTTTATTCCTGGAATAATAAGTTGTCCTTTATCACGGCTTAATTGCAAAGTGATCTGCCACTGTTTCATGGTCACTGTAATGTAGTTGATTACTGTAAGGTGTATCTTATACATTTTTAAGCACTCTTTTATCCATGAATGTGGGATACTATGAAATGCTTTTTTATAGTCAGTCCACGCCATGGTTAAATTCTTCCCCTTTTTACAGTTCTCCACTATGACCTTATTTAACAACAAACGATCCTTTGCTCCATACGACTTTCTTTTTCTATTATTTTCTTCTACTGCCATAATTGAGTTTTCTTCTGAATGACTATGAACTCTGTTGGCATTGATTCCATTGTATAGTTTCTACATCGTTGGAAGGCAAGTTATTCCCCCAAGTGAGAGTACTGATGGGTAGTGAGTTGTTCCTTTCTTATAAAACACTTATTGCATTTAGTACAATTGCATGGTTTCTTGTTTTTTTTTTTTTTGTTCAATTTTTCCACATCTTTTGGGTTTCTAATACCATGATGGGAATGGGCACCATTCCTAAGTCAAAGTACGATTAAAGTTCATGAACTTAGTATAGTTTCAGTCTTTGGTAGCCAGAAGTATTCTTCATAGCACCCGCAATGTGCCCAGTAATGATTCCTGCAATTTGTATGGGGTTACATGTATTGGTAACATATCTAACTACAACTGTAGATTTTTTTTTATAAGACCCGTTGCTTCTACTACTATTGGAACTATCTGGGTATCTTTCTTCAGCAATGCTTTCATTTCTGTCTGCAAATCCTGATATTTTATAACTTTGTCTTTCTCTGTACACAGGACACTGTAGTCACTGGGTATAGTGATTTCAATGATCAGTGCTACTGTCTTTTCATGTACCACTATATCTGTTTTTCTCGCATCTATTTTTTGAACTGCTGGTAATGGGTGATTCCATGTGATGTAGACCATCATTTTCTAAGATGCTTTGCTATAATTGGTAACAGAGAGTATGACAGGCACATCCTCATGCAGGAGCTGGGGTTTTACCTTATATAATGGTCAAGGTGTTTACCTCACAGATATGAGGTGCAAGGTTTGATTCTCACCAAGGGAAACTGGCTAGGCTTAAAATGGCCTACAATGGCAGTTAGCCTAGTATTTATATATGAGCATACCATTTTAGAGAATCATGTTTTAACAACAGCATTTAAGTAATGAATGAATGATAATATAAGTACTGCTGAATTATATATGGCATTCAAGTAAAGGGTGCTAGATCAATATACTGTTTTTCTGGTGACCTTGCATGTCTGACATACTTCTACTGATCCGTGTCTTGAACAGGTCATCATACAAATTCACAAGAATGTGTTCAGTAGGTTAGAAGTCATGCTACTTAATTCATAAGTGATTATGACTTGCAGAAAAAGACTGGTCTGTGCCACTCTGTCCAACATATAAACAACTAAAATAACTAGAATTTCACTGAAAGGTGCGAACTGAGCATTCTCCAAACTGGGCCACGTTATCTGGAACCTTATACCGTATGATACTATCAGAAAACATATTCAAACTCAATAAATTTAAACTGGGTCTCACTATTTGGAACCTTACACCATCAGATATATGAGAAGAAAACACATTAAAAATGTTATAGTTCTAAACTGGGTCAGTCTAGCTGGAACCTTATACCATCAGATATACCAGCAGAAAACACATTAAAACTCTAAATCTAAACTGAAAAAAATCACCTTATAAAAGAGTCCACCTGCACTTGCTTAAAAAGATAATGACTAAAGATACCCAAAGGAATGACAAGGAACACTGTGTAAATCTCAGCAAGTTAGACCGCCTCAGGGATCACTGCATCAAATCCAGAAAAGGAAACAAATTCAATACAACAAATGCACTGCGTGTATCCCCATGTACACAAAATGCCATCCCATGCAAACACAATGTGTGCCAAACATTAAATATTTTATTTTGAATTTGTTAACTGGGGTAGCACTGATCTCATGTGACCCATTTCAGTCTCGGTCTGGGGAAACACAGTAGATACAGGCCATTATATTCAGCAAGAATGACAAAATGCAGTATACACATATTATATACAAAGTGAATATCATAGTTGGCTTGATTAATGATTAATGACATTATATACAGAATGACTGAAAAAAACACAGTATATGCATTCATGCATTACATATAGACTGGCATGAGTTGGAATGCTGAAAGTATCACAATCAAAAATAGGTCAGAGCCAGGTATGCAGACATAAGAAGGGAATGAAGAGGTTAAATTATATGACCAGAGAGATAAATTGTGACTTAAGTTCTGCCTTAGTCTTTTGTATTATTTTTTGTGTACTGTTAAATCTTAAATGTAATGTTGTGGAACTTTTCTCCCTGGGTCTCCGCTGTCGGACTAACCCAGTCAACAAATGTAAAATGTAAAAATGTAAATATGTAAATAATACATAAGACTGTCTATGCTTTAATATGCCTTGCAAACACAGTTATAAAATGTAAGCATGTAACTACTGCAGATGCCTGTTTAACATTGCTGTAGATCATTTAAAAAAAGTAAAATTGTTGCATAAGATAAAGGATTACAAGCTTGTTTTTTATATACCATTGTGTAGTGTCATATTGGCATTTAGGCAGCAAATTGTACTTTAACACTGTTTATGAATGTGTTTATGTCTTAATAGCCCAGGTTGTTGCTGAAAATGGTCTTTTGACCAGTCAACTCATCTGGTTAAAAAATGAAAATTAAATAAAATAATTATAATAATCTTGCTTCAAATGTTATGGGTTTGAGTTTAGTTAGTTTCATAGGTTTTTACTAAGTTTAAGGCCAAGGACACCATCAAGAAGTGAAGCCACATCACCCAGTACTGATGGGACTCAGCATTTTGGAGTCCTATCATTTCAATAAGGAACCAAATAAAGCATATGTGGACACTCACTGTATTTTTGGATCACTGACAGGGCCATCTGTGGTGGCTTACAGTTTGGATCATCCCTTCCAGTGACCCTATCTCAGTAAAACATTCTTGCAGTCTTATAGATTCATAGGTGTTTACTAGGCTAACAGCCACAAGGGCATTTTTAAACCTAGCCATGCATCCCAAATCTCTGACAAGTTCTGATACCCTTTATAAGTGTAAGCAGGGGCTTGGGAGGTGAAACATTTACAAGCAGGAGCCTGGGAGATGGACCATTTACAGAATGCCTGTGTTTATTAGAGACATAGGTGCCAAACCAGGGATGAATTTCTAGTTTCCCATCCAATTGTCCAAGTTGCAGTTGAATTGGGTTACAGAGGAAATCTGACTCACATGGATGGGGAGCCTGTTCCATAAACACAGTAGTCTCTGGGATACATACCTGTCTCTCCAGCAGGTCCTATTTATACCACAGGCAAGGTTTAAATCTTTAGAACTAGTAATTCTGGTGCTATTTGTTTTGTGGATATGCAGGAGGTCCATCAGAGTGGGGTCTGACAATGCCCTGTATGCCAGGTGTAGATCTCCCCTCAAAAGCCTGCAGGAGACAGAATACAGGGATAGGGCCTTGAGTCTGTATGCATAGGACATTTTACTTACGGCATGTGTTCTTTTAGTGAGGAGCCTCTGTGGACGTTCCAGTTGTTGGATATGCCTGGTCAGGTACATACCATGCTCTTAGTCATAAGAGCCCTCCATTTATAAATGCAGGAAAGTCATATATGGCAGTGGCACAAGACATTCACCTCATATCTGGCTATCTAGCTTTACTCCCATTAAGCTAAGGAAATACACTTATTAAGGGAAAAACACAATGTTATAAAATTATAAACTTGTTAAGACATACCAAGGCATTTATTTACAGCAGCAGAAAGATGGATCACTTCAGCCAACAGCAATGATGGAAAGTAACACATACACAATGTTGACGGCCATTTTAAAGATCATATGACATGGTGAGTACTTGTGTATATATATATATATATATATATATATATATATATATATATATATATATATGTTACATTTCACTCTGAGGGGTCCCCACTGTGAGTAGCAGTTGGCAAGTATTCCTAGCAGTACATAAACATAGTGAGGTGGGAGGAGCTAAACAGGCAAACAAAGACTCACAAGGCAGAATCTTGAAAAAGTGGCAAAGGAGGCCATAACCAAAGAACCACAGTTCAGTCAGTGGAAACTGGTGAAACAGTTGACAAAGCAACAGGGGTACAAATCTCTGGAAGGGAACATTCTAGAAACAGACACTAGAGCAGCCACATGTCTGATGGAATAACCACTGACTACACTGGCCGTGGTGTGGTTCATTGCCTCATTGCTAAGCAACAACCAAGCCTTCTTTATCCATAACAAAAAGAGAAACAAAGTCAGGTCACTTTTCTTATTTCTTGCACCCTCTCAAGATAAAATCTGAGCTGATAATACACGTGATAGATATGACTTTTCCTGCTCCCTTCCCAAGACTCTGTCTTGAGGAAATAAAATAGGGAGATGAATGGGCAGGTTTAATGACAGCAGTGAAACCACTCTGATACTGAAGCTCTGGCTGGTCCTAAGGGATACCACATCCTTGTGAAAGTTGAGTCTGAATCTCCTTTAAATAAGGGCCTGCAAACATTTTGCTGTGAATACACACAATAGCACTCAGAAACATTTTTTGTGATGCCAAGATGTACCTACACCCCCACAACCCCCTGTTATTTATGTTTACTTCCAAGTTTGAAATTATTAAGGAGAAAGTAAGATTCTTGTTTATTTTTCACTAAAATCAAGTATTTACTTTTCTTTGGTGCCTTTGTAAAATAGAAGGTAGTATTTTTGAAATTTAGTGTTCAAATATCTCTGATTTGAGCACTTATGTTTTGAAAAAACAAAGGACTGGCTCATGTCTTGTGGACAGAGGTTATGACCATAAAAAACAGCATATTCCAGGAAGGAATCATTGGATCCACTGCACAAGAGGTTCAAATAGAGAATATCTTGTTAGCCTTGAAGCTCAAACCCCAAGATAAAAAAGTTATTCAGTGGTGCTCAAAGGTGTACAACCTTTTAAATACTGCTTGAAAGCATGTTGGCCCACAATTCTACTTTCAGTGAGGTCTTGATGCACTGTAATGGCAAACACAAGTACACAGACAGTGTAATAACCTAAGTTAAATTGATGCATTGATTTTGATAAGAAATACCTACAAACTCACTACCTTGGGTACAGAGGATATACCTCCACCCAAGTACAGGATTTCTTACACTTAGCAGGATATCTATGTCAACTGGAAGACTTCCTGAGGGCCTCATTATGTTTTTAGACACATGGAGGAAGATCCAGTGGGATAAGTGGAACGGAACTGCCAAGCCTGAAAGTAAAGCTGTCTCTTGCCTTCGCAAGGGATGATCCCAATGGTGTATAATGGGATGAACTCCTGCACTTCCAAGGACCAATGGCCTGAAGCCACACTCTTCTCAGTCAGCAGGAGTAAACAGAATTATTTTTTTTCTCTGACTTTATGAAGGAAAAGGATACATCTGCACAACAGATGTAAGAGTTAATTTCCATGTGAAAGAAGCATTTAAATTATGCCTGATTTTTTTTTGTTATCTCTGGCACAGTTTGAATTCCTTACTTTCTCTCTCACACCTCAAAGTCAAGCATCTGCAAGTACATGAATAAACAAACAGTGAGCTACATTAAAAAATGGCTATATAATGGGGTAGTTTTTATAAACTATGAATCAGGTCTTACACCTCAATATTACAATGAACACGAAACACATCAAGGATCAGTGTTGGGGTCAAAATCGATCTCAAAAATGTTTACTTCTTTTGCACTTCAAAAATGTTTTGTTGTTTGTTCTTCATTACACTCAGTTCTAATTTCTTTTGCATTTCAAATACTTTCTACAGTTATTTTATCCAATAGAATTTTCCACAAAAAAATCTCCTATTTCATGAAATCCTTCAAATCTTTTTCTTCTTTATAGTATCTTTACTTCTTCTTTTAAATCACCCCATGAATACAGCAAATACATTTCCTCCATAATTATGTTATACGACTCTTTCTGGGTAATAGATTCAAAGAAACGTTACTGTCATTTAGGAAACACAAGTGCTACCTAAATGAAATTTCGAGTGTCAGCTCTTTTACAGGAGAAAACAAACACAAAAAGACAGACATGATAGGCATTAAAGAATAAACAATAACTATAGTACAAAACTAAATATCTAAGTAGCTGTCGCACATGCTTGTACACTATTTATTACATTGGACAACACTGACTACTAGATACTTAACACATGAAAAGAAAAGTAGACTATACACAGAGGTGAGATTGGGGGATATTGCACATAAAGAAGTAACTGGAATTGCACTTAAATGAGAATATATTAATTTTAGTATGCAATAAATAAATAGAATTACTGTATTTAAAAAAAAAAGAAATAGAATGAGAGCGTAAGAATCTATTATAGTTTTGATACATCCAGATTTATGTCTGCATTAATGAGTCTTATTGCAGTTGGATAAAAGCTATTCATGAATCTGGAGGTCCTGCAGCGGATACTCTGTAACCTTCTACCAGAAGCAAGTTTAGTGAACCAACCATACGCTGGATGAGAAGAGTCACTCAGTATTTGCGGGACCTCTTTTTACATCTCAGTTCAAAGAACTCCTGTAAGGTAGGAAGACTTAGTGCCCACAATCTTTTCTGCTGTTCTTATTATTCTTTGCAGCTTCTTCCCTTTGCCCATTGTGCTGTTACCGAACCATGCAGTGCAGTTGCTGGTGATAATGCTCTCAATGGCTCCTCTATAAAAGGTAATTAGAGCATTCATAGAGAGCTTTGCTTTTCTCAGCCTTCTTAGGAAATGTAGTCACTAGTGGGCTTTTTTAATTAGCTGGCCTGTGTTTGTATTCCAAGAAAGATCCTCTGATATATGTACCCCCAGGAACTTTGTAGTTTGGACTCTCTCCACTTCTTCACCATTGATCTTGAAGGGCAGGTGCATAGCAGAGCTATTTCTGAAGTCAATAATAATTTCTTTTGTTTTATTGACATTCGGGTCCAAATTGTTGTTATTGCACCATTCAATCAGGGAGTTGACCTCATTCCTATACCCACTCTCATCATCACCACTTATGAATCCCACCACTGTGGTGTCATCTGCAAATCTGATGATGTGGTTGTTACTAGCTTTCACAGAGCAGTTGTGGGTAAGGAGTGTGAAGAGTAGAGGGGTCAGAACACAGCCTTGGGGTACTCCAGTGTTGATTGTAATACTCCCTGAAGTGTTGTTACCAGAACAGTTCCTTTGTGGTCTTCCAGTCAATAAATCGAGGATCCAGTTGCACAGCTCTTTATTTATGCAAAGGTTGATTAGCTTTTCTGTAAGTTGCATTGGAATCACCATATTGAATGCCGAGCTGAAATCTATGAACAATAGCCTGGCATAGTCGTTCTTTTTTTCAAGATGCTCCAATGTGAGGTGAAGTGCCACTGAAATGGCATCAGCAGTTTATCTGTTTGCCTGGTAGGCAAACTGCAGTGGGTCATATGATTGGGGTAGTACTGTAGTCAAATTCCTTTTAACTAGTCTTTTGAAACATTTCATTACATTTGATGTAAGGGCCACTGGCTTGTAATCATTTAGGCAGGTGGGGTTGGCTTCTTTGGGCAGAGATATTATGTTGATAACTTTGAAGCATGCTGGTACTTTTTCCTGGACAAGCGAGGTATTGAAGATGTCTGTTAGGACTATGCTCAGTTGGTCTGCACAACCTTTCAATACTTTCTCCAGAATGTTATCAGGGCCACCAGACTTCCTGGGGTTCACTTTTCTCAGTTGGTTCCATACATCCACAGCACTGAAGTTAAGTACTGCCTTCTTTTGGTTATTGAGAATCTTTACAGCCTCTGGGTTGTTTTTCTCTTCAAACTTGCCATAAAATGTGTTTAGATTGTCCACAAATTCAGTGGTATGATCGCACTGAGCTGACATGGTGTTGTAGTCAGTTAGCTGTTGAATACCATGCCACAGGCTTCTTGAGTCTTTTGCATCCTCGAAGCATCCTTGTATCCTCTTTCCATACTCCCTCTTGGCCTCCTTGACGCCCTTTTTTAGATTAGTCCTTGTCACACTTAGAATTCTTATCATTTGCCCTGAAAGCACTGTTGTTTGCCCTCAGCAATTTGTAACCTTGCTGTTTGGCCATGGTTTTTGGTTGGCTTTTACTTTAATATTTTTGATGTTCATTACATCCTCCACGCATTTGGATATTTAAGCCATAGTTGTCTAAGTATATTCATCTATGTTTACCAGATTGTTCACCATGGCTGCCTCCCTGAAGACATCCGAGTTTATGGTTTCAAAGCAGGTCCTGAGACTTTCCATGGTTCCTTCATGCTGGACCCTAATTTGTTTCACAGTGGTCTTATCTCTGATCAAGAGAGGTTTGCAAGTTGGGATTAGTTTTATTGAGATGTGATCAGAGCCACCCAGGTTTGGTTGTTGTACAGCTCTGTATGCCCCTTTTATGTTAGTGTAGGCCTTGTCCTGAATATTTGCTCCCCTTGTGGGAATATCCACAATTTGGTAGTAACTGGGTAGCACCTTCCTGAGATCAGTTTTGTTGAAGTCACCAGTTATCATAAATATTACATGCATCAACTTTATTTTCCATAACTTTATCTTATATTCTTTTACTTCCATTTCCATTTTCCTTATCACTTCTTTTTCTATTTCCCTTCTTCTGTACTTCTTCACATCTCATATACAGGATTTTTCAAACCATATTTTATAACTTTTTTAACATTTATCAGGGGGTATGCCAACACACACTGCCCAGGGATTTGAGGAGTCTGTGAGGCAGTCCATCAAGTCTTTTCTTTACATCCTGCTGCCATTTCCACTGAATCTCCTGTTCCTCTATGCTGGTGCCTGTACATTGATCTGTCCAGTCTACCCTGCTTCCTACTCAACATGGTATCCTCCACTTAAGGTTTTTGCAAAGACTAAAACAAAGTAGTCATTCAGTATCTTTACATTTTCATTCTTCTGTGTTTGCCTTTACATCTTTGCTCAGCTTGGTCAATTTTGTCTGTCCTTTTCTTCTTTCTGCTTTGTACCTAAAACTCCCTGACTTTCCTTCTTGGTTTCTTCTGCCAAATCCCTTTCGTATTCAGTGTCTGCTTTACCATCTTTGTTGCCTTTTTCCCGGGCTCCTTGTACTGAGGCTCCACCAACTCCCCATTTCCTCCTTTCTACCTCTTGCAGACCATATATTTTGCTGGAATTGCTAACCAAACATATTATTTCATGATGCTGGTCTTCTATTGTTTTTCTAATTGGTTTCTGCTCAATGTATACTAACCACTGAGCCTCCCTTCAGTTGGATATGGCCAATTTTTCTGATACCCAGGGATCTCGTGAAATATCTGTGTGAGAGCTGTCTAGAAGAGGCCATCATTCACGCAGCCATGAAGCTATTTTGTGGCAATACTTGCATTCTGTACATTAGGGCATTTATAGTCACCTAACCCCATCCATGGGTGGAAGGACATGGAAACCACATCATTGTGGAAATCCATAATACCTTCCCCATGTTCTTGCATTCTCCTACAAACTCACTTTTCATGGTTACCACCCATTTACAGCTTAGTGAACCTAATTCCCAGTCCCAGGCCAGGCCAAGTATTTGCATTCCATCCTCTCCTCCAAGAGACTTATGCAGTATGTGGCCAGATATGCCTCCATCTCCCCCCAGGATGGGTAAGCCAGTTTCATCAGCCACCATTAATTGACCTTTGGTCAGCTATGCTGTAGTCAGGATGTTATTCATTGTCAGCAAGTGCGACTGGCACACTGACCTTTTCTTTATGCATTATTTTTCTTCATAGCTTTTCCATAGCTTTAAGTACTTCATCCCGGACACATATCCATGTCTTATTTACTCCCTCAATTTGCTGCCGGTATTCTAGCACATTCCTGACCAACACAACATAATTCAATCTTCTTAATCCCACCTCAGTGACTTTTGTCTTTTGAATTTTTACCTTCCCTTTTTTAACAAACACAGCAGCAGAATCACTGTTGACAAATGGTACCTTAACTTGTGCACACTTCTTTTTAAGATTAATGAACTGCTAACATTTTCTTAATTTAGTACAGAGTTAATACAAACGAATTCACTTCTCTTTCATTTCCCTTCTAAGAGAACAGTTACATTCTTTCCGTCTCACTGTATGTTTTCACATTTCTACCTCCTTCCAATACTCAAGTGGGCTTTTTTTGTATCCCTCAAGGAACAAAGTTTAGGGGGGGGGGGTAACAGAATTTATTCCAAAAGTTATACTACCAATTTCTTTGTCTATAAAGAACATTTGAATTTTTGATAATAGGGTGAGACCCTTTTGCATTTTCTACCTGCTCAATTCTTTGCCCTGACAGTAAATTCTTCCCTTTCCAGTTTGCTCAACACCTCTCTACCATGCGGGGCATGTTCCTTTAGTATCACGTTGATGTTCTCAACCTGTGCAGCTGATAGCTCCTATGACAGTACTAGCTTGTCAGTTCAAGTCTCATTGGGAAGGTAATACCACCAGCCCTCCTATGCTTTGTTTTGTAATGTAATGCATATACTAAGTCCTAAAGTCTCTCTGTCATCATAGTTATGTAATATATTGGCTTACTACAGACTGTTTCTGCCTGGCAACTCACCCTCATAATTAATATCACTTAACTTTTTAGAACAGTGAAAATCCCTTCCACGATGACTACAGCTTAAGCTGCCAAATACAAATAAACATCATAAACTTTTGTTTTTCCTTACCCTCTCCCACTCCTGCCATCTTCTCCTACAATTTGCCACTTTTTCTCTGTCTGGCCTGTAATTTTATGTAGTGCAAAGCCAACAGGCTAGGTAGCGCAAGTGCCTAAGATCCCAAATTGTCCTAGCTGTTTCACTACAAAAACTTCATATAGTGCGCTGTCTCAGATACAGATTGTTTAAAAAAAGGATGTTAAAAGCTACACTACTGTAGCTTTTAGTAAGTTAAGGCTTTTCATATAGCTACTCTCTGCCAGCTAAACTTTTCACTGAGAAGTGTGATGCACCACTCCCACAAAAGTATTTATTTCTGCTATTAGTTGTAGGCCTTAGCTTACTCAGCTAGCTATGCTGCACCAATTAATGTATCCTGAGAGTAATTTCTTCCTTAACTCACTTCCTTTACTTCTCTAGCTGATCTGTATACTCCAACTATTTTCTTCCGTAGCACATTAAGGACTCTTTACTAAATAAAGGGGAACCCCGCTCCACTCTACAAGCCTTTGCAGGGTTTCGCTTCACTCACCACCTTACCCCCAATTCCCACCCACCTCTTATATCATCACGAAATACATCACTATTCCTATTATATCACTCAGATGGCCTACTTCCAATAGATTCTTTCTCTGATCCTGACAAAGCTTACCCAGCAGACCTAGCCTCTGTTCAGGAATTAAACACAGACCCGCAACTCAACATTATCCTCCCAAAAATCATGACATCTTAACTCCTGATAACTTATGTTCTTTTCTGTCTAAACTTCAACTGTGTTACTCTCATAACTTATAATTTCTTGATCACACCAGTCAGGCAGTATAACATTATTAACTACTAGCATTTCTTAGCAACATATTGTATTTTACATCATGATTAATATAGCACCATCAGCACCTATCCTTATTATACATAACATTTTGTCAAACATTAACCCATCAATAACAACACTTTCTTATAATTAACTTAGTTAAGATCTGAGGTCTCATTTTAGCTAAGTGCTTCCCTTTTCTTCTCAAGGCAAACTCTGTCTTCATTCTCCTTACAGCTGTGCTGTAAACATTTGCTTCTGCTTGCACTTTTCTCTCTCTCACTGTTTTTCCCTGTTTCCTTTACACATTCCTCGCTTACAGACGTGAACCGTTATAGTAGCAATTTTGTTTAAACAGAACTTTTCTCAGATAAGCAGTTCCCATTTTTCTCTCCTACTTCTTCCTTCACTAGAGCCCTCATCATCTTACTCAACTATTTTCACCTTTTTCTTACCCTTATGCTCTTGTACCTTTGGCCTGTACTTATGTCCAGACTATTTCACTCCTTACACAATTATTACAACAATCTAAGTGGGACAAAGGTTTTGCAAATTAACTTTTGCACAAAGCCTAAGTAGTATTTAGGCTGCTCATCTTCTGCTTTTGCCAGATCATCTTTCCTGTCAGTCTTTTACTGCCTACCATAAAAGCTCTTCTTTCTGCATTTTTGCTTCTACAGTCTAGGTGGCAGATAGGTTGATATCTTCCATCTCTTGTTAGATCAGTTTACTTTATTGTCCAAGTGTAAATTAGCTGCACTTTCTTGGATTCCCAGCTATGTCATCCTCTTTACTACTATTACTACTGCAACAATCTGTGTGGCAGGTAGGCTGTGCTATTTACCTATGCACACAGCCTAGATAACAGGTAGGTGGTGCTACTTAACCTGTGCACACAGCCTAGGTGGCAGATTGGCTATGTTAGTTAGCCTATGCGCATAGCCTAGATGGTAGTTAGGCAGTGCTAATTAATGTATGCATACAGCCTGGGTGTCCAGTAGGCTGTACTACTTAACCTATGCACTCAGCCTTGGTGGCAGGTAGGTTGTGCTACTTAACCTATGCACACAGCCTATGTGGCAGGTAGGTTGTGGTCTGTCTCTTATCTGACCATTTCAACTCTTAGCCTAAGTGGCAGACTGTATTTACACTTTTAACTCATAGCTTAGGTTGCGGGTATATGCTGCATTTTCAGTTCGTTTCCTGACACAGTCTTTGTAGATAAGTTTACAATCTTTTCTGTCTGGCGCTTCTACTTTTTAATTGAGTGGAATGCACTGGATTTACAGTAATGGCAACATTTAGGCTGGGGTGTTTCTTTTGCCCACCTTTGCACTTGCTCTTGTTATGATAGAAAAGGCACTGTTACATTACTTACTGTCACAGACTCCGACCAGCCCTTTCTCTCCATTTTACCACCTCTCTCGCCCTTCAGGTTCCCTGCTATATTATCTATTAATCTCTGACATTTTCCCATCCATGCTTTATCATTGGCTTTACAAGTTATAACCTCAACTATCTTGTAGACTCATAATGCCAACTGTTAATCTTTCAACATTTTCTTCAGCACTTTATTTAGCATGCTACCTTACTATTACACATTAACAGCTGTGGGCTGATATGTGATGCACAGCATGGCTTTTGCAATGCCTTCAGTACCTATATTGCCCTGGTAATGGCCTCTGATGCTATTTATTGCAACTTGAATGAGGAACTTATAACTGCAGGTCTCTTTGTTAACATATGGCTTTTGAAATGGTCAACCATACCCTTCTTTGCAACAAACTTAAAAGATTCAGCTTTAGAGATAACACTATCTGCTAGTTTCCCAGTCATCTAGAAGACAGAAGCTTCCAAATCTGTAGCAATGTCTCATCCTTTACTGCTGATACACTTAATACAGGTATACTACAAGGGTCTGTGCTAGGTGGTCCTCTTCAATTTTCTTTCTTTGTTAGTAATCTCCCACTAGAATTACCAAATCTTAAATTAATAATGTATACAGATGATACACTGCTTCTGATATCCATACTAGCCACTCTGACCTGCAAACCAAGTTACAGACCAATTTCACTCAGTTATTCACCTGGTCCACTACTAGAACACTACTAGTTAACCTCAAGAAAACCACTGTCAGAGTCTTTATCTCTGCCAAGAAATTACCCCCATTTCTCCTATTCTTTTAACAGATCTTAATAGGAGCAGAATACCTGATGTTACTAAACAGAGGTACCCAGGCCTAATACTCAACACTACTCTTATAGGTTCATACGTGTATACTAGACTAACGACCACTAGGGCCCTTATAAGCCTAGCCATGCAACCCAAATGTGACCCACAAATTTGATTTATATTGGTGGTGATTTACTGACTGACTTTGCCCATCAGACACATAGCAGCCAGACCAGAGATGAACTTCTGATTACCCATCCATTGGTCTAAGATGCGCTTAAAAAGGGATAGGGAGGAATTCTGCTTCACATGGATGGGGAGCCTGTTCCAGAGAATAGACATTCTCTGAGAAACATATCTCCCTCTCAAGCATGTCCTATTTATGTCACAAGCAAAATGTAGGTATTTTAATCTAGTAGTTCTGATGATGTTTGTTTTGCGGATGTGCAAAAGATTAATCAAAACAGGGTCCAGGGATGTCCTGTGTGCCAGGCAAAAAGCACCTATCAGAAGTCTCTATGATACAGGATAAAAAGACAGGGCTTTGAGGTGATCAGCATAGGACATTGTGTATTGTATATTCTTTTGTAAGGAACCTTCAGTCTATGATGGGTCTGATGAGGGACAAGTACAGTGGTATGATGACCTCTCTGGACCCAGATGCGATGTCCTTGCTTATAAGTTGGGCACCATAGAAGGATTTTCATACTACCTTGGAAACATGCTGGTCGAAGGCTTGGTTCCTATTTACATGAGTTACGAGATCCCTGACTAGTGAATCAACTTTTAAGGGTGTTTTGTTAATGACATAGTTACCCAGGGTGGTAGACTTCCCAAAAAGTACTATAATGTAGTTCTTGGTATTGAGTTTTAAGCCATGGCTTTGGCACCAAGCATTTGTCTGTATTAAACCTTCCTGAAGGGTGTTCTCATCTTGGGGGGGGGGGATTCATTGACTGCTCACAGTTCACAATCATCTGTTAAGTTGGTCAGCCAAAGGCCTCTGACATTGGCTTTGACATCAGAGATGTAGATGCTAAATAGGGGTGGGCCAAGTACAAAGCCCTGGGGGCCTGCACTGGTGACCGACCTATTTGTGCAGATGGCCTCACTGATTCTAACCTCCTAAGTCCTATCAGTGAACCAACTAACTGTCCAGCATGTTACAAAGGGATTTATATCTAGTTCCATAAGTCTGTTAATAATGCCTGAGTTGGTTATTGTATAAAATGCATTAGCCAGATCAAGGTAGGCAATATGCACCATTTTCCCCTCACCCAGTGCTTTAGAAACCTTTTCAAAGAAGTCCATCAGATTCAGCAAGCATGGTCTTCCTTTGACAAAGCCAAACTGGGATGGATTCAGTGTCTGGAGTTCTCTTACATCCATGTTGACAATTTCCATGATAATTATTTCCATGGCTTTGCAAATAAGACTAGCCAGACTAATGAGTCTGTAGTTTCAGGAGCTATTGAAGGTCCTCCCTTATGAAGGGAGATGACTGCAGCAGTCCTGCATTCATATGACACAAAGCCTATTTTAAGAAGGTAGTTAAATAATGACTCCAGGGGTCCTGAAAAGTCATATTTTAGACTATTCAGGAGCTATCCAGGATGTTATCGGGATCCACTGAGGCCATGTTCTTGGAAATAGTGAGTGCAGCCAGTGCATGCTCCCTAGTTATAGCAAGAGGGGTGATGTTTGAGGGTATTTTTGAGGGGATGGTTGGGGTGAGAGGAGGGGTAAAATTGGAATTGAATCTTTCCATTAACAGGTTTGCTATACCACCAGGCTCAGTGAATTTGGCACCATAAACCACCAGTTCAGCACATTGCTGTGTGCTTTGAGATTTCTAACATAGCTGTAGAAGACCTTATGGTTATCTTTCACTTGGGAGGCTAGCTTAACCTTAAAGTTGGCTTTGCTTGACCTAATTAGTCCTTTTAGTTGCCTATTTACTTTTATGGGAGCTTTCTATCTTTGTGGGAATTACCCTTCCTAATTTTTACCATACTTTTTTTGTTGTATATCCTGTTTAATCTGGGATGCCACCATGGTGGTTTGTTTCTAGGACTAGTACTGTGCTTCCTTTTGGTTGGTACAGCAGCCTCTATGCAGCCAATCACAAGTCTGTAGAGAGTTTCTGACAGCAATTCAGCATAAGCTGTTGTGTTCTCTGGGTTTGGGGGGGGGGGCACTGAATTTTGACAATCCATCACTTAGAGAAAAGTAATTTACCTTGGCATAGTTCCTATTACTAGTTTTAACAGGATTATACAGTTGATTTTGATTTCAAAGGTGATAGCTTTATGGTTGGACCTAACCAAGGAGGATGAGACATTGAGGATGGTGCAGCATTCTCCCATATTTGTAGGCAAGATGTCCAGTATGTTGAAGCCTCTAGAGGGTGTATTCACTATCTGACCAATGTTGTTTTTATTTACAAAGTCCAGAAATCTCTGTAACTGTAGATCTGAGGTTGTGCAGGATTCCCGTTCTATGGAGGTGTAACCAAAGTCTCCCATAAGTAGGGTGTTAGGTTGGATGGTAGGTGTCTTTAGTAGGTCTAAGTATACACTGTGAACTTCTTGAGACATGGTGGGTGACTTATAGCCAGTTAGGATATGCTACAGGATTTTGTCTCTGGTGATCCGCATGTGGAGGAACTCCAGCATATTATCTGTATGACCACTCTAGAAGTATGCTTGTTATTGATGTATATTGAGGGGGTCTATGTCAGATGATCGAGTTTTCAGAAACGTGAAATAAATACTGTCAAAACCATATGATCGAGTTTCCAAAGACTCGAACATAAAAAAAAAAAAAAAACACACACAAACCCCCCCCCCCCCCCCTGCAAATTATATATATAAACTCTGAGACTGCACTACAGTGAGGAAAGGGCAAATTTCCCAATTAGCACTGTACCACAGTCTCCATTCAGAAGCTTAGAGTTTTCAAAAACTCAATCATATGGTCTAGCCCATATGAATTTCGAGTTTTTGTAAACTCAATCAACTGGTAGGGCCCCATAGTGAGACATCTCCTCCTTTAGCCCTTTTCTGTGCAGCTCCTGGTCTAAAAGTGTGAAAGGTACTGAAACCTTGTGCTACTGGGTTACTCTCTGCTGCTTTAAACCATATCTCGGTAACTGCACAGATGTCTGTATTCTTTTATGTGAGGAGGGTTTAGAGGGAGTCTAGTTTTTTGTTTATTAAGCAGTAGCATCTTGAGGTTCAGTTGAGTTGATTTTGATATACTGGTAGGTTTGTCAGTTTGGCATTGTCTAAAATATGCAGTATGGGAGTGGATTAATTTTTGCCAGCATTCAAATGCTTAAGGGGAGAGGTGCAGACCATCCTTGGCAAAGCAATGTGGTCCGCTAACCATGTCCTCTCAATGTGATAAATACTGGATCCCCATAGAATGACACCAAAAAGACAGCCAGTTGTTGAAACCAATCATTTTTTGTTCATATTGTGGCATCATCCTCATTGATGGTAATCTCTTGCTCAGTGCTAGGCTCATATCACCCTGAGACACACAGTGTGAAAGCTCCATAATGTCTGTATACATATAGTCCAGGGAGGTACATCTCAGGTCATTTACACCTACATGGACTAAGATGGAATCATACTGGTACCTGTGGTGTAATGGCTCGAGTCCGTGCATTATTTGGCACTAGATAAGCACCTAACAATTATCTTTTCCTTGTTCAACCTGGTTAGGGGGCATCAGTATATCTTACAGTGGAGTCCCCTATGACAAGGGTCCTGGGAAGTGTGTGTTGCTTGCTTTAGGGGCTTAGTGTTTGGGGCTCCACTGACAGTGACAGCATGTGTAGTGGTAGGTGTTTTTTTTCTGAGTGCCTTTGGGCTTGCTGGAAATGGTTGATATAGGCAAGCATTGTTGTTTAGAAAGATTGCTTTAAATGCTGCAGCATACATTAGTCTATGTGTGTATTGTGTACTATATGAGGTGGTGTTGGGTCCGTGGTTTTGACAACTGGATATGTACTTGTATGTGAGAGATTAGCCTCCAGTGTGTAAATACACCTCTCTCATACTGTGTCTACTTCTTTAAGGATTAAGTGATTGTCAGTAAACATGAGACAAATGATACATTGTCTCAAGATGCCCATATCCACCAAGCTACAGAGAGGTTAGGAAATTGCATATTCAAACTGTCCAGTTGTTTGATTTGTGAGCTACAAGGAGGTGGTGTATTGGTGCTTTATCGGAGCAGATTACGTTAAACAGTATTAAATTCTACTAACTTTAACAATACTGAATTCCATTAAATCTAAGTATTGCCACTTGACTCCCAACTAGCTGCGTTATATTGCTGCTTTACAAGGTACAATTTTTTGAACCTTTCTAGTGTTTGGTACTGTACAGGGCACTGCTAACCTCTGCAAATGTGTAAAATTTGTAGCAGCACAGAAAGAAAAACCTAGCTAATGACCCCTGTGTCCAATAAAATGACTATACTATGAGTCCTTTTGTGTGTTTTCCAACTCAGACAGACCAGGAAAAAAACTCCTGCCACAAGATGAATAAACTCATTTCTCCTAATGTAAAAACACAGTAGAAGGCGTCCAGAGGTGCAATGCTAACACGAATCATTTGAACAACTAGCTGGAAATCATTGCTGAAGTCAATTTCAAGACAGTCTTACAGTTGTAACAGTGAGAGCAACTATCTTTGTTTTTACAGAAAAAAATATCATTGAAATGTATACGTAAAAGCAGGAAACAACAGCGATCACTCAGAATAGCAAGTGTGATTCAGCCATCAAAAGTACTTAACTTTGCCTGAATGGCACTGGATACAAGTAGAGCACTTCTTGAATGCAGGCTAGAACTTCAAGCTTTGCAGATCTCCTGGAAAATGAGCAGGGGACAATATGTGGTAAAGGAGTTCTACTCAAAGAGCAATACTGGTTTGCCGGGTGGGCACTCAGTATCATGGATCTATGGAAAACAATGTGTGGGAAGAGTACATAAATAGCTTACACAACAGTCTATAGCAATGAAAGAAGAGAACATGGCTCTCAACCAATCAAGGACAAATCTCAACAGAATCAGGGACAAATCCAGAAATAATCACAGACAATCAGGGACACTTTTAAAATATTAGCACTGTTAACTTGAGACACCGATAGAATAAGATAATGTGAATTAATATACATTTTCTGAACTAAAACAAGTTTATAACTCTTAAGTATCATCATTTATTAAGTATAATTCACCATCTTTTCTCCAACAGTCACCAGTTTTAAGAGGGATTAAGAGTGACAGATTCAAAATTTAAGTCAAAATCAGGGACGTCTCTGAAATCACGGAGAGTTGAGAGGTATGGAGGGGAGGGTGGGACTTATCAGAAGGGGTGGAGCCCAGAGACAGCCTTATTCTAAAATAACAGCATCGATAAGGATGGCAGGGTTTGGGGAAAACTATCAGGTTAGCTAGAGAAGCATCTAACCAAACTAAGGCAATATTTGGAGCTGTTTCAAAAACTTTAGCTTATTGTGCTAGTGGGGGATGGGACAGCCACAGAATACAACTTTAAGCAGATAAAAGATAAGCAGAGAGTAAAAGCACTGAAGCACAAACTGGAGCAAAGGCAATTCTCTCACTATGGATTGTCTACTAAAGTTTAAGGCTCTAGACTATGCAGAAATTTGCAGTAACACTGTTTATGGAAAAATGTGAAACATGAAATGATTAAGGCTCAAATTCTCGCAGGAATACATATCTCTAGCTCTGCCACAACTGTGAATTAAAAACGAAGTAGAATGCCAAAACTGCTAGAGCCACGGATGTCAGCAACAGTACTTTATTATTAAAATCCACAGGTTTACACTGACAACAAACCCAATACACATTAATGCCTTAAAACAAAATTGCGTTTTCGTCTTGAACAAACCGACTTCTTCTTCGGTCAGTTTGTTCAAGACGAAAACGCAATTTTGTTTTAAGGCGTTAATGTGTATTGGGTTTGTTGTCGGTGTAAACTTGTGGATTTTAATAATAAAGTATTGTTGCTGACATCCGTGGCTCTAGCAGTTTTGGCATTCTACTTCGTTTTTGGTACAACTGTGAATTAAACTATAAGACATCGGCCAACACAGTTTAAAATACAAATGGATATCTTTTGAAAGTACTTTTACTTGTGGAAATAGACATGGAGAATAACTCAGAAACACAATCTTCCCACAACTCTTAATAAAAATACAAGACTAAGATCCCAGAACCAACTTAACAATGCAAACAGATGGAACAGAGCAGTAAAGTACAAAGTATTATTACCACACAGGTCACTGTGTAACTCAAATATTTAAGCAGAATTGAAATAATTAAAATAATTTAATTCTCTCTCTTGCCTTTACCCCCAACACACACACACACACACACACACACACACACACACACACACACACACACACACACACACACACACACACACACACACAACACACACACGTTGCTCAAATAAAACTGCTGAGTACAAAATCTGCAGACTCATTCTATTAGTTGACTGTCAGATACATCATTACAATTTTTTAAAAAATTCAAAATGGCTTTCAGTGTCTCATAGGACTATTTTTCTTCTAAATACTCTAATTTCCAAGGTGCTAAAATAGGGTCACTGCCTCTCTTTAAGAGGGAAACTACATTTACAAGACAACCCTTATGTACTTAGAAGTACACAGGACAGCAGTTTCTCTGTCTAGTATGCCCCCCATTTAAAACTGCAGTAAGTGAGAGATCCTTCTCTAGACTGGGAGCTGCTACCTGGAACCACCTGCCTACAGATTTCAAAAATCTAGAAACCATTAAAAGCTCTAGAAGAGCACCTCTCTATTGAGTCTACCTACAACTACTACATCACAATGTTAGGTAAATAATCATCCCACATCATGAATACTAGAATACTTAATAAACTTTCCTTGGCCTCTTAAAGTAGCCTTTTATACACAAATATTTCACATGTATATAGGAGTTTATGCAGTATATGTAACTATGATTGTGCTGTATTTTATGCTCATCTCAGCTTGAATTTTATATTTTTACTGCTCTCTGACTGGATCTTTTAATGTTATTCCATCTGCATTCAGTCTTACTATGCTTTGGATTTTGCTATATACTTATTTTGTATATAGTATCATTGATTAAAAGACTATGATGTATTTTCTGCTCTTTGAGCTTGGGTCATGGTTGAAAAGGGTCAATAGACCAGTGCACTTACTTGGTGTACAAATAATAAATAGATAGAAGATAGATAAATAAATAAATATACTCAGGCTTTAGCTGCCCTGCTGTGTCGTATCAAACATTTTATTTCTACTCCTCTTGTACTAAGTGGGTGCTCCACTGACAACCCAATGAGCTCCCTAAGCCTAGCACTGAAATTCAGCATCTACACCTCAACAAACTCCCTGTGGAAATCATATTCAGCTTCCCACTCATCACAAACCAGGACAAGAGGACCTCTCACCATGGGAACATTATGTAGATCAAATGGTGAAAAATGTTGATTTTTTTTAGACCCGTCATTGTAACTAAAAAAGGATATGGGTTAGACACTTGTCCACTCCAGTTTAACTTGTCTGTGAATTCTCTCAGCATGGTATTAAGAGTAAAGTTAAACATCTCCACCAATCCATTTGTTTGAGGATGGTTAGGGGTGTTTTTTAATTGCTTTAGTCCATACTGCTGCCACAAACAAGTCAACAGGCCTAGCATGATGTTAGTCCCCCTGCTCAGCAGTATCTCCTGAGCAAAACTCATTTTGATAAAAATGTATAGTATGGTATGTGCTACCTCTTCTTCCTCAACAGAGGCCAAGGCTTCTACTTTAGGGTACCTGGCAGCATATTCTAGTATTGTTACTAAGATATAGCTATTTGTGATGTTTCATACATTAACAGGCCCTATGACATACATGGCTACCCAATGAAGAGATGGCACTAAAACAACTTTAGCTTTGTCTCCAGCATTGCCAATTGTTTGGCACTGCTCACATCTCATAGTGTTCCCTCTCACACCATTTGCAATGCCTTGCCAATAAAAACTGTTAGCATAAGCCTCCTTTTTGTATGCTTTAGGACCAAACATCCTGATATCATGGACTATTGTCTAAACTTCCCTATTATAGGTACTTTGAGATATGAACTGCTGTATCATTTTTGTTTTATCTGCATCCCTTCTGCAGGAGTCCATTGTCTGTTTAGCAACTCCCCACCCCAATACACATACTTCATCTGCCCTTGAAAATTATGAACCTTGTTTGGCTGCCTTTCTCAGGTCCTATCATGTGGGATCTGAAAGCTGCACCTGTCACAGCTGTCCATTTGTGATCCTCCTGGGTTCCCCTTCCAGTCTATATTACATGACGTCTGGAACTTTTTGAAAACTGCGTCTCAGATTTACAATCTTTTCCAGATGTCAGCCACTTCAGAAGAAATTAAGAAGAAACCAGTATCTTTGAAACCTGCAGCTCCAATTCAGGCTTGCTGTTATTACCTAGGTTCACCACCATTAATTGCAGCTGTGGGCACTGGCTAGGTCTCCCCACGTATGGCTTTCCCACCTGCTTGTCCCCATTCCTGGCTAACTGCAACTGCTTCTACACAAGGTACTGCATCATTAAAGACATTGCTATCACAACATTTGCTTGGATATCACCAAAAACTGCCACCTGCTTGTTTTCTTGTCTGCCATCCCAGTCCAAATGAACAACAACCAATGGCACAATTAAAATGCCACTCCTTTGGCACTGCTGAGACAAGTAATGCTCTTGTCCTAAGAACTGCAAGCTTAACAGTACTTGTTTCAGATGCAGTATCCCTCTTAGAAATAGTTTCTTCACCCTTCCTGTCAGGAATATATTGGACCTAAAGTAGTTCTTTACACTGCCCATGAGTTCCATTACAGATATACGGTGTAGATAAATACCTCTTCTGCAGTTGTACCCTGCTCACCAAACAGGGGTCACACGTTTTACTCATAATTTCAGATAAGGCACATTTCTAATTTTTCTACCAGGTTCTTTTATGTCCTTAGGCAAAGTACTGAGTGCTCCCTAATCAGACCTGTTAGCATTTAAACATCTGTAATCTGATATCATATGAAAATAAGTACTTATTTCTGCAATTAAATCATTGACTTTATTATCTGATTTTCTTCTTCTTCTTCTTCGTCTTCTCATTATTATCTGATTTTCTCGTATGTGATCAAACCTTGTTTACGTTTTGGGTTTAAGATGAACACTTTCTAAAAGGACACGTTTTACTTTACTATAGTCAAAACAATGAGCACCTGGCATCATTAATAGTGCACAAAACCTTTTGTGTGAGCAGGTATGTTAAAAACATCATCTAATCGATAAATCTATCAATAAGCTTTGTTGGATATGAAATCAAATTTGTAAGGCAGATTGGTCCCATGTGATATATGCATATTTCTCCGTATATAAACATTGGAATTACATACAAATGTTTGGATAAGCACTATTGTCTGACAATTTTTGTATATCTAGAGAGCTGTTTTTGTATAATGTGCCTATTCCTCTGAATTTTGACAAAACTCAGTATCCTGTTTTTTTGGTGTTATTTGTCTATTGCTAGGAAAATTGTAAGAGGAAAATGGTTATAATCAACCAGATTTATACTATCAGAATGTATTATTTTGTTGAAAGAGATTTGTAAGAAAGATTTGAAAAAATTGAATTTTAAATCAATAATTTTAAATCTTACATATTTGCCTTCTTGATTCAAAAACGTGAAGGAGGAATCATAATCTTTTCCCCATAAACTTTATAAGTTATGACAGCGTGATTATAATGGTAATGTTAATAAGAATTGGTGAGCACAAATGTAAATACTATATATAGTTTCTTATTTTTTTTTCTCTTTTTATACACATATTCAATTATTGTTTTACATATTAACATGCCAATTGAATACTGAATTTGAATTTCATATTTATTTAAGTTATCTCATATTGTACTTGTAAAATGAAAATAAACTTATCAAAAAAAAAAACTCAGACAATCTGCTTGGGAAATTTGCTTCAGATTAAACTTTTTTTTTCAAATGCCACACCAAAACTATCAAAGTTATGTCTCTTTATAATGAGGGCATAATTTAGTACAGATTTTTAATCCCGCTACTCTTGCTTTTTGGTGCATATACCAAAGGTAATGATTTCATTCTCATGCTGACGCTGCTCTCAGTCACCTTCTTGTCATGATTTCATGTCTTCTCTCACAGCCACTTCAAGCTGGTGTCACTGATTTGAGGGGTCCCACATTCAATTATAGCTCTAGTCTATCTAATTCTAGTTGAGCTTTAAGAACATTCAGGACTACACTGCTAGTCATTTAGATGCTTGCTGCACATCTACGGTCACTGCCATGGCAGTGTCCATATCTGGAGGACAGTACTATGACTACATACAAGGCAGCTTTTACCAAACCAGTATGTGAGAGTGCTTTTCATCTGCACTCTTTAACAAGCTGCACCACGAACATCTTGGGATATTTAATTCCAGCTGTCCAGACCTTTTATTTGCTGTACAGTGTTCCCCTTCCTAAAAGTCTCAGCCACAGTACTACTACTCTCTACTTATTAATTAATTATTTTGATAGAATATAAAATAATTTACCTTGTTTAAAATATTCATATGTATAAGGTAAACTGCATGTAATATACTAAGAACTGAACTCTTGCATGAGCTATTGTTCGACTGCAATTGCTGAAGATATTTAATTTAATAATCTAATAGCTATTGAATTTGTTGACCAGGGTATAGCACTGATTGCAGTGGGCCAATTTCAGACTCAGCAATGTCTCAAAGATGTTACTGAACACTCATCAAGCTAACAGAGAGTCATTGTGAGTAAGCCATTCATTGCTGAAAACAGTGAATGGTTAGCTCATTCTTAAACATACATCTAAACTAAGAGTGAAAAAATAATACCTGATAAATCTGGTTAAAAATGGAAATAAATTGCAGCACAAAATCAGGAAGGATGAGTAGATCCATCAAATACCACCTTGAAAAGCGATAAACAATTATATGATACTTGGATACTGGGCTACTTGGGATTAACATGGCTAGGCTTGTAAAGACTCTAGGGCCGCTGGCCTAGTAACCTCCTCTGAACCTATGAACAATTCCTGTATCTTTTCAGACTGCAACATGCCTCTAAATTCTACTGACTGATGCACTCCCATTTATAGCTTCAGAGCACACAAAAGCTTCCTTATGAAAAAAAAAAATGAGTTTTTAGTATGTAAATGGCCGAAGTTACTTAGCTGAATGACCAGCTGAAAAGGGCTAGTGAGAAGAATCTAGCCAATTGAAAGGCTGCAGTAAAAGGAAACAAAATACAAAAACTTTCAAAAAATAATGTTTATTTCTCCAACTGGGTACATAATATTAATTTTATACCAAACGCTCAGGAAAGTTTTCTTTTTACACTGACTAAAAGCAATATATATGACTCTTCACATTTCTGATATCAGGGAAATGACATTTATGCCACTGGTGATGAAGCGTTAGTAATAACGTGAAAGCGCTTACTTTGGATGTTATTTTGGATGTTACTACAATAAAAGCTTTTATCCAGTCAGCTTCGATTGTAGTGTTGTACCACCACTCTATTTTTTGGATCACTGGTAAAAAATACATATAGGTTGGTCAGCATTTTAATAAAAATTGTATTTAAAAGATATAGAATACTGAAAATTCCTAGTATAATTGTTTCAGTAAGTACAAAACAGATGCAGTCCACAGACCATTTAAGCCAAGCTAGAACCCCACCACCACCACACACACGCACACACACACACACACACACACACACACACACACACACACACACACACACACACACACACACACACACACACGGTGCAGAGATACTTATCTAATTGTTAAAATTCATCTTAAAGGTATCTATTGTATCACTGCTTAATATGCATTCATTCTAGAGCTGGGGTAAGTGAATCATCCCACCAGTGGGTTCTATTTATTTGCTGACAGAAATGTAGCTGGCATTTGTGAGCTGTGAAGCTTTTTTATTTTTTGTTTGTTTGTTTTTTTAATGAAGTGAAGGAGATGTTGGAGGTTAGGGTCTTTTAGGTAATAAAATCAAGACTTAGGTTGTCAGATAGAAGTCTATAAGAGATGGACTACAGGGACAGAGTTTCAAGCCTGTCTTGTTAGTTCAGGGTCATTAGACAAGTGACTGATTCTTTCATTTGTAACCTATGCAGTCTTTTTAACTGTATGATATGTTTTTGATGGATGCATGTCAAAAGGGGTAATGTGTTCTATAACGGGCCAGATGTCAGGGGCTGTGTGTTGGGGGAATGACAACTTCTTTACATCTGGATGAGATACTTTTGGATATCTGTTGGACAAGTTTCTTAAGGTGGGTATGTCCTAAGTACTTCACATACCAAAACTAATACAAAAGAACAACAAAATATTAACTTCTTAATACTAAACTCTAAAATACCAATATGCAATTATGGTATAAACTAATAGGGATGTCTATACTGTAGGAAGCATAGAAGTTGCATTTGTCAAATATAACAATGCTGCGCATACTGCATACTTTGCATTTAATCTGGTGCCAATATCCTTACATCATTGATTAGCATGGTCTAGTCTTCTCTGTAGCACTGTGGCATCAGACATTGAGTGAACTACATCACAAAGCTTGCAACCATTAACAAACTCAGTTAACCAAAGGTCTAAGTTTGAATTCTGAGACTGGTGAGAAAGATGTTAAACAGGTGAGGTTGCAGCACAGAGCCCGGAGGTACACCACTAGTGACCATTTTGCTTTCTGACATGACTTCTCGCACTTTAACTATGTCTATTCTGTCAGACAGCCAATTTGCTATCAACATCAAAATATAAGAATTAATGTTTCAATGTTTGAGCTTATTTACAATAACTGTATGGGGGTTACAAAGGCTTTGGCCAGATCTAGGTATATTTTATGGAATGCACAACCTCTTTTGACAGTTTCTATGATATTTTGACCTACTACTGATAAAGCCAAATTGATATGGGTCCAGGACAATAAATTTTTAATTCTGGCATTTGCAAAATCTGATATATGTTCCATGAAATTATATATTAGGCTTGTTAGGGTGATGGGTCTACAATTACCAGGTATGAGGTAAGGTCACCCTTCTGGAGGGGGCATCACAATGGCCATTTTATAACCTTCAGGAACATAGCCTCTGGAGAGGTTTAAGTTTGAGCGGTTTAGGAGATACCCAGAGAGAGCATGTAAGGCACTATTTACTAGGCAACCAGGTACATTGTGAGGGCCCATATGCATACCTCTCAACTGTCCAGATTTTTGCCTCGTATTTTTGGTCTATTCCTCATAAAATATGCATTTTTTCCAAGAAATCACTGGGATGATCTGATGATCGAAGTCACTTAATAATGACAAACATTTGAGTTTCAGACTTCAAATCCTTCATAAAATGTATCTCAACACAAACCCTGTTATTCTAGAATATTTCTAAGTTTATAAGAGCAATATTTAAAATCTCTTCCTATTTTTGGACACTTGTCCCCCATTTTGTCAGACTTTGTCCAGATTTCTTGCACTAAGTAGTTGAGAGGTAAGCCCATATGTTATAATTTTGGCCTTAGAAAAGGCAGTTGAGACTTGCTCCATTGGGTGGGGCCGTGACTCAGATGTCAGCGTAACTTCAATAACTAGCTGATGTACAGTTGGCACAACATTTATTTGCTAGTACATTAGCAAGATCATTCAGACTGGAATAGTTAAAGTCATTATGAATTAGCTCTGAACATTGCTGGTTGTTGTTTTTATTTTTTTTTCATTTTCAAATGTAGTGAAAGAATGATTTGTAATCATCTTTAGCTTCAACTGTGACTTACTGTTCAAGTTTCCAGGTTGTGTTTTTCAGTACTTTGATTTTTACAGAATCCTTTATATTGGTAGATTGCGATTTACTGTAGATATTTATTATTATTATTTTTTTTATTTTACTTTAGAGTTTGATAACCACAAGTCGGTTTACTTTTCAATTTCATACTATTGACTCTCCTGCGGATGGCCTAGTCTGTGCACTACAGCAGATGTGAATAACATTTTGAAGTACTGGTAGCTACTAAGGCTGCATGGGAAATGAAAATATTACAAAAGAACTTATAGAGATCTTCATAAAGGTGCAATTTTATGAAGATAATTTTAAGTGTTGTGCTGGAGGTACTGATTTTAGTTAGAACATGATCAAATGTGTTAGGGCTCTGTTGAGCAGGTGGTTGTTTGTTACAAGTCGTTAGCATTTATTAGGTCAAGAATTTGCTGGACATACCCAATGTTAGTTGTGTCAATTTTGTCAATATTAAAGTTACTATCTGGATGCCTAAACCTTCTAAAATAAAGGTGGTTTTATTTATGTGAAACTCATTTAATATTGTTAAGAAATTTTTCATGGTCTTCAAGGGACATGGAGTGGAACTATAGCATGCTGTAAAGTAATAATTTATCTTATTTAGGGTAATTTAGGTCTTAATTTCAGTTCACAGGTTAGAGGTGGGGAATCAGTTGTCTGGCTATGGGTGGGTGAAAGGGATGGTCACCCTGGGCACAACGTGTTAGTGGATGCAATCAGTAGATGCCTATTGGTGACACAGAAATACCAGCATTTAAATTCTGGCATCACATTTGCAGTCAGAGCTGAAACACTTGAAGACTTATGATTTCAGTGCTTGCTTTGTATGTGCTGTTTTCATTGCATGTAGCAAACTGCTTGTTACATTTTTTCAAGCTGTTAATCACAATTAGTAAAGGAAGAACCTATTTTTTTCCTTTTGTTTGCATTTACAGATATCCAAAAGCACCTCAATTAATATTTTATTTTAGCAGGGAGAATCAGATTGGGGAGCTGCACGGGGACCAAAACAGCAAGCCGCAGCTCTGTCGGACAAATATTAATGCCCCTCTTGCAGTTTCTAATAGGCACAGACATAACAGATGTTGAACCCTGGTACAAAATGAGTGCTACCTTTAAATTAAAACCAGGTCTCTGTTACTACACAAATGTGTATGTGCTCAAGTTGCTAGAGTGCACTCAGGAGCAGAAAACTTATTGTTAAGACTTGTGGTGTTGAGTGCAGCAGCCTTAATATGGTCAGAAGCTGGAATTTCAGTGGTCTTTTTTAGCCATGTTGGGGTGTCCAGTATAAACTTTATCTAAAAAAAGACACTGTCATGTAGCAAATCTTTGGCCAGTATGGAGAAGCCATGGAATGAAAGGAGAAGGTCACCCCTTGCAAAACAAGTAGGTCTGTCAGTCATCTTGTATCAAGTTGACTCATGCTGTACTCCTCCCAAATGACACCAGATATTTAGCAAACTGTTAAAGTCGATTATTTTTTGTTCTTGAATCTGGGCATAATTCTTTGTGAAGGCATTATTCCACTCAGGATCAGACCCAACATTTCCCTCTGCAAGCCCCTCTGGGTTGAGTGCTGAAGTCAGTCACACTAACATGGGCCATTACCAGGTCATAGTCATAGTGACCTGATGTGAATGACTCAAGAGTCCTCATAATGTCATGGATCCTGGTGCTGGAAATGCAGCTGCCACCCTATTGGTATTACATCTGGTGAATTCAGAACCCGAATGCCTAACAGTGGAGTCATTGATTACCATAACATCACCATATGTTGCTGTTGTTGTTGTCTTTTGGCTTTTCCCGGTTAGGGTTCGCCACAGCAGAACTCCGGTCCACTAATGATTGGCAGTAGATTTTCAGGAATGCTGAGGTGCCAGCTCGACATTCAACCTTCAACGAAGGCACACCATATGCATGTGCAGAATTAGTGGAAGTGTGAGGTTTACAGTTGACAACATTGCAATTTCCTGAACTCTGTGACCTCATCTTTTAAGTGCAGTATGAGGAAGGTAGTGATGTGATATTTGTTTACAGCTGAGGCTTTCCTGTTGTGACTTTAAGAGGCTTGGGAATGTGATTGTTTTGGCATTTGCACCATATGTAGGTTTAATATGTTCCTGTATTGTGTGCATGAACAGGTATGAAGCTCACGGACAATATGACTTAGATGGCGGCCTCCAGGTTGCGAATATATCTACATCTCTCTCAAATGATACCATTTTGCTGTAGTAGTAGCTGGTTGTCTGTAGGCAGGGGCAGTTTCTAAAGTGTTTAACAAAGCTAGGTTGCTATAAGGCTGACAACAGATGGGGTAAACGTGGACCGAATTTCCATATTGGCCAGATAAGTTGATAGATCAAGATACAGTCAGCCTGCAGATAAGGCAGATGTATTATATAAAACTTAAATGGTAGTTATAATAAAGTGTGAAGACAGTGTACAATTACAATGCACAGAATAACTGAGGAGAGAAAATGAAAAGACTAAATAAGATGGCAAATGCTAGCGCTGGTGCTCTAATAAATGATCTGATAGCTACAGAGATGGTCCAGTAGTAACACGGTACGATGGCATTACATACTGCATCATACAGTTTCACTCCACTGTAGAATACAGCAGCAGGGCACACAGTATCATGCTAGTCAGGGATTAGGCATGCACGCTTCACACTAGTGACATATGACAGGAATGCATACCAACTTGTAGTTCATCAGATGTCTGTTGCAGAGCCCTATGCATTGTTTAGACTCAGGGTTCAACAGGCTCAGATACCATGCAATATTTATGATTATGAAGTGGTAAGCTCAGGTGTTAGATATTTACAAACTGATGGTACTGCTGCAGACAGAAGGCACAATGAATCTACAATGCAACAGTAAAATCAGGACATCAGTTTGCTCACTGTGGTTGTCAGTTTGTTCACAGCAGATAGGACTGGCTTGAAAACCATACTTCTCAACTGTTCAGATTTTTGCAGAATGTCCAGAATTTTTTCTCATATTTTGGTCTGTTTCTTATAAAATTTATGTTTTTTTTTAATGCAAGTAGTATAAATACCACCACGGTCTCCTCTGCAAAAAGGCTACTTAGTGGGACTAACCCAGTCAACAAAGGATAGATAGACAAATAGATAGACAGACAGATGAATGAATAACTAAAGAAATAAAAATCATTGGGGATTGACGTCACTAAGTAATAACAGACATTTCAATTTCAGACTTTATGCTCTTCAGAAAATGCATGCTAATACAAAACATTTTATTTTATCAACTTTCTAAGCTGAAAATTGTACTATTTACAAATTATCTCTGTTTTTGGGTCCCCCCATGATTTCATTTTAATTTGATAATATACAGATGTTAATACAGATATCAAGGTACTTATGATCTGGCCTGATAACAGCAAGGACCTATCATAAATGAGAGCAATCTCTTGTCTTTTGGCTTTTCCTGGTTAGGGGTCGCCACAGTGGCTTACCAGTCTGCAGAGTGATTGGCAGTAGAGTTTTTACAGTGTTGAGGTGCCAGCCCAGTGCCCAACCTTTACAGAAGGCACACACCTTACACTCTTGCACCTACCTGAATGTCTTTAAAACTCACTCGACCACAGGGAGGACATGTAGACTCTGCATAGAAAGCACTCCAGCCAAGAATCGAACTGGAAAACCTCTTGCTGTGAGGCAACAATGCTAATCGCTGCACCACCATAGCCTCTCATAAACAAGAGCAATAGAAGAACTAATCAACAAGGAGTTATTATTACAGCAACAACAGCAGGTCTGCAATCTGACACAAACACTAACAACAGCAACAAGGAGTTATTATAAAGAAACAACAACAGGAGTAGACAATTACACAAAAAACAACAGCAACAACGAGTTATTAGAAACAACAGCAGGAGTCTGCAATCTAACACAAACACAACAGCAGCAACAAGTTATAAACAACAACAGTGGGAGTCTGCACTCTAACACAAAAACAACAACAACAAGGGTTTATTATAAACAACAACAGCAGGAGTTGGCAGTTTAACACAAAAATAACAGCAACTGCAAGGAGTTGTAAACAAAAAGCAACAGTAATGGCATCTGTAGTAGCCATTGACACAAAAATAAAGCGGGGAATAATATAAGTCTAAAATGGTAGGTAAGGGATCAATTAGGAATGTATCAAGTTATCAACAGCTACTTGTGACTATGGAGCACAAAGTAACCCATCACTACTCTGTATGGAGATTGTTGGATCTGGTAGAAAATCAAATCAGATAAAAATAAGTGAAATCTGGTTAACAGCTGTAGCGGTAATGTTCAACTCAGAGCAACCCAGCCAGGTGCACCACTAGGCTGCACTCTGCAACACAATATAAAACTAAAAGTTTAAAACTCAACAAGCAATCAAG